>NC_141549.1:1552500-1852500 GCF_021556685.1 Rattus norvegicus | reverse complement strand
ATGCTATTATTATCCTATTATTATATATTTGACCTCCATTTGTTGTTGATAATCTTATAGATTATATCATATAGCCCATCTGCCACCATCTTCCCATAAAGATCTTTTAATAGATTAATTTCATATAGACCAAGCTGGCTTTGGACTTAATGTATATCCAAAGGTGACTTTGACCTCTGGTCTGCCCCTACATCCTGAGCACTGGGCTTATGTACTGGCATGTGCCAGCACACTTACCCAGTACTGAAGATCAGACTCAGGGCTTTGAGATGTAAGGAAAGCTTCTACCAACTGAGTCACCACACTGCAGTCAGCCTAGCTCACACTGTTTATGAGTGTGTTTACTTGGTTTGCTGATTCCATTGTGTTAGCATCATGGCACCGAGACATGGTAAGAAAAGCTATTCTGTTTGCCTCAGGTCAACTAGGAAACAGGACATTAGAGGAAGAGTCTGTGGCCAAGATACACCCCTTAAAAACTGACCTCCAGTAACTCACTTATTCCAATGAGGCCCAGTTTCCACCATCTTCTCATGCAAACTTTTTAATGGATTAATCTTTTTTTAAAGGCTTCTTTTTTTTTTTTTAAGATTTATTTATTTTATGTATACATCGTCACTGTCTTCAGACACACCAGGCATTGGATCCCATTACAGATGGTTGTAAGCCACCATGTGGTTGCTGGGAATTGAACTCAGGACCTCTGGAAGAGCAGTCAGTGCTCTTAGCCGCTGAGCCATCTCTCCAGCCTTGGATTAATCTTTGACTCCTATCATTTTTCCCAAGTCTGCCTAGGAAGATTGCGTGAGACCAATTCATTAACACATGAGTGTGAGGTTTAATTTCACATCCATGTTATGTCAGAGCTGTCTTCTCAGTGACTTAAGGGATGTTCGAGTCTCAGAGTAGTAGACTCGGAGGCTCAGTGTGGTGAGTGTAATTACTCTGAAACGCTCGATTGAGGGGTATAGAGTATAATTAAGCGTTTTGCTTTGAAAAGCCTTGTGTATTGTACTTGTTGATAACTTGTTTGTTCTTAGTTTTAATTGTTGCTACTTTCATGAAGCCTCTGTTGATTGCCCATGTACCTGAGGGGTGAGTGACGTGAGGAAGCTATGCAATTCAGGTATTCCTTCCTAGGCTTGCTTACGTGTTAGCTGAAATCCTGAGTTCAATACATATTGTGCTAATGGATTGTGAGTCACAGATGTCAACAATATATTGGAAATTTGAGCTTTATAATACAGCATGAATTAGAAACTTATAGCCATAGATGATCTCATTTTTTATGTTCTGAGTTTTGAAAAGTTTGAAACTTATCTTTGCATTACTATTGAGAGAAAAAATTGTTTGAGAAGACTTTGAAAGTGATTATGTATGCACTACTGTGCCCAAAATCTATGGAGGCTTTCTGAGAGCTGCTCTGTGTGCTTTTATTTTACTCTGCATTTGGCCAACAGGAAAAGTTTTAGCTTACTCTGGAGCGTGTGAAATTTTCATTCAGCTGTCCCAGGTGTTGGACTTATAGGTGTGCACGTCCATCTCCAGTAAAGAGCTGTCACTTTGTTGAGCTTTAGTACTCTTCATTTGCACAATGTTTATCTATTGTAAACTGTGGATGTCAAAACCCACAGTCTGCACTGTCACTTCCTTTGGGCAGTGTAACTCTGCTAACATGGCTTCCACGAAACTGACTTTCTGAGTCTTGAAAAGGTTTTGAGAATGCCCTCCAAAAGTTAAGGTATGATAAACTTCCCGAATTATGACTACTTTTTGAAGTTTATTTTAGTATTTTCAATATAATTTTCAAAGAACCTGTTAAACGAACCTCTATTATTGTTACCAGAAAACTCCAAACATTCTTAAACCTTTTGGCATGGCATTTAAATTGCTCAGATTACGTCCTCGGAAGATTATAATTTTATTGTGCAGCAGAGGTTTCATAATTTATAATCTTTACTAAATTTAAAGCTGAAATTAATTTGACATCTAATTTCAAACTTTGCTTTATATATTAGATTCAAATAATGTTTATGGAAGTATTCTGATATGAAAGCACAAAGGATATTTTGTGGTTTGCCTTTTTTGCTGTGTTCAAAATAGTTTTGCAACCTGAGCTCCTTCTTTAACTGTATTGTTTGCAGCCATCTTATTTAAAGAGGAAAGTGAGGTGAACTGACTAGTGATGTTTGTAGTCACTGTAGCAACAGCACTAGGCTTTAAAGGGCAAAATTTATAATAATTATGTTAATCAGATATTTAAAAAGCAGCACTCTTAGTGATGTTTACAAGTGTTTTGATTACACTGGCTTCTTTATACTTTTCATATGTGTTAATGCTTCAGTGTAAAAATGTCATTTTCTTCTCTGTGAAAGTTATGTAGATGAGGTGAATGAGTAAGAAATCATCCTTACCTCGTGTGAGCATTTGACTTTATGCCGTTGTCTTTGGATTGGCTTGAATTTAAGTTGGCAGGTTGTCTTGTGTGTGTGTGTGTGTGTGTGTGTGTGTGTGTGATTGTATGTATTTATGTATTAATTTTACGTTTAGTAATATTGAATAATCAAAATAGACTATAGGTCTAAGTTTGGTTAATACTAAATATGTTTTTACCGTTAGATTTCCCACTTCTTCCTTAGATAATTATTGTATCTGTTCTGTTTTTTTTCTTTTTCTTTTTTAAATTATTTTAAAAATTTGCATATTTATTTTATGTTTGGACTTTGTGCTTGTGCCTTCAACACTTTGACAACAATTTCCTGCTCCTCAGTAAGGAAAGCCCTCTTGATCCTGTCACGGACACACTCGACACACATGGAACCACCATAGGCCCTGCTGACGCACTTCTTTGTCTTAGACAATCCCATAAGGATTTTGGGTCTCACAGTGTGAACCCCTCAGTCTGCCTGGGCACACACCACATGCAGATGTAGGTGCTTTCCCAACCTTCTTGGTGTAAAGGTAAACAATCCTGTTGCCAGGGGTTCAAGACAGTCTAGTTCTGTTAGAGGCTGTATTGTGGGAAAGCCTTCGATGGTGTGTCAACCTCTGGATTATCCTGAGCACCTCCAAGCACTGTCCCTGGAAGACTGTTCTGTTTTTCTTAAACCACATTTTTTGTTTCTGTATTGTGTATTCCTTAAGTTGACAAGGATGGAGGTGTCATGTACTGAACACAGGGCTTCACTTATATGTGGTAAGTGCTCTGTCATTGATTATGTACTCAGCCTGGCTACAGTGCATTCTGTATTTTCAGAAATACCCATTCTGAATGGATATTTTATAATTACATCATTTAAAAAGCTAATTCTGTAAAATTGTACGCACTCACATATTTTTTTAATATACTGGCAGTGTAAATAACAGAAGGCCAAGAACGTATGTCAGTTAGAGTATTTGCTTAGCATCTTCTGACTCTGGATTTGAGCTGTAGTATATTAAAAAGGGAACTTACTATATGGCTAGACATATTTAGTAACACAATAAAGTTAGATGGCCTCCTCACTTTCCTCTTTTCTTCCCCTGATCTTTAGTTTCAGACTTGAGAATTCTGCCTTTTGTTTGTTTGTTTTTTCATTTGTTAAACTCCATTTTTAGTTTCCTATAGCATATGTGATAATTTAATAATTTTAAAGTGAGCACTTCCTATGAGTTCATCACACGTCTGGGTTAACACGTCTCTGCCCAGTGGACGTGACATCTGCTACCACCCAGCTTCCATCTCCTTAGTTCAGTTAGGACAAATGACTGCTAGAAGATTTGACACAGTTCACTCATCCTATAAATTTTGTGTACAAAAGTAATGCTTTTTTTTTTTGTTAAAATTCAGTTTTGCATTTGATGAAATATGTTCGTATCCTTCTGATGTTATGTACTGTCTATGTCCTTTTACTTTCTTCTACATGACTCAGGTAGTCTTTCATGGAAATTATATTTAAAAGTCACCAGGGAGTCTTTAATGTGGATAATTGAGACATTTAGATTAGTTTAATTTTAGGGTATTGGTGGGGCAGGGAGGAGAGATACAGCTCAGGGTCACAGGCATACTATTGCCTTACACTCCCGTTCCCCAGGGTGCATTTTTAATGGAACTTTTTAAAACTTTTCTGTGAGTAGCACTGTTCTTTCCTGGATCTTAATTCTTTTGACAGTTTTGACATCTCCATCTTTGTCTCTATTGTCTACAGTTACCACAAAGTCCTTGTTTTTTATCCCTTGACTTTTAATATTCCCAGTTCTTTCTCAAAAGTCATATAATTATAGTTTTAACTACTTCTGAGTGTCTTTATTTCAAAGTTTATATCTTCATGTATTTCTTAGCTGTACTTTTAGTTCATTTTTAATTTTGTAGCATGTACACTATAGTGTTTATATATAAACAGAGGTTCACAACTGTTAGTACTTTGTAGATCTAGAACGTTTTGTCAGTCTACCTGGTGGTAGTCATTCCCCAGTCCCTGTTCCCTGTCAGGCTCCTGCAGCCACTCATTTGTCTTTGTAAACTGCCTATGTAGACATTTGTTTAAATGGAATTATGAGACGTGTCTTTCCATTTAGCATAGTGTTTTCAGGGCTCTCCAAGTTGGAGCATTTACCAGCACACTGTTTCTTTTATTGCAGGTAGTAACTCATTGCATGTAGCCAGTCATTCATTCATGGACATTTAAGGTGTTTTCATTTTCTCTATTTGGCTATTATGAATTTGTGTACAAGTTTTGTGCTACATATATTATTAGTGTATTACCAGTTATTTGTGTATATACCTGGAAGTGAAATTGCTATATCATGTCTAACTCTATGTATAGCATTTTGAGGAACTGCCAGTCTGTTTTTCAAAGTGGATATATGGTTTTGTACTTTATCAGTGTCTGAGCGTCTTTATCTCCTGATGGATCTTTAAATTATAGCTCTAGGGAGAGTCTGAGGTGATAGCTCAGATTTGCTTTGTAGTTCTTTAGTGAGTGCTAATGTTGACAGTCTCATATCCTAGTCACAGACTTAAGTGCATTTTGTTTTCATTTTGTGATATAGGGTCCTGCCCAGGCTGGCTTCCAACTCATCATCCTCCTGCCTCATCCTCCTACAGCTGGCCCTGTACTACAATACCTATGCTTGTATATCAGTATTTTAGAGAAGTACCTATTCAGATCCATTCAGTTTTTTTCAGACAGGTCTCACTGTGTAGACCAGGCTGGCATCAAACTCATAGAGATCTGTCTACCCCTGCCTCTTGAGTGCTAGGATCAAAGGTGTGTCTCACAATACTTAGTCAAGGTTTTTATTTTTGATACTTTTGAAATTTATTATTACATGCATATATGTATATTCATACTGCCTTCTTGCCTGCCTGCCTTTTTCTACTCATCCCCCTTTTCCTTGTTCTCCGTGTTCTTCATCCTCTCCTCCCTCTCTGTCTCTCCTAATCCCCCCCACCCCCAACCCCTCACACTCTCTCTTTTTCCTTTTTTCCTTTTTGGGACAGGATCTTGGTATGTACATGTGTCCAGGATTTGCCTGGATTGTGGAGCCCAATCATAGATGGCTGTGAATTCTGTCACTTTCCATCACTTGGGCAAGTCATTGCTGTTACTTCCTCTGTCATAGCATCCTTATGAAACATTTAGAATATCTGTGCTGTGAAAGAACAAATACACTTCTTAGACTTTTCCTGTCACAATGATCAAAATATCCGACAAAAGGCAGCTACTGTGGCTCGTGTTTCAAGAGCGTAGACTCTTGTGGCAGAGAAGGGGTGGTGGAGTTCATGTAACAGTTGTGGTTGGGATTCCTCCTAATTTGGTCTACCAAGAAGCCAAGGGGGAAATCCCAGCCAGCCCTCATCTAGCTTTCCCCTAGCTCATAGATGGTGCCACCCTCTTCAGGGTGATCTTCCTTCCCAGCTAATCCTAACTCAAGATGTACCTTATGCTTTTCCAAGGGGCTTCTTATTCCAACAAGTCGACAAAAATCAACATTAATATGTAAAAACTCAGTTACAGGATGGAATGTTGGGAAGTGCTTAGAAGAGTTTGGCTAATTTAGTAATCATATGCGTGTGGGTGCTGATGTGACATCATTCCTAGGAACTTTATTATAGATAATGTTTAAAGATGTATTATTAGCAGCTTCAAAATAGTTGTCTTGGCATTACAGAGGTTGCTGAGGCAGGAGGATCAAAGAATTCAAAGGGCTTGGACTTCATTTTTCTACCATATAACAAAATAAAACGCTATAAGATGAAAGCAGGATAATTTTAACCCAGTGACTGATTGCAAAAAATATTCTATATCTTCAGTAAACCTGGTATGTCCAGATTAATGAGTTATGAAATATTACGTAGTCACTAAGTCATTGTCAAATGTATTGCTTAATTTTAATTTATTATATGTGTGCTTGCACATGTGTGTGCGCAGGCAAGTGTGCGCCGGTGCACGAGTGGAGTTGTCAGGCTTTGTTGCAAGTGATTTTTCCTGCTGAGCCATCTCATCAGCCAAAAGTGTAATGACACAGAGAAATCGAGATGGACTGTGAGTCCTACGGAGTGACAGAAGTGGAAGAGGCAAATACACCATTACATGAGTGTGTCTAGAGATAGTACAAGAAATTAGACTTTATTGTATAGAGCATTTAGATTAAATACATTATGCTGTTGACAGCAGCTTATTCTCAAAAGCTTGAAGTATTTTGATTTTGTTCCGACCTTAATTTTGTTATTCTGATGTCAATGTTCAATGACAATTTGAAATTTTTTTTTTTTTTTTAAGTTGTAGGCTGGCTGGCCTGAAACTCTGTAAAGATCAGGCAGGCCTTGAACTCACAGGGCTCTGCCCGTCTCTGTATCTGCAGTTCTAAGATATTAAAGACATATTTAATGTAAATAAATTATTTTTGGAAAGGATCATAGGTGAAAAGCCCGACTCCCAGTCAGTACCTGTTCTGCTATGAAAGACTTGTGAACTTTGAATTAGCTTTTTGTTTTTTGTAACAAAACAATTTGTTCATCAATAAAATGAGAAATTGGCTTTATATTTTTTAAAACTGTTAACTAATTGACTTTGTGTATGGCTCTTTGTCTCCATGCATATCTGTGCCCCACATGCATGCCTGCCACTCATAGCCAGAAGAGGGTGTCAGGTCTCCTAGAACTGGGTTATAGCAGTTTTGGGCTGCTCTCGGGGTGCTGGGTTTGAACCTGAGTCCTTTGGAAGAGCAGCTAGTATCTTAACTGCTGAGACATCTTTCCAGCATTGGACATATGTCTTAGAAGGGACTGCAGTAGAGTGATAAAGATCTGAGAAGTCAAGTGTGACAAGTTGGGGACTGTAGCTGTGGAAATGACCACATAAGTTCATACTACCTCCTACTGGCTGTGTGGCATTTACTGAGCACTTACGCTTCTTTGTGCCTTACCTTTCCTGTGGGAATAGTAGCATTTCATAGCGATTAAGAAAATTAAGTGAATTATTATTTGTAATGGGAGTAATATTGGGTGTGGCATACAATTAGGACTCAGTAAATATTAACCTTTCATTATATAACTTCCCTTATGTAGTCAGTTACTTAATGTCGGGAATATTCTTACCACAGTGATGGTGGTACCCACAGTGGTGGTGGTTAGATCTGTGTATCACTTACCACTTGACTTAGTATTCTGTTTAGCTGTGTTTGAGTTTGCCAGTTGTGAAGTAGAGTGGTTGGATTTTGAATTCTTCTCACTTCACACTGTGCTATCTTATTTTGGGTTCTTGTGTCTTGTTTCTTCAGGCTTTAATTTATGAGGGTTTTTGGAGAACTCAGCACTAAAGTCTTACTTGATTTTTTTTTTCAGTGTTTTATCTAACTTTATTTTGAAGCCATGGTATGTACTTTAATCAGTATGTGGTAAGTTGCAGTAGAGTATTCCTCAGTTTACCTGTTTTTCTTCACCTGATACTTTAACTTAAGGTATAGCATAAGGGTCAAGATAATGTGGAAGAACAAATGGACCAGCCTATGTATTTATAGGAGAAGTTAGCATTGTGGCTTTCGAAACTCAGCTAGGAATTGGTAGCGCATACTTTTGCATAGGTGTTACTTAATTTAACCCTGAAAAGACTGTATTCAGCTGTTAATAAGAAATAAATCAACATATTAGTCACTCTTAAAATTAGTTGCCATGTTGAGGTTCATTTTGTAACCCCAAATGAAGGCTGTGGAAGTAAATTAGCTTCATATCACATTATTATCTGTCAGTGATTGTATGAGGTACTTAAGTTCTTCAGCCTGGAGTGACTCAGCTGTTGCATTGCTGTGGAAATTTTTGTCTGAGAATAGGTCACTCTGGAAGCAAAGTTTATCAAAGCAGTTATATAATGAGTGTAATTATATATTTGTTTTCCATAGGTACAAGAGTAGAACTTGAATACATGGTTTTTTAGTTTATTATTTTTTTATATATATCTTTAGAAGTTTCCCCTTTATGTGCAGGGTATCTGAAGTGAGTGTCTTGCAGGGGCCATTATTTCTACAAATTACCAAGAAACAAAAAATGTTTTCTTGTTTCTTGTTTCTTCAGACTGTTCTATAGTTACTTTTTGTTACAGTAATGAAACACCATGGCCAAGGCAACTTTGGGAAGAGAGTTTATTTTGGCTTTTGGTTCCAGAGGGAGAGCCCATATCTTGGTGACTTGTATGACTGCTGGCAGCAGGACCAGCTTGGGGGAGGTCATAGTTATATCTCCATGCTGGAAACAGAGAGCAGACCAGAAATAGGACCCAGCTGTACACTCTTAAAGCCCACCCCAATGGCTTGTGTCATCTAGGGAAAAACATCATTGGTTGATTCAAGATACATGTTTAAGGCAGACTGGGCAGCATATAAAATCCTGAGGAAGAGGATTGAAAGCTTAAGAACAACCAAGGCTACGTATTGAGTAGAGCCAGCTTCGGTTGCATATTTAAGACCCCTGTCTCAAAAACCTAAAATAATCAAACAAGCAAGCAAACAAAAAATAGAGCTCTGAGGTTCAGTGATAGAGCATGTGCTTCACGTGTTGTAAAGCTCTGGATCCTGTATTAGAAATGCAGAAAGGAGGAAGAAAAAAGTGTGTGTGTGTGTGTGTGTGTGTGTGTGTGTGTGAAAGTACAAATTGGTTGTTGTAGTAAACCAGTTCAACACCTACTGATAGAAGGGTAGTGGAATTAGTGAGTCTGAGGTAACTTTCATTTTAAGTTTTTGAATGTAATGGTAAGTATAAAAAAGAGGGATAACCCAAAAGATAAGCAAACAGCGTTAAATGTTCCCAGGCGCTATACTGGTAGGTCTGGTCAGGCCTTTCTTTCAACTCTCTCAGCCCAGCATAGCTGTTTGCTGCGGAGAGAGCTGTGTGTTTGTTCTGTAGTCTGCATCCTGCTTTTTAGCTTTGACTAAATCCTGAAACTAGTTGTTGTTACTTAGTGACTCACACCTCGGGACTCTACCCCATGCCACGCCAAGGAAAAGTTCTGTCCTGTCCTTCCTCATTCATCTACTTGCCCTGTGGACTCACTTGAAAATATGCTTCTAAGCTTTAACAATGTTCCCATGTATTCTTTTCATGGGTGGACCACACCAACATCTTTGCATCATTCCCAACTGGCTTTGGGATAGAGGATTATCTAAGAGTAAGTGACAAGTTATCTGCCAAGAGAGTGGTAAAGGAGCATTTATTTGAAAGTGAGCAATGAAAATTTATCCTTTATTTCCCTTCTACATCAAAGACTGTTCCCATTTCTAATAAATTATGTGCATTAATCATATGTTGCATAATTACAACCACAGTTTTGTACATTTCCCACACTTAAGTATGTTCCTGTGTTATATAGGGAGGTGTGATTTTTATATTGTTGATAGTTAGGTTTACATGAAATCAGAGATGAGATGGTTTATGGCAGTCAAGCAGTCAGAAATGATAAGGAAAGCATCTTCCTGTTCATTTTATTATGCTTTATAGTAGTTTTCGTTTACTAAGAATAAAGCCAGATGTGCTGGTAGACGCTGTAGTTCCAGTACTCAGGAGAGGATCCTGAAGAGGATAGAGGCCAGCCTGGCCATATAGGGAGACCCTGTCCCCAGAAAGAGAATTAGACCCAGAAACAAAACAAAACAAACAAACAAAAAAAGCATATAACCAATCTAGTACAGTACTAGTTTTCTTTATGGAGCACTGTCTTCTACTTGAGTGGTAAATGATCTGCGTATAGGTAGTAGTATATTTATTTGATCCCTTTAGTCTTTTCCAATCCAAGAAAAAATACACCTGTACATTCTAACTTTTGGAATTCGAGATTCTGGGTTTTAATGTGTTGTGACTTCCCTAGATCTCTTTAGTTTATTTGGGTCAGTATGACTTCTATGTGTACACGGATAGAAGTATTAGGTAGCTCTTGACTTTTATCTGACCTTAGGTATTTTTCCTGATTTTTTCCCCCCTTTTGTACTTCTAACTATTCTGTCAGAAATTATTTCAGTCATTTTCCTTCCTAGTTTCTCCTTAAGGAGTTTGAGTTATTGTTTTCTCAGTTACACCAGTATTATTTCATATAATTATTTTTTTTCTTTTTTTCGGAGCTGGGGACCGAACCCAGGGTATTTTTTATTATTTTAAATTATGTGTATGTCTGTGTGCACATGACTGCAGGTACCCACAGAGCCCAGTGGATCCTCAGGAGTTGTAGTTATTGGTGGTTGGTTGTGAGTACTCTGAAGTGTGCTGGGAATCACTTGGGTCCTCTGGAAGAACAGTTTGTGCTCTTAACCACTGAACCATCTTTCCAGCATCTACTTCACGTAGCCCTACTGATCAGTTAATACTTGTGCTTTTCATTCTTGTATATCTTATTTTCCTCAGTTTTCCATCTCTTTCCCCTTGAGTCTGGGACCTCATGCCTAGGAGGCAAGTGTTTACCATGGAGCTGAATTCTTAGCCTATTTTAAAAATTTAAAAATTCATTTTGGACAAAGTCTTGCTAAGTTGTCTAGACCAGCAGTCACATGTCTTAGTTTCCCCAGTATCTGAGATCCCATGTGTGGACACGACGCCCAGCTCATGTTCACATTTTCTATTTGTTCTGCTTACATTTACTCACCGCATGTGCTATAGAAAATCTAAAAGTGAAATGTTCAAAACTCCAGAGTCCCTCACTAGCCATACCTGCTCCAGTATTTCCAAACACAGATACTTGGGGTGCCCAAGTAGCCAAAGCTAGAAACTTGTACCTTCAATACTGAGCCCATAGAATCTGTCATTAAGCCCTTTTTGCTGCTTCTAAAATTGTCCAAGTTCAAAACATTTACTTTAGAAGCCTTATAGTTGAGCATCCAACTTAGTGTAGCAGCTCTCGAACAGTTACTGCCCTGGAGGAAGTGCCAGTTTGGTTCCAGTTCTAAATCTGTAGTGATGAGCTCCCCAGCATGTGAATCCAGATTATACCTTGCTTGATTCTGGAAGAAAGGCTTGGTGACTCTTAACCTTTCTAGTCCCGTTTCCTGTCTTCTCAGTCTTCTGTTTTCCTAGTATCCATCCAAACTTCTTTCTTGCCAGCCCTATTTGTTGTGTTGTTTCTAGTCCATGGTTGCTCAGGCTGTTCAGTCCTCCTCATCCTGACATACATACATCCATTCGTCCCTTAGACTAAGTATGGCATGACTTTATTTATTAAGGAGACCTGTCTTCCTTGAGAACATGGCAGATGCCTCTGCTCTGTGTGGGTCTCTTTGTCTCTCTTAAATATCTGAAGCACTGAGTGTGCTTTCTCTTGTTACATAACCACTTCACAGTTGTGCTTAGCAGTGCATGCCTGTAGTTCTAGCTGCTTGAGGCTCTTAGGTGAGAGGACTGCTTGAGCCTAGAAATTTGAGGCTACTCTGGGCAGTAGAACAGGGTTGTCACCTCTAAAAAAGGCTCTTTTGAGGTCACTGTTCCTTCTATGTTTTTTTTTTTTCTTTGCTTCCCTGTAAGACAAAGCCTGTTTTGTCTGCTTATGTGGGCTCTCATGCTTGTCTATTTTCTCTTGAATTATTTTCTTGAATCATTTTGGCTTTTATTCTCTAATACTGTACTTTTAATTTCATTTTGTCCTTTTCAGTTGTTCTGACTGAGACCGTTAATGGTGTCTAGAGTAGTCCAGGTTGACCTGGAACTCACAGAGATCCTCTGCCTCCTGAGTGCTGAGATTAAAGATGTGTGCTACCTTGCCCATTTCCAGTTTGAAAAAAATTAATTAAAAAATTTGATATCATACTTTTATACAGCGAACTGTGATTACACTCAACTTGTACTAATTTCTCATCCCCTCCCACTTCTCCAGGCTTCTTTCTAGTCAGTCTTCCCATAATATCTATTCTTCATTCTTCCTCCCTTGGTGTCTGTCCCTCTCATTTTCTTCCTTGCTTCCTTTTTGTTCAGGTCCTCCCAGGACTGAGTGTTGATTGGAGGCCACCTTGTGTTCAGAAGACAGCATCCACCACATTGTTCCTCATCCTTTGCTTGCCATAGCCTTTCCACTCTCGCCTCTGTGATTGCCCTGGGTCTTGGATAGAGTGACATAGTCCATTTGGGGATAAGCACTCGGCTTATTGCCCACTTTCTGTGACCAAGTCTGAGCGCTGCGGTGGTCTACAGGGATAAACATTCATATTTAGAAAGCAGCTTAGAGAGGGGTCTGTTTGGCAGAACATCAGCATTAGACTCCCCAGTAGAGCACATGACCTCCCTGTAGGCTTTTGACCAGTTCTATGGTGTCAGACATGTATTCTGTTCTATAGAATTGCTTCAAATCTAATCAGAAAGCAGCTGGTCACCCTCAGAGCTTACCTTGCAGGCAGCTCAGTATAGAAGCAGGGAAATCTACAGGTGTATATGATTGTTCTAGCCATGGTGGTAGGCATCCAAGAGGTAAACACAGTAGTTAGTAGTGTTTTGGGAGCCTGAGAGATGACCTGGCCAATCAGTCACAGGGGAGTATCCCACATCTGGCATTGGAATTTTGGTGGCTTACCCACCACTCAGAGTACTTCTGTTCCTTTTTCCTTCTTTAAGTCTATGAACTAGTAGGTTCCTATGAGAGTTTTTTTTATGCATTCTTAGTTTTGATTGACACTCTTCCCCAACCCCACATTTCTCTAATTCTCCATTCCCCTTTCCCTCTTTAAACCTTTGTCTTCTCTGGTGTTCTCTATATTTATTTTACTCTTCCTCCTCCCTTCAGCTCTTCCTGCTCCATGTCTGCATTCTTCCTACCTGGCCTCTACTGACACTCACTGCAACTTAAACACAGCTATCTAAGAATTTGAGTGCAAGGTTCAGGTGTGAGAGAGAACACCCAGTGTTTGTCCTTCTGGGCATGGCTTTCCTTACTCAGTATAATAGTTTCCAGTTCTCTTAGCTTTCCTGCAAACTTCATTTTTTTTAATGCTGTGTACAATTCCATTGTGTGAGTGGTTTATGATAGTCATGTATTAACTCTATAATTAGTGGTTGCCAGCTGAATTCATGACCAGAAATGCTCAGGGAGTGGCAGGTAACCTGTTAATAGGAGAAGTCTAGGCTCTAAGAATTGCATTACCATATGAATCAGTTAAATATTTAAAGTATTTATTTAATGCTTATTCAGTATTTATTTATTTAAAGTTTCTCTGTGTAGCTCTGGCTGTCCTGGAATTCAAGAGATCCACATGCCTCTGCCTCCTAAGTGCTGGGTTAAAGTTATGTGCTACCACCACCTGGCAAGGGACTGGTGCACGGGCTGGGAAACAACCTTAGTGTGCATCTTATTAAGGTTCGGGACAACCGATTCTACTCTTTAAGGAATTTTTAGTAGTTGTGAAGAGGTTTTGTTTGATGTTCTTACTTTTTGTATGATCTTTGTGCATACCATTTAACTACTATCTTTGCTCAAATAAGATACTGCTTAATCATTCTATGCATGAGTTTAGATGAGATAATGTATATAAAGGAGCTAACATAGGATATGGTATAAGCAGACACTATGCTTGTGAACATAGAAACTGAAAAACCTAAATTAATGATGCCTGTGTGTCAGGTAGCAGTGGGTAGGAGTGAGTATGTGGGGTTTTTTTTTGTTTGTTTGTTTGTTTGTTTTGTTTTTTGTTTTTTGTTTTTTTTTAACTGTGTATTTTTGAAAGCCATCGTAAAGCCTGCTGTTTCAGATGGTGCTGCAGTGGTTTTTTTTTGTTTGTTTGTTTGTTTTGTTTTTTGTTTTTTGTTTTTTTTAACTGTGTATTTTTGAAAGCCATCGTAAAGCCTGCTGTTTCAGATGGTGCTGCAGCAGAACATCTGATGGCTTTATTTTCATCATTGTTACTGTAGCTCTGTCACCTGTCCAGATGTATGATCATCTCTTCATCACGCATGATACAACATCATTCCTATTTCATGGAGGCTTGAGAGACACAGAAGAAGCAGTAAAATTTCCAGACAAACAGTGACAATAGAGCACAATGTTGAAATTAAAACAGTTTAAAATTTCACACCTGTAATCCCATCCCTTGGGAGCAGAAGGCAGGAAAATCAGGCTTTAAAGGCTACTCTTGCCTTCATAAGAAGTTCAAGGCAAGCCTGGGTGAAGTCTACATGTCCTGCATGTGTAAGATTTTGTTTCAAAAACAAACAATAAA
Source organism: Rattus norvegicus (assembly GCF_021556685.1). NCBI lineage: Eukaryota > Metazoa > Chordata > Mammalia > Rodentia > Muridae > Rattus > Rattus norvegicus. The sequence continues at coordinate 1,837,842 of NC_141549.1, read as the reverse complement.
ACAAAATGTTTAAAATGCACTCTCCCCATGGCTAGTTTGGGAAAACTTTTAGCAAGTTACTTAATCTGTTTTAATCCTCAATTATTTGTTTGTACTGTGAAGATAATGTAACAAGTGCCTTACGTGAGAAAAATGCATGCAAAATAGCTCATCCAAGCACATAGTAAACACACACAACACAGATTGTGATGATTGTGAATTATTTTGTATTTGGTGAGTAATGAATTCCTTGTTTGGCTTTGCTCTCTGTGTATAAAACTCGTAATAGATGAATTCTGGAGATAAATGGTATCACTTCTCATAGAAGTGGAAGAAATGTGTTCTTAAGTTTGTGTGTGTGTGTGTGTGTGTGTGTGTGTGTGTGTGTGTGTGTGCATGGGTGTATATGCGTGTGTGCACATTTGCTTGCCATGGCTCATATATGAGGCTTTTTTTCTACTGTGTGTGTGCCTTGGGTCAAACTCGGGTTTTAGGCTGGATGGCAAGTACCTCTAACATGCCGATCCAGCCCAGCGGACCAGAAACCAGTCCTTTTCAAAGAAAACATTTCATGCATACTTTTTATTCAAACACTCAGGAGACAGAAGCAGCTCGATCTCTGTGAGTTTGAGGCCAACCATGGGTTCTGGATTGAGACCTCTCCAAACAAATAAGTGAAATTAGTTAAAAGAAAAGTGCACAACTTCTCCAACTTGGGTCTCAGAATTTTCCTAGGGGAAATGTTTAAGATGTGTGCCTAGGCCATTAAGTGCAGGTAGAAACTGAACATGATACTGTTACTGAATTTCAGTTAAAAATGCAAAACAATTAGTGATTCCTGAATGGAGTATTACCTTTTCTGAGAAGTGAGTGTCATGAAGGATGCTGGAAGTGGTCTTTATCTGAGTGCCCAAGTCGTGTGGTAGCAGAAAGCCAGGTGCCCTTAAATCTTGTCAGGAGTTATTTTCTTTAGCCCAAATAGTCATTTGCCCAGAAAAAACAGCCATTTCTTAGATTAAAAAAAATCATTTTTTTCATGAATTGTATCATTGTTTTTATTTCCATTTATTTACCTACAGTTAGTAAGTTTACTTTTTCTTTCAAAGAAAAAAGTGTTCTCAAGGCTTTGACCATTTATAAATTGACAGAGGAACTCTTTAAAGATTTCAATTTACTTGGAAAAAGAAATGTATATAAACTCTTAAGTGTGTGTTTTCTAAGAAAGGACTAAATTATTGGTGGCCAGAATGATCATGATCTCCCCATTTCTGGTGACTGACTGCTGCTATATCATTCAAGATGTTAGAATAATTTTCTTAAACCATTTTTTAAAAAGAATCTGTAAGGTTGTTGGGAAAGTAACAAAAAAAGTTAACAACAAATACAAATAGAAAATCCTTGTCACTGTCATCATTCCAGACAGCAGGTTGATCCAGGGACAGGACATAGCCCCTTCTGCTATTGGTGTCTAGACTTTGTATGCTGGAGTCTCCCAGGCCTGAGCCAGTTAGAGGTAAAGTAAAAGCTGTTTCCTGATGTTGAGTGGGCAGTGTCTCCACCCACTTCGTGTAGTGGTTTTGCTGTCCATTCTCTGGCCATCTGGTGTCTACAAAGCATCTGGAGGGCAAGGATGAGGGGTCAGATAGCCTTCTACCACATAGGCTTCTGGAGCAGCCATAGAAGGCTGTTCCACAGGAGGATGTGACTGGGACTCATAGGATACTTGCAAAACTAGGCCAGAATAAAAGCCCTGGAAGGTGGAGTCTGTTTCTCCTTCTCTTCCTCTGAGGACACTGCCCAGCTCTGGTAGAGGACACTCAGTGAGCCTGGTTTCAGCAGCCCGTGAAAAGGAAGATGTGTTCCAAAGCACCAGGCTTTGACAAGGACGGGAGCAGACTTTCCAAACACCCAGAACGGCTTTCAGTATCCTCTTCCTACAGTATAAATGACCAGGACACAGGCAGCCCATAGTCACTTTCCAAAACAGGGTCCTAAACCAATATTTTAATCAAGTCTTTTATTTGTGCCTTCTGTCATAAGAAATTCAACTTTCTTGTCTAATGCCAAGGTCCCCCTTTGCATTCTGTCTTGGATTTCTGCCCTGTTCCTTCTAGTTTTTGTTATTCTTTAGGGCTGGGTTGTAACTATATATAAATGTACCTGTTCCTCCTCTTCCTCCTTCTCCTCCTCCTCCTCAGTTCAGTCACCACCCATATACATAAATGTGACGTAGAAACAATTACGCCAACCTGCATTTCACATCAATCTTGTAGAACTTAGCTTTTTGATTCATACCCTCTTGATTGATATATTTATAGTGTTCCTACATATGTGATTTTTCTGTATAGTTGGGTGCTTAAAGTATTGTAATCTAAAATGATTTGACCTAACAGTGAATTTGTGTTTGAAATAATTGAATTTCTAACTTGCTTCAAGAAAATTTAATAATTTTATGAGAAGCTTTGAATTAAATATCAGAGAATGATTAGTTTAAGAAGGAAGGCAGGCAAGTATTGTGTTTTTGTTTTGGAATTGTAGTCTCAAGTCAGCAATAATTATGAGAGTGTTATTATCTGTCTAATATGCCTGAGTTTTAATCTATAAAATAGAGATGTTAATATCTTCTTGATAGTCTTATTATGAGGGTTGGAAGTGATACACGTCAGATACCTGCACATCACAGGGGTCTGTAGGTGGTAGCTATTACTGTTTTAATCTTTTAATGATATTGCATAGTCCTTAATATACAAGTCTTTTCCCTTCTTGGCAAAATTTATTCATAGGTATTTTATTCTTCTATAGTCTTTTAAATGGAAGTGCTCTCTTAATTTCTATTTTGGGGTGCCCATTGCTAGCATTTAGAAACATAGCTGCTGGGCTAGGTGTGCAGCTGAATGGTAGAACAAGGGTCTAGGTTCCATCTCCAAACCTACAAAAGGGGGGTGGAAAGGGCTGTAATTGAGAAATACAATATCTCTTTCTGTGCCAACTTTACATGCTGATATTTTGTTGAGTTTATTAGCTTGAATGGGTTTTGATATATTCTTTGGGGTTTCTAGATAGAAGATTATATCATCTTTGACTGGATGCATTTTATCTTTCCCTTTTCAGTTTTGTTGTCTTTTTTGTCAATGGCTAAAACTTCAGTATAATGTTGAGTAATAAAACAATGGTAGAACTAGGTGTCCTTATATTGTACCTGATCTAACAGGGGAAGCTGCTATTCTGTAAAAAAATTTTAATGTGGCACTGTGTATGTAATGTACACACACACACACACACACACACACACACACACACACACATCATTTCCTTTGCCCATATTTATCCCTTCCCTTTTCTTCTCTGCTTTACACATGCATTACACATGCATTACGCACGCATTACACACATATTACACATGCATTACACACACACATTACGCACGCATTACAAGTAAGAAGGAGAAATCATGTTGTATTTTGTCCTCTTGTTCACTCTGCCTTTTTAGCGTAATTACTTACTTTTCTTGATGCTGTAATGACATACTCTACAGAGAGACTTAAGAAAGGAAGGGCTTATTTCTTCTACTCAATATAAAAGTATTGAGAGCATAGTATATGGTTGAGGAGCAAGCAAGGTGGGGACATGAAGTAGTTATTCACACTGTATCCATACCCAGCAAGCAAAGAGAAATGAACTCTGGTGTTCATCTTGTTTTTTCCTTGTCTGATCTGAGACCCCAGCCATGGATCAGTGTGTCCACACTTAGGGTCAGGTCAGTCTTTCTTGTACACAGTATAAAACTCCCTCATAGGCATCCCCAGAAGTTTGTTTCCAGGGTGATGCCTCTGAGTTGATAATCAAGAAACACCTTTACAGGTGTCTTTCTCCCTGGAGAGCCTCCCTTTCCCACACACATTACCACACAGTCAGGAGGCAAAGAGACCAATCCTGGTGTTCATTTTATTTCCGTTTCTTTCTTTCTTTTCAGCCAACTAGCCCATGGGACAATTTGCTCACTTTCAGAGTGAGTCTTCTTTCATTTAAGCCTCCCTGGAAACGCCTTCCCAGACACACCTGGAGAGAGATGTCTCATAGATGATTCTAAATCTAGTCAAGCTGACAGTGAATTAACGAGCACAGTGTGTGTGTGTTCTCTGTATGTGAAAGAAAACATGTGATGTTTATCTTTCTGATGCAGCTTACTTTGTTTACTATGATGATCTCCCAGTTCTGTTTTTTAAATTACATATGTCAGAGTTTATTCCTTTTTATGGTTTTTATGCCACTGCGCGCGCATATATATATATATTTTCATTGTCCATTCATCTCTTTAAAAATTTTTTATTCGTTTATGTGTATAAGTATTTTGCCTGTACCATGTGTGTATAGTGCCTACCGAATCCAGAGGAGGGCATTAATTCGTTCCCTAAGAACTGAAGTCACAGACAGTTGTGAGATGCTGTGTGGGTGCTGAGAACAGAGCTTGAGTCTTCTGTAAGCAACCAGTGCTTTTGACTGCTGAACAATCGTCTCTAGCTGCCTGTTTCTTTCTTGATTGGCACTTTGGCTGGTTGGATATCTATCTTAAAATGAACAGTGAAATAAGGGCATCCACTCTCTCTATACTTGTTAAAACAGTTCTTAAAGTCTTTAACAGAGATAAGAAGGCAAACTATCCCTGTTTGCAGATGGCATGATCCTAGACTTAAAAGTCTCTCGACTCCATCAGATCTCAAACAATTTCAGCAAAGTAACATGATACAAAATTAGCACAAAAGCCAGCCACTTTTCTATGTACCCAAAACAAACGTGCTGAGAAATAAATAAGCCACACAACATCTCACTAAGTAAAGTATCTAAGGATGAGCCTTGCCACGGAAGTAAAAGAGGGGCTGGCCAGAGAGACCCCTCAGTGGTCAAGAATGCAAACCACTCTTGCAGAGGACCCAAGTTAGGGTCCCAGAACTAAAAGGCAGTTCAGAGCCTCCTGTGACTCCAGCAATGGTGTAGGCACTGTACACACAGGGCACACTTATATACGTGCAGTTTTCCCGCTGAGCCATCCCTTTAATTGCCGAGCCATCCCTCATGGCTGAGCCATCCCTCATGGCTGAGCCATCCCTCATGGCTGAGCCACCTTTCTAGCCCCTGGGAAGCCCTTTGCCTGCTGAGCCATGTCGCTGGCTCTTCATTGAGAATTGCTGCATCTGTGTTTCTGGGAGTTTGGTCTGTGGTTTTTTTGTTTTCTTTTCTTTTCTCCCTCTCTCTCTCCCCCTGCCCCTCTTCTGTGCGTCTTTGTCTGGGTTTTGGTATTGAGGTACTAATAGCTTTATAGATTGAGTTTGTAGTGCCCCTTCCTTCCATTGTATTTTACGGAATAGGATAAGGAACATTGGTGTCAGGTCCTCTTTAATGGTCCAGCAGGATCCAGCAGTGAATCTGTACCATCCTAGACTTTTGTTGTTGAGAGACTATTTCTTCATTCAGTCTGTTAATTTGTTATAGATATATTTAGGCTATTTATTTCTTCTCAATTTAAGTTTTTGGTAGGCCTTGTTTATAGAAATTTTCTCAAGTCTAGATTTTTTTATCTGTTTAGGACATGTTTCTAATTTGATTCTGTGTATTATTTGTCTATCTGCATGGCATCTCTGTGCACATGTCTCTGTGTATACATGTGTGTGAGCAAGAACAAGTGCCTGTATATGGATGTGCATGTTAGAGGTTGATATTGGCGTCTTCCTCACTCACTCTCCACCTTATTTATTTTTAAAATATTTAAAAGCGTTTTGCGCCCCCCACCCCCATATGTGCACCATGTGTGTACCCGGTGGCATTGGAGGCTAGAAAAGGACACAAGATTTCCTTGGAACTGGAGTTACAGGTAGTTGTGAGTTACTATGTGAGTGCCCCAACTCTTTGCCTTGTTTGTCCAGACAGGATTTCCCCAAATAATCTTGGCTGACCTGGAATTCTATAGAGACCAGGCTGGCCTTGAACTGCAGACTGTCTGCTTCTGCCTGAGTGCTGGGATTAAAAGCATGAGCCACCATGTCCAACATTATTTTTTTGAGATGTATCTTTCACTAAGTCTAAGCAAATCCCAGGAATTCTCCTGTCTCTGTCTTCCCATCGCTGGGATCACAGGGTGTGTGCGAGTGTGTGCGCGCGTGTGCGCGTGTGCGCGTGTGCGTGTGTGTGTTGGTTTCCATGCTTTGCCCCACCCTGATATGCTTTGTGCGTGAGTGAGTGTGCATGTGCATATGATGGGGTGGTGGTATATTCACACTTGTAATGCTCCTATGTACTTGGAAGTCAGAGTAGGATGCTGGTGTTTTCTCTCACTCTACCTTATTCATTTGAAATAGGCCTCTCCTTGAGCAAAGAGCTCACTATTTACTTACTTACTTATTTGAATAGACTGATGGTCAGCAAGTCCCAGTGACCCTTTGTCCTTTTCCTCCAGCACTGAGGTTTTTGGTATGCCTGGCTACAACAATGTAGTCATGATGTTGGAGATCCAAAGTCAGGACCTCATGTTTGCTACATGGCAAGCATGTTAGTGATTGAGACATCTCCCTAGCTTTGGTCCTGTAGATTTCATAGGTATTTATCTTAAGGTTCTTCTTGTCATCTTTAATTTTATTAATTTTCTCTTTATCAGTTTGGTTAGGGGGGTTGTTAGTCTTATGTAAGTAAGTAAATGTGTGTGTGTGTGTGAGATGCGTGTGTGTGTGAGATGAGTGTATGTGTGTGTGTGTGAGATGCATATGTGTATGTGAGATGAGTGTATGTGTGTGTGAGATACATGTGTGTATATGAGATATATGTGAGAGAGACAGGTGAATGTGTGTATGTGTGAGTGAGAGAGATGCATGTGTGTGTGTGTGTGAGATACATGTGTGTGTGAGATGCCCGTGTGTGTGTGTGTGTGTGTGTGTGTGTGTGTGTGAGAGAGAGAGAGAGAGAGAGAGAGAGAGAGAGAGAGATATGCATGTGTGTATGTGAGATGAGTGTATGTGTGTGGGAGATACATGTGTGTATATGAGATATGTGTGAGAGAGACATGTGAATGTGTGTATGTGTGCATGAGAGAGATGCATGTGTGTATGAGATGCATGTGTGTATGTGAGATGAGTGTATGTGTGTGTGAGATACATGTGTGTATATGAGATATGTGTGAGAGAGACAGGTGAATGTGTGTATGTGTGCGTGAGAGAGATGCATGTGTATATGTGTGTGAGATGCATGTGTGTGTGAGAAGCCCGTGTGTGTGTGTGTGTGTGTGTGTGTGTGTGAGAGAGAGAGAGAGAGAGAGAGAGAGAGAGAGAGATATGCATGTGTGTGTGCATTGCCTTCCATTATTACCCATCCCATTTATTTATTTATTATTGTATGGCATATTGATGTGGAATGTTTGGCTATGCCACAGCACATGTCCAGAAGTCAATGTTGGCTCTCTTCCTATATCTTTCTACTTTTTTTTTTTTTTTTTTGGTTCTTTTTTTCGGAGCTGGGGATCGAACCCAGGGTCTTGCGCTTCCTAGGCAAGCGCTCTACCACTGAGCTAAATCCCCAACCCCGTCTTTCTACTTTTATTTAGTTTTATTTCCTTAATATTTTTTAACTTGGGGATTGGAGAGATAGCTATCAATTAAGAGCTCTTGCTGCTTTTTCAGAGGACCAGGTTCATAACTATCATAACTCCAATTTCAGGGGGTCTGATTCCCTCTTCTCACTTTTGTGGGGACTAAATACCCATGTGATGTACACATAGAAATCTAACAATGGGGTTGGGGATTTAGCTCAGTGGTAGAGCGCTTGCCTAGCAAACGCAAGGCCCTGGGTTCGGTCCCCAGCTCTGAAAAAAAAAAAAAAGAAAAGAAATCTAACAATGATTTTTAAATTGCAGTTTGTGTGTGTGTGTGTGTGTGTGTGTGTGTGTGTGTGTGTGTGTGTGTAAGACAGAAGCTGTGAGACACATATGAAGGTCAGAGGACAGTTTATTGGGGCTGGTTCTCTCCTACCATGTGGGCCTGCTGGGAACATACCTTCAGGATTGGTGGCAAGCACCTTTATTCCCTGAGTTATTCTACCAGCCCGCTCAAACTTTGCTCTGTGAGATGGGGTCTTTGATTGAACCAGGAACTCACTGGTTGAACTAGACTGCCTGGCTGGTGCCTTCAGGATCTTTCTGTCGTTTCCCTGCTGGCTCTGTGTGGTTGTTCAGGCTCCAAACTCTTGTCGCCCGTGCTGGCTTCACCATTTTACTTATGGTTCTTTGTATACCAGTGGCCTCTGCTGGCTACAGTTAGCATTGCAGTCTGTGGGCTGTCAATCAAGAGTCTTGGTTTATATTCCCCAAGTTAGTTTATGCTTCAGGAAGGGGTGTGTCCCAAGTGCATTGGAAGTTTGTGGAACAAGTGCAGCACTAAGATCTTTGAGACAGCTTGTCACTGTGCTTTGACAATCTGTTAAGTTGCTTAGTGGGTATAGCTGCTCTGACATTTCTAGAAGATACAGTCTCACAGTAAACTTAAGGTTCTCCTGGTTTTTATAGTCTTTACACCCTCTCTTCTACCATGATCCCAGAGCCTTCGGTGGAAGCATTGTATTGTAGGTGTATCAGTTGGAACTGGGCACCACATGATCTCTTGCTGTCTGCACTTGAGGTTTTCTGGAACGTTTTTCATCTGCTACAAAGAGTTTTTTTTTAGTGTGTGTGTGTGTGTGTGTGTGTGTGTGTGTGTGTGTGTGTGTGAGAGATGTGGTTTGTAAACTACACTTATGGGTATAAGGATAAATATTTAGAGTTTTGTTTGGGGTTAGGCTGGTTTAGTGAAGTGGCAATTGTAGGTTCTCTTCCAAGATCCACTTCACTATCACTGCCTGGGTAGTTGGCTCTGTTTCCAGTATCTGACATGGTTTCCCTCCTGTTGAGCAGTTCTTGAGTGTGTTTAGAGAGCTTTTGGTTTCCACCAAGCTGGCATACTACTCTGGCAGCAACCCTTAGGGTTATCATGCCATGTTGATCACTGTTGTGGTTCATAGGTGTCTTAGTGGCTGCCCAAACAAGGCCTGAACAACAGTGATACCACTAGACGTGCTAACATGGAGGGGGGCAGTTCAAGGGCCTCAACTATAGACAAGAAACCATAGGCAATCAAGTAGTACTGAGAGCAGAAATAATCTTCCCTAGAGAAGAGATCCAGTTGGTGGTCCCATACCCAAGTGGTCAGCTCTGAAATCATATGCATATAAGTAACATCATACAGATGGAACATGTGTTTATACACACATGAACACACACACACACACCATGACCAGTTAAAGAAAAAGGACATAAATTAGAGAGCTATGCATGGGGTTGCAGGGAGGAAGGGGAAGGGTGAAATAATGTAAATATATTATAAATTAAAACATAAAAAGTTATTATGAAAAATAAAAACAAATCTTAACCCATCTGTTAAATCATGTTGGGTGTGGTGGCTCATGCTTTTAATTCCAGCACTTGGGAGGCAGCGGCAGAGGGGCAGAGGGGCAGAGGGGCAGAGGGGCAGAGGGGCAGAGGGGCAGAGGCAGAGGGGCAGAGGGGCAGAGGGGCAGAGGGGCAGAGGGGCAGAGGCAGAGGGGCAGAGGGGCAGAGGGGCAGAGGCAGAGGGGCAGAGGGGCAGAGGGGCAGAGGGGCAGAGGGGCAGAGGGGCAGAGGCAGAGGGGCAGAGAGGCAGAGGGGCAGAGGCAGAGGGGCAGAGAGGCAGAGGGGCAGAGGCAGAGGGGCAGAGGCAGAGGGGCAGAGGGGCAGAGGGGCAGAGGCAGAGGGGCAGAGGGGCAGAGGGGCAGAGGGGCAGAGGGGCAGAGGGGCAGAGGCAGAGGGGCAGAGAGGCAGAGGGGCAGAGGCAGAGGGGCAGAGAGGCAGAGGGGCAGAGGCAGAGGGGCAGAGGCAGAGGGGCAGAGGGGCAGAGGGGCAGAGGCAGAGGGGCAGAGGGGCAGAGGGGCAGAGGGGCAGAGGGGCAGAGAGGCAGAGGGGCAGAGGCAGAGGGGCAGAGGGGCAGAGGGGCAGAGGCAGAGGGGCAGAGGGGCAGAGGGGCAGAGGGGCAGAGGGGCAGAGGCAGAGGGGCAGAGAGGCAGAGGGGCAGAGGCAGAGGGGCAGAGGCAGAGGGGCAGAGGGGCAGAGGGGCAGAGGCAGAGGGGCAGAGGGGCAGAGGGGCAGAGGGGCAGAGAGGCAGAGGGGCAGAGGGGCAGAGGCAGAGGGGCAGAGAGGCAGAGGGGCAGAGGCAGAGGGGCAGAGGCAGAGGGGCAGAGGGGCAGAGGGGCAGAGGCAGAGGGGCAGAGGGGCAGAGGGGCAGAGGGGCAGAGGGGCAGAGGGGCAGAGGGGCAGAGGGGCAGAGGGGCAGAGGCAGAGGGGCAGAGGGGCAGAGGGGCAGAGGCAGAGAGGCAGAGGGGCAGAGGCAAAGGGACAGAGGCAGAGGGGCAGAGGGGCAGAGGGGCAGAGGCAGAGGCAGAGAGGCAGAGGGGCAGAGGCAAAGGGACAGAGGCAGAGGGGCAGAGGGGCAGAGGCAGAGGGGCAGAGGCAGAGGGGCAAAGGCAGAGGGGCAGAGGCAGAGGGGCAGAGAGGCAGAGGGGCAGAGGGGCAGAGGGGCAGAGGGGCAGAGAGGCAGAGGGGCAGAGGGGCAGAGGGGCAGAGGGGCAGAGGCAGAGGGGCAGAGGGGCAGAGGGGCAAAGGCAGAGGGGCAGAGGGGCAGAGGGGCAGAGGGGCAGAGGGGCAGAGAGGCAGAGGGGCAAAGGCAGAGGGGCAGAGGGGCAGAGGGGCAGAGGGGCAGAGGGGCAGAGGGGCAGAGGGGCAGAGGGGCAGAGGGGCAGAGGCAGAGGGGCAGAGGCAGAGGGGCAGAGGGGCAGAGGGGCAGAGGGGCAAAGGCAGAGGGGCAGAGGGGCAGAGGGGCAGAGGGGCAGAGGGGCAAAGGCAGAGGGGCAGAGGGGCAGAGGGGCAGAGGCAGAGGGGCAGAGGCAGAGGGGCAGAGGCAGAGGGGCAGAGGCAGAGGGGCAGAGGGGCAGAGGGGCAGAGAGGCAGAGGGGCAGAGGGGCAGAGGGGCAGAGGGGCAGAGAGGCAGAGGGGCAGAGGGGCAGAGGGGCAGAGGGGCAGAGGGGCAGAGGCAGAGGGGCAGAGGCAGAGGGGCAGAGGGGCAGAGGGGCAAAGGCAGAGGGGCAGAGGGGCAGAGGGGCAGAGGGGCAGAGGGGCAGAGGGGCAGAGAGGCAGAGGGGCAAAGGCAGAGGGGCAGAGGGGCAGAGGGGCAGAGGGGCAGAGGGGCAGAGAGGCAGAGGGGCAGAGGGGCAGAGGGGCAGAGGGGCAGAGGGGCAGAGGCAGAGGGGCAGAGGCAGAGGGGCAGAGGGGCAGAGGGGCAGAGGGGCAAAGGCAGAGGGGCAGAGGGGCAGAGGGGCAGAGAGGCAGAGGGGCAAAGGCAGAGGGGCAGAGGGGCAGAGGGGCAGAGGGGCAGAGGGGCAGAGGCAGAGGGGCAGAGGCAGAGGGGCAGAGGGGCAGAGGGGCAGAGGGGCAGAGGCAGAGGGGCAGAGGGGCAGAGGGGCAGAGGGGCAGAGGGGCAGAGGGGCAGAGGCAGAGGGGCAGAGAGGCAGAGGGGCAGAGGGGCAGAGGGGCAGAGGCAGAGGGGCAGAGGGGCAGAGGGGCAGAGGCAGAGGGGCAAAGGCAGAGGGGCAGAGGGGCAGAGGGGCAGAGAGGCAGAGGGGCAGAGGCAGAGGGGCAGAGGGGCAGAGAGGCAGAGGGGCAGAGGGGCAGAGGCAGAGGGGCAGAGGCAGAGGGGCAGAGGGGCAGAGGGGCAGAGGCAGAGAGGCAGAGAGGCAGAGGGGCAGAGGCAGAGGGGCAGAGGGGCAGAGGCAGAGAGGCACTGAGGCAGAGGCAGAGGCAGAGGCAGAGGCAGAGAGGCAGAGGCAGAGGGGCAAAGGCAGAGGGGCAGAGGCAGAGGGGCAGAGAGGCAGAGGGGCAGAGGGGCAGAGGGGCAGAGGGGCAGAGAGGCAGAGGGGCAGAGGGGCAGAGGGGCAGAGGGGCAGAGGGGCAGAGGCAGAGGGGCAGAGGGGCAGAGGGGCAAAGGCAGAGGGGCAGAGGGGCAGAGGGGCAGAGGGGCAGAGGGGCAGAGAGGCAGAGGGGCAAAGGCAGAGGGGCAGAGGGGCAGAGGGGCAGAGGGGCAGAGGGGCAGAGGCAGAGGGGCAGAGGCAGAGGGGCAGAGGGGCAGAGGGGCAGAGGGGCAGAGGGGCAAAGGCAGAGGGGCAGAGGGGCAGAGGGGCAAAGAGGCAGAGGGGCAAAGGCAGAGGGGCAGAGGGGCAGAGGGGCAGAGGGGCAGAGGGGCAAAGGCAGAGGGGCAGAGGGGCAGAGGGGCAGAGGCAGAGGGGCAGAGGCAGAGGGGCAAAGGCAGAGGGGCAGAGGCAGAGGGGCAGAGAGGCAGAGGGGCAGAGAGGCAGAGGGGCAGAGGGGCAGAGGGGCAGAGAGGCAGAGGGGCAGAGGGGCAGAGGGGCAGAGGGGCAGAGGGGGAGAGGCAGAGGGGCAGAGGCAGAGGGGCAGAGGGGCAGAGGGGCAAAGGCAGAGGGGCAGAGGGGCAGAGGGGCAGAGGGGCAGAGGGGCAGAGGGGCAGAGAGGCAGAGGGGCAAAGGCAGAGGGGCAGAGGGGCAGAGGGGCAGAGGGGCAGAGGGGCAGAGAGGCAGAGGGGCAGAGGGGCAGAGGGGCAGAGGGGCAGAGGCAGAGGGGCAGAGGCAGAGGGGCAGAGGGGCAGAGGGGCAAAGGCAGAGGGGCAGAGGGGCAGAGGGGCAGAGGGGCAGAGAGGCAGAGGGGCAAAGGCAGAGGGGCAGAGGGGCAGAGGGGCAGAGGGGCAGAGGGGCAGAGGCAGAGGGGCAGAGGCAGAGGGGCAGAGGGGCAGAGGGGCAGAGGGGCAGAGGCAGAGGGGCAGAGGCAGAGGGGCAGAGGGGCAGAGGGGCAGAGGGGCAGAGGCAGAGGGGCAGAGAGGCAGAGGGGCAGAGGGGCAGAGGGGCAGAGGCAGAGGGGCAGAGGGGCAGAGGGGCAGAGGCAGAGGGGCAAAGGCAGAGGGGCAGAGGGGCAGAGGGGCAGAGAGGCAGAGGGGCAGAGGCAGAGGGGCAGAGGGGCAGAGAGGCAGAGGGGCAGAGGGGCAGAGGCAGAGGGGCAGAGGCAGAGGGGCAGAGGGGCAGAGGGGCAGAGGCAGAGAGGCAGAGAGGCAGAGGGGCAGAGGCAGAGGGGCAGAGGGGCAGAGGCAGAGAGGCACTGAGGCAGAGGCAGAGGCAGAGGCAGAGGCAGAGGCAGAGAGGCAGAGGCAGGTATCTCAGTGACCTTGAGGCCAGCTGGAGCTATGTGGTGAGGTCATCTCAACAACACAACAATTAAATCTGCTAAGCCTAAGTTCTTTTTGACAGATGAACGAACCTGTGGATAGACAGTAGTCCACTCGAGTTTTAGAGTGTTTAGTGTCTGCTTCCTACAGTTTTTCCACACCTGATTCTTTGTCACTTGAGAAATTTGTATGTGAGCATGGGTATGTAAACATCTAAAATCAATATGTAAATCAAATATTTACTTAAAATAAATAATAAGATTAACTTAAAATAAGTGTGATTTATATATATAATTTTGATATTTACTGGATAAAAGCAGAATTGCATAACAGCATGGCTATGGTTTATTTTTATATATTATGTTTGAATATTTGATAATGTAAGACTTAAAAAATCTTCAAGGTTTTACCGAATGGGTCAATATTTTGATTTTATAATCATCAATAGAATACCACTTATATAAATATATAGGACAAAATGGCAGAAATATGTTTAAGCTTATTTCAGAAATCATCAAGAAAGTTTTGTCCTAATCCGAAGTCAAAATAACATTTTTGTGAAGTTGAAATCAGCAATACAAGCAAAAGTTTTTAAAATCAAACTTTCTAACGTAATATAATCCAGAGATATACAAATTTGATGCATCCATGCTACGAAATGGCAGTAATAAAATACTTAAAAGTCTCTGTTTTCCGTAATTAAACGCTGTGTTTCCCTGAGAGAGCTATTTGTATGTGCAGCTCCCACGTGGGGCTTGAATGCAAGCCAAGGGTCTCTGGCAGTGTAATAGCTTGCATGGTGTGCTGGCATGTCAGTGCAGAGATCCAAGGCAGCCGTGATGTCATGTGCTGTGGGAGCAAGTGCTGCCAGAAACACTCCATATTCATAGTTTGGTTGTTGCATTTTCAGAAAGCCTTTACTGTTGCCATGGGGATCACAACTCACAGTTTAAGAAGGTGTGCTCTACATGTCAAATACAGAGGCGAACGCTAGCAGCAAACCACTGAACTGAGAACGGGGTCCCTGTTGGAGGAATTAAGCGAAAAGATTGAAGGAGCTGAAGGGGCTTGCGACCCCATAAGAACAACAATGCCAACCAACCAGATCTCCCAGGGACTAAACCACTACCCAAAGAGTACACATGAACAGACCCCTGGCTCCAGCTGCATATGTAGCAGAGGATGGCCTTGCTGGGCACCAATGGGAGGGGAAGCCCTTGGTCCTGCCATGGCTGGACCCCCCCAGTGTAGGGGAATGCCAAGGGGGAGGTTGGAAGGGGGGATGGTTGGGGAGGGGGAACACCTTCATAGAAGAAGGGGAGAGGTATAGGATAGGGGGCTTATGACCTAGAAACTGGGAAAGGGATTTGAAATATAAATAATAAATATCCAATTAAAAAGAAAAAGGTGTGCTCTATAGCAGTGAGCCTCCTGGCAGATGGATGGTACCAGAGGTTTGGGTCCCCTGGCTCCAGGCAGAGATTGGAGGCATGAGAGATGATTCAGGTCAGTCTCTAGGCATCTGACAGATCACTTCACCCAGTATGATCACTGCCTGAGTGGAGCCTCCTGTTGCCTGAACTTTGTGTGTGTGCAGGCCCAGCCTCCATGACTGCCACTGCTGTTTGTCTTACCCTGGGGCTGTGAGGCTGACTTCAGCCTTGCTCTGTGGACTTGTTCTCAGGCCGTCCAGGGTAACTCAGCTTTAGATAATGGGTTCTTTCAAGGTGACACAGGCCAAACAGCCCTGGAGACAGCCAGGGATACAATTGGGCAACCCTGTAGTGATCCAAACCCTGTGAATGGGGTTTGTGAGAGCTGTAGGTCTGTTCTTCAGGGAGGATTATCAGTCCCTCCCCCACGCCACCCCTTGTCATTTCTGTTTCTCTGCTCCTCTCAGTCGTCTCTCCCTCTTCATGATCTCCAGTGCCTTCTCTTCTCCACTGTGGTAGTGTTTGTTTTTATTTTCCTGGCTC
Source organism: Rattus norvegicus (assembly GCF_021556685.1). Lineage (NCBI taxonomy): Eukaryota > Metazoa > Chordata > Mammalia > Rodentia > Muridae > Rattus > Rattus norvegicus. Next base: position 1,822,556 of record NC_141549.1, on the reverse strand, counting down.
TCTTCATTCACCGTGTCATACACAAATGCCTTGTAATCTGCTGTTTGACTCTGAAGTTAGGTTGCTACTCTTCTGCGTATGAAAGTTTGGCGCTGAGCTTTCATGTTAGGAAGCTGCCTGCCAACTCCACCCTCCTGAGTGCATACAAGAGGGGAATGCTGTGCTCTGTCAAATGCCCTTTTCTGCATAAACTGAGATGACTGAGGTGCTCCATTCTACTACTGCATGATACTGGTTGACTCATATCTTCTAAGGTGGCATGTAACATTGATTAATTTTCTTATGTGGCACTGCTTATGATAGGTAAATTATACTTTTAAAGCAGTATCAGTTACTCTTGGGTGAGTTCTGCATTTGTCCTTCATGTCACTTTTGGAGAGGTTAAAATACACAGTAATCTGTGATTACGGTCTGGTCTGCTCCTTCTGGAGCCAGGTACCAAGCAAGGTTCCATTGTGGGGATGCATTTTAGTACTGTCCAGATTTCTACTGTTCTGGAGGGTAGGCAGGCCAAGGGTGAGTGATACCACAATTTTTCTTACTGTTTTAAAATGCCCTTTATTTATTTATCTATCCCTCCTTCCTCCCTCTGTATAATAAAACCTAGGTTCTGCATGAAAGGGAACATAGAGTATTTTTCTTTCTATTATTTCTTCTTGTTCTCTGTTTAGACCTCTTTCTTACCCTCTAGTTACTTCCCCTACTTTCACTCCCCCCCCCACAGATATACATGTGCACACACCCACGAATGCATGCATGCGCGCGCGCACACACATACACACACACACACACACACACACACACACACACACACACACATACACACACACACACATACATAAAGGCCTGAGACTTTGCTGTTTTAACCTTGTCCTTGGATCTGTGTTTATGTACTGCTCTAAGTGTCTGCATATTTCCTTGAGTTCTAGCAGGGTTGATTTTAGCGGTGTTCTGATTTCTTTCCTTTTAAAGTGTGTCTGTGTGGGTGGACGCTGGTAGCTGCTACCCTGGTGGTCTGCTGCTGGTCTTTGTTCATTTCTCTGTAGTTCTATAAACATTGCTTCTCGTTTCTCCTTAGGCACAGTTTATTGTACTTAATGACACCAACATTCCTTGTAGAATCTTTCCTATTTATTTTTTGCCTCTTCCTAACTTTTCTGGAGGTCTCTCCATCCCGGCCCTATCTTGTGTCTTCAATTATTGTTACTAAAGTCTCTTAGTTTGTTTTCAAGTTCACAGAGCACCCTCTTGTGTTGTTTTTGTGAAATGGTCTAAAAATCCATAAGTTTATTTTTCCTCCTCTACTTGTTTAATGGGTCTTTTCTTTTGCCATACCTGTTGTCACTTCTGACTCCATAGCCAGCAGCTTTCTTTCCATTATGAGGAGCCATGTTGTGGAAGGCAGCTTTGGTTGGCTGGTTTGTTTCAAGAATTTCCATAGGGGAGCTTGTTTACCTGAGGATAAGAGCCTAGTTTTTCACTGAGAAAGGCTCTGGGTTCAACTGGGAACCAAGCCTATGTGGTTATCTGATTGAGTTAGCTAGGATTTTCAGCTTCTTTTGCTGTCCTCTGAGCTGTCCCCGAGTAGTTATTGTGTGATTCTCAGGTCTGGTCAAGCCCCCTGTATATTGTTGGGCAGCGGTTTCCTCTGTTTTTGTTTCGAGGTCCATGTGAGTATCTTGCTACCTACTTGTACTATAAATGCTGTCTGTAGGGTTTTGGATTTTGACTTTTTGTCTTAGTCATTCTGTTTGGTTTTGCTTGATGGTTGAGGTAGATTTAAAATGTCTATACAGAATTCATTTTGTAATCACACTTAGAAAACTGCCCCCATATGGTGCCAGGTCTGTCGCTGTTTGTGAAGTGCTTGCCACACTCGATCCCAGCATTATATAAGCACATGGGAGTGGTGGTACATGTCAGAAGTTCAAACTCCTCACCCTCTGCTGGTAGCAAGTTTGAGGCCAACCTGGGGTATGTGAGACCTTGTGTTGTTCAATGTGGAGTTAGAATTTGTGGTTATCTGTTATATATGTGATCTCTCTCTCTCTCTCTCTCTCTAACACACACACACACACACACACACACACACACACACACACACACACCATGCTTGTGTTTTGTTGGGAGCTTCAGATCTTTTTGGTATTTGGATAATTTTCAAAGTCTTTCAACATTGAAAAGTTGTATTCAACATTGAAAAGCAGTGTATTATTACAGATATTGCTTCTAGGAAATTCAGTCTGTGTACAAGTACAGATTCAGAGCTATGAGTGGACATTAATGTGCCATGGAAAGACGTGAGAGAGAAACAATATCACCCAGGACTGCCTCTCTAGGCTATAGTAGAAGGCACTTTATATTTTATTTTGGAAGCCATTAGATTAAAAACAAACAAAAAATGAGCAATTAATAAATAACATGTTCCAGCTAAGTGATAACATGGTCTGTTTTGAAAAGAACATGCAATAATACTGATTTACTATTTTTTAATTGAAAGGCTGTTATTTTTAATTATATGTAGAATCTACAAATAAGATATTGGTCCATTTTATATATATACATATATATATATATATATTTATTTGCTTTTCAACAAAACTTTAATAAATAGAACTGAACCTTGTTCCATGAACTTTTATTTTTTACTTTTCACATTAAAACAACAATAGGGCTAGAGCAATGGTTCAGTGGTTCAGAGCACATGTTCCGTTTGCAAAGGACTCGGAACTCATTCTCAGCATTCACATGGTAGTTTAAACAGGCATCCTTAGTTCCAGGGATTGGATAGCCTCTCCAACCTCTGTGGGCATCCTTACCTGGCGACAGGTCATTATTTGAAGTTTGAAGTGATTATAAATTTTGTATTAGCTTTGTATATCTTTTCTAGGCATAAATTTTAAAAAACTTAAACCAGAATCCATTTGTTGCCACATTTCCTAATGGTATATTAAAAGTATCCCCTCCATTTCTTTTTCTTTCTTTTCTTTTTTTCTTTTTTTCAGAGCTGAGGACCCCCTCTATTTCTTTATACAGTAACTTTTAATGCTAAAAAAGGCTTTGAATAACTGTTATTTCCTGATAGAGTCGCCTGTTCTTGTCTTCCTGGTGTTAGGGATGTAAATTTCAGATAGATTTGTAAAATATCAACAGGATTTAATTAATGATCTGTAATTAAGGGTATGGATTGCTAGACAAAGTCAACAGTTGTTTTGTGTTGAAATTTTAGACAGAATAAATCATTAATAGATACATAGTAGCCTTTAAACTGTTACCTGGGAGTAAAAGAAACGAAATTTCATTTTTCGCAAATTATTGATGTGATTAATTTTGGAAGAGTGCTTGAATGATGAATGAAGGATTATGAAACATGAAAGTTATATTCTGTTGGTCATATTGAGTCCTTGTTTGTGATATTTGGAAAGATGACTTTTTTAACTATCACATTTCTTATTTATATATGAATCTTTTAGTATCTGCCTTGTAGACTTTTTCCTCTTACTCTTGTGGTTACCTTTCATTATTACTTAGACTGGCATTGGGCTATCATGTCGTTCAGGCTGGTATCACATTTAGACTCCTGAGTGCTAGATTACAGATAATGGGCTACTATTTCAGAATTAAAATTTACTCAAGGTTAGCTTAGTAGCTTTTAGTGCATTCATGGTGTTGTACAACCATATTCTTTTCACTATTTCTAAAAGAAACTATCAATCAGTCACTCTGCTACATTAGTTCCTTTAATCATTTGTTTTTATGTGTTGTACTATATATGGTATGTTTCGGGTAAAGGAACTGATAGAATATGTGGTCTTTGGAGACTTGTGGTGATCTTTGTAGCTGGTTTTTCCTTGCAACCTCCTGTACTGTCCTGCTGGGCATTGAGTCCAGGACCTTGTGTATGTATAAGCACTCTGTCCCAAGTGCCACCAATCCTCACTGGTCTTTTTCCTTTTTTTCTGAGACAGGGTCTTTTTGTCCTTGATCTCATGATCCTCCTGCCTAAGCCCCCTGAGTGCTGGTTACAGTGTGTGCTATCACTGTCATTCCCAACTGTCTTCTTTGCATGATGCTCTATAGGCTCATCCTATGAAGGCAGACATGTGTCAGTTCTTACTTCTTCTGTCTTGCCAAGTAGTAACCTGGTGTGATGTGCTGCATTTATGTAGCCAGCTGATACGCATTTTCAATAGTTTCTGTTTTTTATTTTTATGCTATTATGAATGTTTTGTGAGGACTTATGTTTTCCATTATTCTGGGTAAATACCAAGGAATTTTGGAACTGTTGGGTTTTACTCCATGTTTAATACTTTGAGGACATAACACAATCTGTTTTATGAGTTTTACCATATGTTCAGTTCTATTTTAAGCTACCCTGTTGTTTTTATTTTCACATATATTGAATATTAACTGAAATGAGTGGTTTCAGTTGATAAGGAGAAAGTCTACTTGAAGTAGTTTGCAAAGTGACGGACAGTACTTTTTTAAAAGTTTTGAAATTATTACTTCTAATCATTTTCTTTTCATTTTCTTTTCAGTTTTACCTCCAAGACACTAAAAGTAGTAATGGTACCTTTATAAATAGCCAGAGATTGAGTCGAGGCTCTGAAGAAAGTCCACCATGCGAAATTCTTTCTGGTGACATTATCCAGTTTGGGGTAGATGTGACAGAGAACACACGGAAAGGTATGCGTATGATCCTTCTTCCTGTCAGTCATCTGTATAAGCCCTAGCATCCCTTAGTGCTATAAAACATTCTACTTTTGTAAAAGCTATTTAAGGACCTGGCAAGCAAAAAATTTTAAAGTTACCCACTTTTTGCTTTTTTTAATTTATAAATTATAAAATGTTATAAAGTCATAGGGAGCTATTATGTCAGGAAGTATTGGCTGCAGTGACATCACACCCAGCTAAGGTGAACTTACAGCATGGAATGGTGTTTATTGTCAATAGTAAGGCACACTGAGATTTAGTGGTTGACTTAATGTTATAATGGAATTCAGTTCTAAGAGCAGAAGGGAAATCAGCTAGAGGGCCATAGGGTGAGTAATGGGCAAATATGCTCTAAGTGAAGCAGTTGATATACTTGTGCTCTTACAAACGTATAAAACAGACATAGTGAAACTTATTTTGTACCTAACTAAAAAGTTATAAAAAGAATGCAATGGTTGTCAAATGTTTTATCCTAAAAATAAGTATTGTGGTTTAAGGTCCTTGCTGTCCTTTTTTCCCTATCTCTAACAAGCTGTTACAGTGTTAGCATACTCTGCTCAGGTCAGAGGGCGATGACTGTTACAGTGTTAGCATACTCTGCTCACGGTCAGAGGGTGATGGCTGTTAACAGTGTTGGCATACTCTGCTCACGGTCAGAGGGTGATGGCTGTTACAGTGTAGCATACTCTGTTCACAGTCAGAGGGCAATGGCTGTTATAGTGTTAGCATACTCTGCTCACGGGCGATGGCTGCAAACCTACGTGTCACTTTTCTCATACCAGTACTTCATGAACAAGATGTGGGGTGAAATGCTCTCCCGTGCTCCTTTTTGTACAGAAAATTCAATTTTTCAGTAAGTGCTCAGAGCTTACATTTCTCTATGTATCACCGGCCGCATGAATGGATCATGCACATGGCTATCTGCAGTCCAGAGAAACTGGGAAATGACGGAAGAGAACAAGGAGAACCATGCTTGCTGTTGATCAGTTATGATTTATCTCTTTAGCTCAATGCAAGTAAAGGCTGCCTGTGCTACGGTCCCTGAAGCTAGAAATTCTCTAGCTACATAATCAATTGCTCTTTAAAATTATTATCTGAAGTTTCTTGGCTTTAACTGTTTCACTGTCTGCTCTCTGATTATGAACTCTTATTGCTAACTCGAGATTAAACCACTTCTAGTACAAACCAAAAGAGGGCAGTTATACTTTAGTGTAAATTTAGGCTTTATACTTTAGGCTTAGCTCCGTGTGGCAGGTTTCTCCTGTTTTCTGAGCATGGTGTGATCTAGAGATCTCCCAGTCTTTAGACTGGTGTTTGTAGAGCAGTGGACTTGGCAGTGGTGCTGACTCATTTGTGTGCATAGCTCTGTATAAACTCGCATTGCCCTTCGACTGCTAATCTTTTATTTCTGTTAGCTTAGTTTTGTTTTGGTACTTGAATTTGGGTACAGTCAACCTACATGTACACTTGTGATGTGAAGTGTTGATTGTCCTTGGTACAAGCACACAAACTGTGCTCACAGTGAGAAGAGCAGCACTGGGCAGGTCTCTGCTGCCCTAGCATACTCAGGCTCAAGTGAGTGGAGTCCCATACGCAAGGAACCCATCTTGTATTTGCTTGGAGAAATTCCTATTTATTTGTAGAGAGTTTTTAAATAGAATTTTAGGCATTAATTGATAAAAGAATGTGGTGATCAGTTTTAGGAAATGGCTTAGGCAAGCTCCGTTGAACAATGCCTTCATCGTGTCTGCATGATGCATGTGCAGGTCTACAGGGTGCTGATTACAGAATGCAGCTTGCAGCTCTTTCTAGAGTCTTTGGTAATCATCTCCCACCTATGTCTGAAGGAGATTTAGGATAATTATTAGTACAATATTTCTGCAATATTAGATTTCTGCAGGCTTCTTGAAATCTTTTCTGCCATCTTAGAAATAAAAAAGCTTGTCATTTAAATGCTTTGGGCATTTATTGTGTTTACAAACTTTATCTAATTTGTAGGCTATTGATATACAGGTATGTTAGAAAGCACTTATTACCTGTTCAAGCTTATACTATGAGAAACTATAGATTTTTAAAAAAATGTTAAACAACAGTATGATGTGTACTACTTTACACAGTACTACTGAATAACTTTGGTAGAAGTGGTCAAGAGTAGTTTCAAGCTGTATTAGAAAGGAAAGGCCACTTGACATTATGACAGGTCCTTTAGTCAAGTAACATTTAATGGGGACTGGCATTCAGAAGGCCTGAAGCACACATTCTCTTTTTAAAGAATTGCATCCATGTGTCTGTTTCCACCCTTGTGCAGAGCCCATGGAGGCCTGAAAACCTAGGCTCTTTGGAGCTGGGTTGCAGGGGGCTGTGGGCTGCCCAGCATGGGTGCTGGGACTAGAGCTCAGGTCCTCTGGAAGAGCAGCGTGAGCTGTCTCTCCAAGCCCCATCCTTTACTGCTTCTTTGTGTTCCCTCTTTTTCTTCAGACAGGATCTCATGGAGTTCTGGCTGGCCTGGAACTTCCTACATAAAGTGGGCCAAGCCGGTCCTAAGCTTGTGAGAGACCCACCTGCCGCTGCCTCTTGAGCACATTCCTTACTCCTTGTTGTTCCCAGCTCACCCCAGCTGTCTGTTGTGCGTGAGCTTGCTTTCTTATTTGTAACTTTTGTTTTTGCCTTTCCCTCTGTTGCAGCTTTCTAATCTTTCTTTGTCCGTTCTGCTCAATATGTATATTTTTATAAAACATTCCCTTGTCCTGTGCTCAACACAAATTCCCATGCTGTTTTTTCATTCTTACAGAAGCTATGGTTCCTCCTTTTTATGTGTATGTCTGATTTGTTTCCCCATTGAGATCTTAAAGGTAAGGATGTAGACATAGACGTAATCACCTGTTTTCAACATTACTCCCAGCAACACTGCTGTGTAGCCAGCAAGTTCTCAGTGAATACTCATTGAGCAAGTAGGTAAACCCACAGAGTCACATCTCATGGGGGAAAAAGAATAGGTCAGTGGTAATTACTCATGGTGTGCCAAGAGAAATAAAGTAGGGGACTCTGAATATTGAGAAAAAGGATTTAAAAACTACATAGAGTCAAGATTGGTTGGAGAAACAGCAGATTCTGAGTCAGGGTCAGTGAAGATATACATTGAGTCTGCGAGATTTTGTCATATCAGTAGAGGTATTTGTCTAAGGTTGCTGGCCTCCCATTAAAAGGACTTCTAGGAATTAGCATGAGTAAATCTCCACTGTGAAAGACAAGCATTTTGAACATCATATTATAGCAGCAGCATTGGTTTGAAGTATGTTAAATAGGTTTAAATTGATGGGCTTACATTAAAACTTAAAAGGGAAAAAATGGAATTTTTTATTACTTTTGGAAGAACTTAAATGAAATGTATTTGTCATTCTGAAAACCAATAGATAAAGAGAAAGAATAAAAGCACTCCTGTCTCCTGTCCTGTAAGAAGAGTGGCTTGGTTGGTGGTAGTGTTTGCCAGGTATGCATGCGGTCCTAATTTAGTCCCCAGTACTTGAGAGTTAACAACAAACCTCCCTTACACCTGGGTGTGGAAAGCAGCTGCTGAGGCTGGAGAGATGGCTTAGTGGGTAAGAGTGTGTTGCTCTTAAAAAGAACCAGAGTTCAGTTCCCAGTGCCTACAAAAGTTGCTCAAATTCAAAAGTGGGTGTGACTCTAGCTCCATGATGCCTGATTCCTTAGGTACCTGCACGTGTGTGGGCACACACAGACACATATGCACATAATTCAAACAAATCTTTTTAAAAAGTAGTTAAAGGCTGAAAGCTTTATGATGACTAAGCTGCAGTTCTCAAGAGAAGACAGAATGATAGAATATTAATTTAATTTTAGAACAAAAGCACTGTTGAATCACCCATTTTTCTCTGCACTTCTAACTCTGAAAGCCTAAGAACCGGAAGCCTAAGAACAATTATTTTATCTTAAATGGTAAAAATCAATTAATGGAAGTTATTTCAGTCTAGAAGTGCTAATGCCTGATTCAGATTTTCTTTTTAAAAACATTCCTTTGTTGTTCATCCTGCTCTTGCCAATCTTCTTGATCTTTCAGATGACCTCTAAGTATAGAATGTCACTGGCTTCCCTGCTCTGCACAGGATTCAAGCCAGAGCCAGATATAATAGACCTCAATGTTTGCCCTTCCCATTCTGTGGCCTCCAAGAAAGGTTTTAAGCCAATCAAACTGAACATGGTCCCTTAAGTGGCATATGTGTGAAGAGGCAAAAAGAGCCGCAATGCATACCACCAAATAAATAGATCTGGAAACCAAACTATAAATGGCTTGGGCAGATAACAGAAAAGAAACACAGTGGCAGTCAGGTCCTAGCGTTACTTTGATTTTAGTAGTCCCTGTCCACAGAGTCATTGTAGATAGTTCTTCCACACAGGTTCTGTTGCCTCCATTTGGTCACACCTGGTTTTCCTATTTAACACCGATGAAATTTGTTTGTGGTTTAGAATATCTGTAAATTTAATGTGGCAATGATCTGATGTTCCCTTTCCTTTCTGGACAAACTATGTAAATTATATTTAGTCCTTGAATATGAAATACAGAAATAACTATTTTATAGACTTCTTCAGCATACTATTATTCTAAGTATTTCCCTCACAATATCAGATTGTCTATAGTGTTTGTGAAAGAGGACAGGGAGGTGGAACCTATGGTCAGAGAAGCTTGGAAAATGTATCTTCTTGCTATACAAATACTCCTTTAAGTTTTCTGTTTCCGTCCTGGGAATTGAACCTAAGGCCTTGCATATATGCAAGGCAATTGCTCTACCACTGAGCAATAAATATTCTCAGCTTTTTCTTTTTGTCTCCCCATCCTCCAAAAAAGCTCAGAAGTAATACTCATAAAAACATTTAAACTTCTTTTAACACAGTGTTTCCCAAACTCATCTGACTCTTAGTTCCTCCCCTCTCCCCACTTTTCTGTTTTGTTCTGATTTGATTTTTCTTTTTTGAGACATGGTTTCTTTGTGTATCCCTGGCTGTCCTGAAACTCAATTGAGTAGACCAGGCTGGCTTTGAACTCAGAAACCCACCTGCCTCTGTTTCATAAGTACTAGGATTAAAGGTATGCACCACCACTGCCTGCTTTTTTCCTTTTTTGTTAACACTTTTTAGCATAGTGTTTGAGAAAAATCTACTGTACTGAGTTGATTAATACAAATATTAAAACATGCCTATTGCATTGCTTAAATTCCTGTTGCTAATCCAAAAGACTACTAAGGTTTCTCTGCTTCTGTGTATCTAGTTAACATGAAGTCTTTTCGTGGATCCAGTTGGCTGCCCTAAGTCAGACATGGACTTTTTTCTGCCTGCTTTGCATTAGTCCTTGTTTAGCCTCATTTATGTATCAGTTCGTTTGCTGAGCTTGAGAGTAACCTAGTTGATGGTTCAAATTCTTGATGGGATATATCACATGTTGGCTGTGGCACTGCAGTTTTATTCTATAACTCATCCACCTATGTTTCTTTTTGTTAGTATATTTTAACTAGTCATAATGTGTTTCATTATGGTATTCCATACTTGTGAATGAAATATTTTGGCTATATTCACTCATTATCTTTTGTCCCTTCCCCTTGGTAATGCTTTTCCTCTTTCAAAATAGCTCTCCTTCTGCCTTTACCACCTTCATGCCCTTTTCTTCCCCTCCCTCCCTCCCTTCTTCTGGGAATGAGTTTATAGGTGGCACTTACAGGAGTTGAGGTCATAAATTCTATGATACCCCTGCTGTTAGGGCTGAAATGCCAGGGCTATGAAGAACTAGGTGCTAATACTGTAATGGCTTCAGAAGTCACTGAATCAGGCTCTAAGCACTGGGGTGTCTGTGATGGATAGAAAGGGGAAAGGTTTCACTTTTATTTTTGGCCTTTTGGGATCAACAGTTAAGATCTGAGGGAGGAGGCAAGCGTCAAGTAGGAGATGGGGCTATGGTTATATCAGCAAGGAGGCAGAGAGCATCACAGATTGGATGCTCCTAAGAGTGGGGATGTAAACAGTCAGAGATCTGGAGATTGCATGTAACCTGCCTGTGCATAAGAGACTGTGGCAGTCGCTTACAAAGCGTGGCCACTCAAAAGAGGCCACATGGCTCATGGCAGTGATGGCTCTTTAGGCAGAGCTGAGAAGACATCCTGTAGATGCTCTATGTCTGTCAGCAGTTTCTGTGTATCATCAGTTACTGAAAACAAATATTGGCTAAACAGTACTAAATTCCTTAAATTTAACAGACATTTCCAGATGATAGTCATATTACTTTGTATTATCATTTTGATGCTATGTTTATAATTATTCAACATATATCCTAAAGAAATAATTATTGTTATAATAATTTTATTGATATATATTGATATATCAATAGAACTATTTTATGTAACTATATAATATATTATAATGTACAATATTATCACATAATATTAATATGTAGTAAAATACAAATGTATAATAAACTATTTTATATAACTAAATAAAACTACTGTATATCACATATTCCAGTCTTGCTAATAAGACTCAGTGAGTCTTGGCAGATGTATACATCACTGTAAGCACTAATCTTAAAACCAGTATACAGTGTGTCTTGCCTGCCCACATCAGCTTTCAGTCAGTTAGTAAACTAACACTTTTTTGAGCCCACCAGCGGTGTGGTGTTTAAGAACAGAGAGATCAGAACCATCAGTCCTTACATTGGGAGACACCTTTCTATAAAAGGCTCATGGTCTGTACAGTTGGCTGCATGTGGGAGGTTTGTCTCTCAAACCCTTCACTAGGAAAGCAGTGAGAATATCAAAAGGTATTGAAGATGGACAGACAAAAGACTGTAAGAAACCTGCCCTGGAGGGTTTGCTGTGTGAGTCAGAGCAACTGTGAGGAGGGCGCAGCGGAGAGGCGCTAGATTTCCTTGTCTGTGACTTGGGAGGAGTATGTGACATGTTCTAAACTGAGCATGAGGGCCATGAGGGCCTCCATGAGGTGTGGTGGGGAGACAGAGCAAGTAAGAAAAGGACGACTTTTTAGAAGTCAGTAGGCTAGGTGTGACGTCAAAGGTGTTTCACCTTCTCGTACTATTTCTGTACTTTCCATTGTTAAGGGATTGAAAGTTTTTCTGTTAGTAGGTACATACTATCATCAAACCACTAGCTATATTTACTTTTCTAGGAATTATTACTTTTATGAATGAAATACAAATTTAGATATGAGACCCATCAAGCTTCATATTTTTAAACAATTATTTTATTTGTTTTAACCAGTTACCCATGGGTGTATTGTTTCCACAATAAAACTTTTTCTACCAGATGGTATGGAAGCCCGACTCCGTTCAGAGTGAGTATGATTTCGTGCTGTGCAGTTTTGGGTTAATTATCTTGGTTGGTAATACTCAGAGTGATGACATACTGTTATACTATAAGATTACTTAATATATTAAAAGTTAATATAGTACCTTTTGACATATACTTCGGTTTTAATTACTTTTCATATTATTTGAATATTTAGTAAATAATTTATCAGAGGTAAAGGTTTTGTTTCCAAGTTTAATTTTACAATGTATATTTGAGTGGATAATTAGCTGCTTTTTGCAATATTTAGGATATGTTTGTTCCTTTTGATATAGAACATTTTACACTGTGATTGTCTGTGGAGTTAATGTGTTGTTATGTTCCAAAATGTGAAGATGTCAATATAGTTAGTAATTTTTTAATGGGAGTTAAAAGATAATCTCCCCAAAGTTGTACTTTATGTTTTATATGAAGCAATATCAAGTCATACCGTGAGATCTAGAGTTTAAAATGTAAACATAAGTATATCTTGTGCCTTTTACAGATTAACACTGTGAGGTGTGGAAAGGGCTGGGAAGTATTTAAATATTAATGCTTATTTCTCTTAATTTTAGAAAGGTCTTAACTATGCTAGATGCTTGTTTCCTTCCTTCAAAAGAGCTTCCTGTTATTACAGTTTATAATTTACTAGTGGTTTGCATGATTTTGATGATGCCAAAATGTCTAGAGTTAAGGGAAAGCTGCACAGGGAGCAGGAAGAGTAAAGCGGAGAGAGTCCGTCCCTTCCTTCCCATGACTGTAGTAGTCTCTCCTGTCCGTCATCTTAGGGCCTACTGTAGTTTTTCCTTCCTGTAATTTTATGGCCAGTTGATACAAGTAGAGATTATAAACTGTAATAATTACAGTTTGTTAAGTGGCAGTAAAGTTGAAGAACTTGAGCTTAACGAAACCTAATTAATTTATGGGTCAAGGAGTAAGCTTTCAGTCATAGAAGAGCTAATCAATCCATACAGCTTAGACTAGTGTTCGCAGTTGGTATGAAATGTGGTTGATAGGAGATTTTTTTTGATAGAGCTAAAAGCTTTGAGCAGTCCTGTATGTCTTTTGTGTTGTTAGGGTCCATCTAATAAAATACGTGGGCCTCATCTTTGTGTGTGTGAGTGTACCGGGTGCCAGGGCTTGTGGCAGTCAGAGGAGGGACGACCATGCCAAGTATTGGCTGCTTGCCTTTCACCTTCTTTAAGACACAGTTTTTGTCAATGTCCTTTAATAGTTAAAACTTTTAACTGTGTGTCTTTTCGTGACTATATGTGTGAATGTTTATGCGCATGTGTTTTGCCTACATGTGGAAGGCTAGGGCACACTCAGAGGTGTTGATCCTTGGGAACTGTGTGCAATGGCAGGATCTCACTGGAATAGGGCCAGTGAGCCCCATAGATCTACCCGTTTTCACCTTCCACGTGCTGAGGTTATAGGCATGCTATAGCTCCCGACTTTTACAAAAGTGCTGGGGATGCTTGAGCAGTGGGGGCTTTACTACGAAGGAGTCTCCCCAGCCCCTGTTTAAGAGGCTATTAGTGGTTGAATACATGCCAAGCCTACTGTGTAAATAGTGTATAGTGTTTTTAAGATCTTCAGTAGGTAGTTCTGATTGTTTCTTAGTTTTGTTATATTTTATAATTTTCCAACAATAGAAATTGCTTATCGCTTTACAAACCTAGCACTAAATAACATATCCTTGTTATACTCTTTGTATATACAAGAAGTTTTCAACAATTCAAACACAGCACACCCATATCCCATATAGTTTCTGTAAAAAGCAAGTCTATTTGCAGAATATGTTATGTGACTTCTTTAGCTTTTGAGGTTTCTTCATTTGTTTTGCTTTGTTTTGTTTTATTGGTTAACCAGATTTTATGAAGAAAGAGAATTCCTTCTTATGTCACTGAGAAAACCAGATTTTAAAAGATCTATTTGTTTCATTTAGAGTTTTTGTGTTAATGTGTGTGTGTGTGTGTGTGTGTGTGTGTGTGTGTGTGTATCGACAGAAAAAAGGGATGTATACAAAGTTTAATACGTCCATTTGAGTTTTATAGTATGAATATCTGTAGTCACTTTTAACTTTTTAAAACCTTCACTAGACATAGGTTCCTTAGGGTCTTATGATAGGCTCTGTGGATGCAGGGGTGAATCATAATTCCTGAGACACAGACATGTTATCAAATAAATACAGTGTAAGATTTATGCATGTTCAGTAAGTTCTCTGTAAGATATTCCTGGTGTGCAGAAAATGGGTGCTGGTGCTTAACCTTCCACCACGTGTGCCACACCTGGTCAGTTTCTCAGCATTCACACGTGCATTACCAGGTGAGTCTGGGGACTTTCCCAATCAGCCTTCCAGCTGGCTGTCACCACCCCATTGCTTTCTAAGATGCGTAGTGTAGGGGGTGCAGGTGACATCCTTGCTCTGCATCCCTCACCTGCCTCAAGACATACATAGTATCTTAACAGGGCTGTGTAAAATAGGGGCCCTGGCTTCCTTAGCTTACCTTCCTCATGAGAGTAGAAGGTAGTGATGGGTTGGTCACTATTGTATTGGTTTAAGCCACTTGTTTACATTAATACCTTTAATACTTAAGAACTGTGGAGGCCGCCTCATGGGTCCAGGACATGAGACCTGTATTGATTAGCCTTTTAGCTGGTAAGCAGAGCCTTACGGCTTAATTGCTGCTGCTTTTCTGTCAAGAGTTCTGTGTCAGGCCCCAAGGGGAATTAGTGTCAGTTAATGACCCTGTTGTTGTGTTTCCTCCACTGACTTCAGTTTCATACACACATGTAAACTTTCATTTAGTTCACGGTGCCTAGGTGAGGAATGCTTGTCACTGTCTTGATAGCTAAAGTTGTTCTTCACTAGAGCATGATGCAAATTTATAACCCTGTTTACTTTACTTTATTAAAGAACTTTACTTATTAAAGATTTCTATGTAGTAGTATTTAACTTTTTAAAATATATATGTTACAAATTAAAAATACATGATTTAAAAGATAGTTCAATGTGTTGAAATGTTTAAAAAAAAGGAGTCATCCCAGCACTCAGTAAATAGTGGGCCCTTAGAAGATGCTTAATACATTTTATACTTGAAATTTATCTTAAGAAGAATGATGAGTAAAAAGCAGATTATAGATGTATTAGTTGGGTTTTAGAAAAATGTCTTAAGATCATTGCCAGACTTTTAATTACATGAGAGCAGATGTATGAGTTTTGTGACAAGATACTCTGCCGTTCTGGTGCCATTTCCTCTGTTTTCAGGAAATTAGATAAAAATTCTATATTTTACTTTGCAGTGTCATCCATGCTCCATTACCGAGTCCTGTAGACAAAGTAAGTTGTGAATGGGTGTTTTCCAGACTCTCATTGACATGTTTATATTTAATATGTCTTACCTACAATATAACCTTCACTGTCTGGAGAGTTTGGAATGAATGTTTCTTTGGAAAAAGCTTTTGTAGCCCAAGGACTTCTAAGTGTATCTGGTTTTGTGCCTGGCCAAGAGGTAAGTGGTATCAACGGTTACCTTCTACTGAAGTACAGTTCTGTCTGGGGATTTCCCTCACTGCTTACCCATACAGCAAAGCAGCTCTGAAATAAGGGCTTACAGGAGTTATTCTTTTAGTGTCATTGAATATCGCTTTTGATACCACCTGATTAGAAACTGTAGTAATTAATTGCTAGAGTATTTTTCTTTTGTTTATGAGTGATTGTGCATTGAAACTATAGGCGTCAATGATAAATAATTGTGATCAAAGCAAAAATTTTGTGATCAAAAGCAAAATTGTTTAGTTGACATTGCATTTACCTTTGTCATTGTCCTTCATTTTCTTTCTGAGTGAAGCAATTCTATATTCGATGGTTTTGAAAAACCCTACTGGGGCTGACCTAGTACATTTGGGTTCTAAAGCAGAGGCTGATTTGTAGGTTTGGAACTATTTTCAATTTTGTTAAAATTTACATACAATAATAAAATGTTTTCATTGTCTTTGGATATTGGACAAAATGGTAGAATCTTTTTTTTCTGTTTTAATTTTTGTTTTTTAGTGAGTGAAGAGAGATTTCATGTTGTCCTCTAACATGTGCTTCAAAGTAATATTTTGAAGATTTTTATTTCTAAGTAAATTGTGATATATTAATGAAGTAATTAGTGATGAATTTTAAAGGAAAAATATATGACTGTTGATTAGGAATTATTATTTCTGGGTTATGAAAAAATTCAATACCTTTGTGCGCTAAGTTTGTGATTTGTCTTACAAAGTCTTACGAGTAGCACTTGCTTCATCATCTTGCTTACAAAGCTGATGTGAGCAGTGTAATACCATTGTACATTCTGAATAGATAGCAGGAATATTTTGAGAACTAATTTACATAGTAATTGAGAATTAAGAGACTAGGTCAATTAAAATCTGTTATCTGCCTATTTAGGAAAATAGATGTTTCATAGAATTGGTTTGTTTTAATTCTTCAATGTATTTTATTTTTATTTTTCCTGCATACTCACTGTGCAAGTGGAGATGAGAACAACTCACAGGAGTTGTTCCTTTTACCATGTGGGTGTTGGGGATCAACCTAGTTAGGGTCACTATGTTGTGATAAACACCGTGACAAAAGCAACTTGGGGAGGAAGGATTTATTTGGCTAGTCTTCCATAGCACTCTTCATCATGAAAAGAAGTCAGGACAAGAGCTGAAACAGGGCAGGAACCTAGAGCAGCCCCTGATCCTGCACTGGCATGCTACCCATGGCTTGCTTGGTTTGCTTTCTTACACAACCCAGGACCACTAGCCCAGGGATGACACCAACCACAATTGCTGAGTCAGTCCCCATCAATCACTAATTTAAAAAAAGGCTTGCCTGCATAGCCTGATCTTATGGAGGCATTCTCTTAACTAGGGTTCCTTCCTCTCAGACGCCTTAACCTGTTCAAGTTGACATAAAACTATCTAGCACAGGGATCAAACTGGAGTTAGCAGGCTTGACAGCAGGCAGCTTTAACTGCTGGGCCATCTTGTTGGCTCTTTTTTTTTTTTCTTTCTTTTTTTCGGAGCTGGGGACTGAACCCAGGGCCTTGCGCTTGCTAGGCAAGTGCTCTACCACTGAGCTAAATCCCCAACCCCTCTTGTTGGCTCTTAATGACCTTTTTGATATACTGTTTCTGTGATTGGTGACAATGTGCTTTATTTCTAGGTTGCTGCTAACACTCCAAGTATGTACTCTCAGGAACTGTTCCAACTTTCTCAGTATCTACAGGTAAAAGTAAATCTTGAAAATTCTTAGCCTTTAAGAGTAACTTAGATTTTATTTTGCCAGTTTATAAATACAGAATAAAAAATATTGGCTAGAAACATGTACACAAGAAATAGTTTTTAAGGAAGAATGAAGGTTTAAAAATAGATCTTGTGAAGAAAAAGGAGTCGGGATTGCTGAGTCTAGAGAAGATAAGCTTATGTGCAAGAGAACCTTTCTCTTTTCTTCCACATGAGGGGATTCAGAAGTGATTTTTGAATAAAATTAAACATGTCCAGGTTTGGCTGTGGGATAGGAGTACACCATTGTGTACTCTTTGTTATATGCCGTCCTCCGCTGTATCCCTTCACCTCTCATGGTTCCTTTGGTCTCAGTCTTGTTTGTCCATGTGGAGTAACAAAGGGACAGGGGAAGTTAACAATTTACACAGCATCACACATGCAGTGTGATTTGCCCCTGCTCTGAATTTAGAGTAGTTTGACAGTTAGACCCCTGAACCCCATTTGAACTGTGTTTCAGGTTCCAGAGCACAGAGCAGCCACTTGGAAAGGCCCCTGGAACACTTAATTCTTTCTTTAAAGAGACACAAATCTAAAAGCAGAGAAGTGTTTTTTGTTTTGTTTCATTTATTTGTGCAGGCTTTGAGTGATGGTACTACAGTCTAGATGGTTTAAAGGAAACTCGGTATAGAAGTTTAGGGATTGGAGTTTTTTGATCTTGATCTTGGTTTTTCTGCTCAGTTCTGTGACCTTCAGTGAATAGTTTTATTTGTGTAGGCTTTTAGCTGTGTTCTCTTTAAAACCTTGGAGCCAACACCAGTGACCCTCTGTCCTTTTGTCAGTTGGCAGTTAAGGACATGTGCATCTATGTAAGGTACAGAAACAACTAACATATCACTTAGCTCTTACGTTCCACCAACACCGTGGAAGCCATGGAAGCGATTCTGCACGTTTGCTCATCAGTTAAGCAAGGGCTCTTCAGCCATATTGGATCAGGTCTCACTAGATCTGACCCCTCGCTTTAACATCTGATCTTCTAAGAGTTTAAAAAGAACAAAAATCCAAGCAACCTTTGGACTTCCAAAGCAACTGATAAGCACACATTATGAAGGAAATGTGATTTGATATTAGTGAAGCACTTTCAATAGTGCCCACAGCATAAAAACACATGATGTTGAAGGTCATTAGTCATTTCTTATTAAATGATTAATGTCAGTCAGTTTTTGTGGGTTTCTCTTGAGAGGTAAGAGAAAATGTTGAGGTATGTTTACACTTCATTTTTATATAGGAAACACGTAGATTAAATGATTGGCCACATTCTGTGTGCTGTGGATGCCTTCATCCTGATGAGACCCTCATGCTTAACTTCCCATCCTTCCTCACCCTTTCTCTCAGTTCTTTGAGTGTCCACTTACCTTTGCTAACTCTGGGAGGAATTGTCCCGTCTCCTCTTTTTCTTCTTGTATAATCCTTATTGACTTGATGAGACTCTAATGTAAACTGTGAACCCTTTCAAACAAAGCTGAAATATATGCTCTTTATACCTTAGACCTAAAAGGCCATTCACACAAGTACATGTTGCAGTTTGGTTCAGAATTAAGAAACTAATGGAATGGAATTTTTAAAAAGATGTAATGACACCATCTAGTGGAGGCAGATTCTAAAACTGGTTGGCTGCAGCTTTGTTCCTAAGTTAAACATTTTGTATCTGCTACTTCCTGAATATTAGGAATGTCTCAGGAGCTTAAAATAAAATATGGTAAATAACTGTTTTAATGTGGATTTTCAGGTGATGGTGTTTTTATTAGATTACTCAGTCTACATTAAAACAAAGTATGTCTAAGTATATATTAGGCCAGATTTTCCCTAGTCATTGCTTACCAGGGATATGGAGAACAATAAATTGATGTTTAAACTTAAGTGCTCTATTTAAAGCCAAGATGGCCTCCAGATAGAGTGCCAGCGTCCTTCGTGTACTGTGGGGAGCAGCAGAGGGTGGAGGTGCCAACATCGCACTGAGTGATTCAGGCTCTACCCTCACAGCCTGAGAGGCGATGCTGCTCTCAGCTATCAACCCTGACCACCTGAGTACTCCTGCTCCCCTGTGCCCTCCACCAGAGTCACAGATTCCTTTGACCCCTTATTACTTCAAGCTGATATTTAGTGGTCTCTCCTTTTTAGCAGTGTTAATTACTGCTCTGTGAGGTAATCAGGGAGAGAGTCAGAGCACTTGAAAATGCCATGAGCCACGAGCTCTCAAATACATGTGGGTATTTAAATGATATTTAAAAAGGAAAACGGAAAGCTATTACTATTTTCAATGCTATGCTGGAGAGCTGTTGTACTTTTTGATGTTGACCAGATTGTTTTGCCTTAGTTCGAAATACATTTGTTCTGAGATATATAAACATTTCACAAACACATCTATGCATTTATTAAATACAGGCAGAAACAAAAGCATTTGTTAATTTTTCTCATCTGTGTTTTGAAAAAGAAAACAAATGAGTAAGTTGTTTGCCATGTGGGGGAAGTTAACATCTGGACGACCTATTACATGGTACATGTAGGTGGGCTAAATACTGAGACATATCCAGGGTGCAATATGAGAATATATTCAAACCAGACTGAGGTTATTCTTCTGAGGAATCGTGCTGCTGAATTCACTAGAATTTCTTCTTTTGTGACTTTTGTTAGGAGGCCTTACATCGGGAACAGATGTTGGAACAGAAGTTAGCCACACTTCAGCGGCTGCTGGCCATCACCCAAGAGGCTTCAGATACTAGTTGGCAGGTCCTCGGTTACTTTCTTAATATTTAAGAAACATTTAAACCATTTGATAGGGTGGTTATGTTTTTTGTTTTTGGGTTTTTTGTTTTTTGTTTTTGTATGTGTTGAATGAATTAAAAGTAAGATTCTCTGGCAAACAAAAGTAAAGTTATTCCTTAACTAAAGAACAAAAGTCAAAACAACATTTTTTTTAGCAGATCTTATTTGAATTTTTTGATTTTCTTCTTTTTGTTGGCAATAAAATCTGTTCTACATATTTTTTACTGTTGTTACTCTGAGTTTTTATTTATATCTAATTTTTTCAACAGGCTTTAATAGATGAAGATAGACTCTTATCACGGTTAGAAGTTATGGGGAACCAGTTGCAGGCATGCTCCAAAGTAGGTATTCAACCTTGGGTACACAAGGAAGAATCCATGGGTTTTCTGTAGTTTCAGGTCTTTGTTATTTGAGTTTATGCTAAAACCTTTCTATAGTTCCACAATTCTTTTACATGTTTGTTGTGAAAAAAATTCAAGCACACCTGTAAGTAGGGAGAATCATGTGGTACGTACCTGTGTTCAGTTGGGATTGCTTTCTCTATTACAGTTGATGTTTATTGAATTTGAGGGGTTGCCTTCTGGAACATAACTTGGTTTGTACTGTCATTGAAACATTTTTCTGGTTCTTTAAGACATAAAACAGTAGATAATTGGCCTGGGTTATATAGATGTTGTGATACTTGTTTTACTTGTTCCCTTCATGGATGGTGGTGGTCTTCAAGGGCATAATGGCAGGTGGCTTTCCTTTTAAGACGTTACTGTCCACTGATGATTCTTCACTAGGTTCATTAGTTCATTCAGGATATTTAACACAGTATTGCAATTCTGTCACTTCATTTACTTCAAAGAGAATTCTTCCTTCATGAGCCATTTTATTACTTTGAAGTATATTTTCTACAGAAAAAAGCAAAAAGCAAGTCTACCTCAATTATTTACTAGATTAAAACAGAATAAATTGATTATTTTTTATACAACAGCAAATGACAATGAGTCACTATACTACACTTGTAGTTCTCTTTGTCGATGATCGATTATTCTGGTCTCTGTGAAGAAGTGCTTTGAGGTTGGCTCTCTGGCGGGTGGTCTCACCAACCTTGATGGTTCCCAGCTCCATGCTTAGCCTCAGGCTCTGCTCATCTCACACCTGCAGTCTGTCTTCTTTGTCCTCATGAAGAAACTCTTACTACTCTCGTCTTAGCTGTTGTTCTAAAACGATTGGGGCCTTTGATAGCAATGATTTTTGCTCACAAATAAAACTTATGATGGCTTCCACAGAATACAAGTAATTAATCTTAATATTTGAGAGAAACTATTTGCCTTTAACTCATTTCTATTGAAATTAGTATAATTTCTGAAGGCATAATTTACTGATATAACTTTGAAGTTAATAGTAGTCCAACATTTGTATTTGAGGGTATCTTAACATATAATTTTGAGTATTATAATGTGTTTCTTTCAAATGATAAGCAATTTTCAAAGGAAAGTGACTTAGGTGTAATGTGCGTGTCTTTTATGCTAGAATCAAACAGAAGATAGCTTACGGAAGGAGCTGGTAGCGTTGCAGGAGGATAAACATAGCTATGAAACCACAGCCAAAGAGTCCCTGAGGCGGGTTCTTCAGGAGAAAATTGAAGTGGTTAGAAAACTCTCAGAAGTGGAGGTATTTCACTTTTACTGTTATTGGGTTAAAGATTTATTTTACTTTTAAAATAGTATGTGTGGGTGTTGTATGCGAGTGGAAGTGTCTATAGAAGTCCGATGCCTTGGATCCACTGGACCTGGAGTTATAGACAGTTTTGAGCCATCTGATATGGATGCTGGGAACTAAATTACCTTTGCCTGGTCTGGAATTTGCTACGTACACCACGTTGGCCCCTGAAGTACTTTTGTTTCCCACGTGGTGGGACTAAACACATGCTGATACCATGTCTGATGGGAATTGATCTTTGTCATAGAGGTTGCTGGTTTCAGTGGAGTCTGGTCACTTAAGGCTGAGAACTTTACCACTTGACCCACCCTCTAGAGCAGTGGCTCTCAGCCTTCCTAGTGCTGAGACCTTTAATACAGTGCCCATGCCGAGACCCCAACCAGAATATTGTTTTTGTTGCTACTCCATACATAACTGTAATTTTGCTACTGTTAATCATAACGTGAATACACTTTTAGATGGTCTTAGGCACCCTGTAAGAGGGTCACTGTACCCATAAAAGTTAAAACTGTTGCTCTAGAGTGACACTGTGTGTGAGGACGTGGACAGTTTGTAGTGTGGTCTAATTCTATAATATGTGCTGTATATTCATTGATGTCTGATTAAGCATCTTTCTGCTTTCACATTAGATGAGTTGTTAGGTGGTTTTCTTGTTGCTTTAAGGACTGTGGGTGTGATAACGTGTCCTATTGTAATCCCCACACTTGGGCGTCTAAGGCAGGAGAGGGAGAGTCATAGGAGACCAGGCTCGCCGTGCTCCAGGGTGAACTTGAAGCCGGCTTAAGTGTAGTGCTGTTTCAAAAGCAAATGGAAAAGAAGTTGTTGGCTTTAGACTAACTCAAGGCGAGAAGTCATACTTGAGTAATAATAGGCAGCTCTCAATCGTGTCTTAGTGTCCGTGTTCCTGAGATTACTTTGTCTTTAACTTAGCTGTATATAAATTTAGTCCAAATGCTGATGTAGACAGATTGCACTGATGGTACATTTAAGTGAGTGCCGTTCTCTCCTGAGTGAGTCGCCTGTGACCTTGCCTTGCAGCGGAGTCTGAGTAACACTGAAGATGAATGTACCCACCTGAGGGAGATGAATGAGCGGACTCAGGAAGAGTTGAGAGAATTAGCCAATAAATATAATGGAGCAGTTAATGAAATTAAAGATTTATCTGATAAATTAAAGGTATGTATATTAGCACTTTTGTATTGCTGTGATAGAATATCACGAGCAAGATACCTTATAGAAGGAAGAGGTTACTTGGGCTTAGGGTTCCAGAGGAGTAGGAACCTATCAGCATCGTGGACGGGTAAGTGTAGCAGCCACAGCTATGGTAGCTGGAGCTGGAGGCTGAGAGCTCACTGGGAATGGCTCGAGGCTTTGAAACATCAAAGCCTATCCCCTGTAACATAATTCCTCCCACACCGGCACACTTCTTACACCTACTCAAACAGCATTACCAACTGAGGACCAAGTATTCAAACATGTGACCTCTGGGGGACATTCTTAGTCCACCATCACAGCTTATATTTAAATACCTGAAAGCACATTAAGCTTGTCACTAACATGCGAACAGCTTAAAAGGTTATGAGTCACCAGAGCTTCCAGGGACTAAGCCACTACCTAAAGACTATACATGGACTGACCCTGGACTCTGACCTCATAGGTAGCAATGAATATCCTAGTAAGATCATCAGTGGAAGGGGAAGCCCTGGGTCCTGCTAAGACTGAACCCCCAGTGAACGTGATTGTTGGGGGGAGGGCGGCAATGGGGGGGAGGATGGGGAGGGGAACACCCATAAAGAAGGGGAGGGGGAGGGATTAGGGGGATGTTTGCCCGGAAACCGGGAAAGGGAATAACATTCGAAATGTAAATAAGAAATACTCAAGTTAATAAAAAAAAAAAAAAAGGTTATGAGTCACCCAATGGCTGTTGATGTAAAATTGGGTAATTAAGAAGTTGAAACTGATAGTAAAAATAGAAAATGTATTCTACTTAGTCTACCTTCTATTACTGTTGAAAAGTAAAACCCTTTGAAGTAGACATACTTCTGGGTGGAAGTGTAGTTAGCACTTCATGAGTGCTTCAGCATCGCATAGACTAAGAAGAAGAACCGCGTTGTCCAATACACACTCGGAAGTAGATGAAAATCAATATGATATGAATTGGTGAGATGGCTCAGTGTGGGCACTGCCATGCAAACTGGAAGGCCCGAGTTTGGTTATAGAACCCGTGGTGGAAGGAAGGAAAGCCCCAGAATTGTCCTCTGACCTCCACTTGAGGGCCCTGCTACCCATGCACTAGAACTTAGCCGTGTGTAATACTCATGTGCAAACACACACATGCAGACACACATACATAGACAGACATGCAGGCACCCACACAATAATAATGATTGATAGATGGATGGATTATTAATAGAGAGAATTAAAACCCATAGTGAAATGTTTCATGGGATGACACAAGCCTGATATCTCGAGTTCACTCCCAGGAGCCCATGTAAAGGTAGAAGGCGGTGGATCAATGCCACAGAGTCGTGCTCTGACCCCCATGTGCACTTATCCACGCATCATACACACACACACGTACGTATTATAATAATAAAGTTTTAAAGAAGAATTAGCAACATCTAATATAATCAGGTGCTTTTAAAACCTCATTTTTAGGTCATCATCTCAGAGTTAGGGACCAGCTGTGTGGTGCTGCGGTAAATCCAGAGGTGCTTGGGTCGCTGGCTTGGATGTTGACCATAGCCTTCAGCTGTGCCACTGGCGCTGTTCCAGCTGCGATCCCTCTGGAACATTTTTTTTTTTTTTTTTTTTGGTTCTTTTTTTCGGAGCTGGGGATTGAACCCAGGGCCTTGCGCTTCCTAGGCAAGCGCTCTACCACTGAACTAAATCCCCAACCCCAACATTTTTTAATAGTGGCATCAGACCATAGGGTGATGTCTAGTTGGTCCTTTAAAGTCTTGTGTTGTGGGGTTGGGGATTTAGCTCAGTGGTAGAGCGCTTGCCTAGGAAGCGCAAGGCCCTGGGTTTGGTTCCCAGCTCCGAAAAAAAAAAAAAAAAAAGTCTTGTGTTGTTCATATGTGTTGGCAGGTTGTGAGAGGGAAGGAAGAGATTGTGAGGGACTGAAGAGAAAATAGAGTGTATGTGCCACAGAAGCAGAAAAGGAGTGTGGGAAGAGAGATGAGGCAGCCAGAGAGGCAGCGGCCATCATAAGGGTGAATTAAAGTAATGTCTAGGCACATATGTACGAAGAGTGTCATAGGAAACAGTACTTTGTGATATCAACTTAGAAATTAATTAAAAGAAAAGTGATCCTGCCTTCAGTTGAGTGCCTGCAAGGTAGGTATTTATCAGAGAAGGCAGAACATAGCTCACGGAAGTTCTCAGAGAGGTCTCTTGTTGAGAGGGGTGTTTTGGGGAAGGGTTTGTCTTTTTAGATAATAATTGTAAATTAGAACTATCAAACAAGATGTAATAATAGTAAATTTGGGAATACATACTTCCCACATAACAAACGTGGAGGATTTAACTTAAACTCTAGCACTTGTTTACCGGTTTCCTTGTTTGCTTCTAAGTTTTCCTCTGTAGTAGTGAGCTCTGTGCAGAATCCCTCACTTTCCACATCAAGTCTCTTTGTTTTCTGTAGGAAATCAGCTTTATAAATATGTTCTATAATTCTGAATTTATTTCTCAGAAGTGTAAGTCAGTCCTGGCTTTAGGCTAGTTAAAGCAAGGTGAGACTTTTGTGAAGTTACTGAAGATTCCTACCCATTAGGCAGCAGAGGGAAAACAAGAGGAAATCCAGCAGAAGGGACAAGCTGAGAAGAAAGAATTACAGGCTAAAATCGATGACATGGAAGAAAAAGAACAAGAGCTCCAGGCAAAAATAGAAGCTTTGCAAGCTGATAACGATTTCACCAACGAGAGGCTGACAGCTTTACAAGGTGAGCTGACTGAGACAGAAAGTGGTTTTATTTGATTTTTGTTCTCTTTGTCTGTGAAATACCTTTTTCTTGGACTATTTTTTTACAGTACGGTTAGAACCCCTGCAGGAGAAAACTCTTAAAGAATGCAGCAGCTTAGGTAGGTGTCACTTAATTAGCGATGTTTTCATTAGCTGCTAACCTCATTCTCATTGATTGCTCACTTCCCACACTGCTGACTTGCATTTGCTGTTTTACTCACCAAGGATCAAAGGTTGTGTATTTGGAAATCTCCTTTTACAGTACTCACGATGCCACCAGTGGGCGCCATTGCTCAGACTTTGATTCAGATCTTTGCCTTTGAGATCTTAAGTAGCAGGATACACACACACACACACACACACACACACACACACACACACACACACACACACACGTTAGCAGAGAATGGCAGCTTGAACTCTTCTTCCAAATAGTGTTCTATACAAAGTCAGTGTGAGTAGAAATATTAAATGCTGTCCTTACACTTGAAGCCAGTTTTCTTTGATCAGGCAATGATATCCTGTCTTAATCCTAGGGATACAAGTTGATGACTTCTTGCCTAAAATAAATGGGAGCACAGAAAAAGGTAGCGTAAAATATTAAATATTCTTTTCATGATATTCTTCTATCATTTAAGTAGGACAAAGAGCTAAATGCTTGATTTTTAGTACTTGAAGTAACACATATATACAACAACGTTCACATAACATTTAAATCCGTCGTTTAAAACCCAGCTTCCCTTAATAGTCTAAGATACAGAGGTGATCTACACTTAGATATCCCTCGCTGTGTGGGAACTACAATGGCTTGGGTAAGAAAATGTTGCCAGTTACTAGCCGCAGCTTGTTTCATATAGCTCCCACCTTCCAGGAGGTCTGTGCAGTGCTGTTCATTACACTCGGTGCCCAGGCCTCCATTTGCAGTGTATGTAATGTCCCATTGGATGCTTTATCTAAAAATTCCTTTTAGTTTTTGACCCTCTTTTTCTGGATAGCAGGAGTTCTCAATCAACCAAACTTAGACGAGCAGTTTGCATTGTTCTTTGTTGTCCCCCGTCCCCAGCCCAGCTCCCTCTCTTTTATGCAGAATTTCACTGTGCCACCATGGCTGGTTAGAATGATCTACTTAAATCATGCTGGCCATGAGCTCACAGAGATCTCTCCGCTTGTCTCTGTCCTGCAAGTACTGAGACCAGAGACATGAGCCACCCTCCCAGCACATGGATGCTTTTTAATCCTATAGTCCTGTAGTGCGGTTCTTTTCATTGGCTGTTTGCCTCATTCCTCTAAGAGTGATGGAAAGCCAATTCCAGCTGTGTGCATAATCTTACACTGGATATGTGGAGTACTTAAGGATTAAATTATTTTCAGTGAATACTTATCAGCTGATTTTAATATATGGAGTTTAGAAGAAGGTATTAGAAGGTCAGAACTAGAACTTCTTTTTTTAAAAGATGTTTATTATATATACATCATACAGCCTTCTGCCTGCATGTATGCCTGCAGGCCAGAAGAGGGTACCAGATATGATTACAGATGGATCTGGTTACAATGTGGTTGCTGGGATTTGAACTCAGGACCTCTGGAAGAGCAGCCATCTCTATATCCCAGAACTGGAACTTTAGGTCATATCCTTGTCATGTCAAGAGGTCAGAGTTAATGAGCAGCTTCTTTTGATTTGTTTGAAATAAAAAAAGGGATGAGCTGGAGATGTAGCCTCATGTGTTTTCCAAGCCAATGCCTTGGATTCAAACCCAAAAAGGGGAAAAAAACCTTCTAGTAGCTGCCAAAGCTGGCCCAGCTAGCCATGTAGATGTGAGCTGTACAGTCAGGGTCTAATATTGCGTATATTGTGTATTTTAGGGTTCTTGAGAAAAGAAGTATCCATTGCTATTTGACTTCTCTGTGTATTTTATAAAATGCCCCAAGTGTTTTAGATTTGAGGCTTTTGAGTTTGAATTTGAGGATTTTTAAAGGTGTAGTTTATATTCATTTTACCAAAGTTTTTACTTGCTATGTATTATTTAGCAAACTTTTGTTAAATGAGTTAATCATCGTCTTCTAGTACTTTTTCTTAAATGATTTTATGTTTTCCATTTTTGTTTCTTTTCCTTTCTGATTGTATACTTTTTATTTAAATTCATATTTCCTTGAATATGTATCAAATGTTATATTATTTAATACAAGCTATGGACTTTAATTTTTTCAATTCAGTATCTTTATGTACATACAAAACCATCTTTTTGCTAGAGTTGTCAGATTACTGTGTAAAATTTTTGCCCCAAAGTTTAGACTAGTAGTCTGCTTTCCTATTAGAGAATAGTTATAAACTCCTTAATTTAATATTAAATGAATAAAATTTTTATTGTTATGGGGTACTCCTTGCTATAATTATTATCCCATTGTTAAAGTGTCTGGGTCTGTGTTGACAGTGTGTTAAACACCATGAGAATGACTAGCAGAGCATTTTGACAGTAAGGTCTTACGTTTGTACAAACATCTCACTATGCTACATTTTATTGCAGAGTGGACTTTGTAATATGATAATTTGCCTTTTAAAACATCACCAAAGTTTACAGCCACAATTTTCATGAATTTTAAAGTGAACATTACCCTTCAAGTAGTAGAGAAAAATACCAAGTGTAGATGCAAGAGAAAAATGTCAACAGTGTCTAGAGATAGTGTAGTTTGTGGTTCTTCCAATGAACTCTTTTACAGATTTTATACTGTAAGGTTTTGTCCCTTTTTAAACAAGCATCATTTATATATATTGTAGTATAGAATAGTGCTGTCTAAAGCAATATATGAGAAGTTTAACAATGTGTAGTAACTATAGTAAATGTTTAAAAAGAAGCAAGTAAAACACATTTTAGTAGTAATTTAACCAGCAATTTAGAAATTGTTATTTAAGTATGTAACCAGTATTTAAGGGCTAATAATGAGCCATTTCATATTAATTGTCCCTAGTAAGTGCTTAAAATTGTCCTGTATTTATTTTATGCTGCACATAGCTTGGTGTAAGCATGGGTTGTTTAAATGGCTTGGTGGCATATGCATTCAGGGGCTACACCAGCACAGGTATAGCATGGTATAAAGAAAACCGTCATCCAACAGAAACTTATTTGTATAAACCATGCATTCTAAATAGACCAGCTCTTTGTGTTTCCATGTTCAGTCCCCCCACCCCCACCCCCATTTTTCACTTTAACCAATGTCACTGAAACTTGTTTCCTTCCGGTCGGCATCTGGCTCCGTGTAGATTACCATGATAGCAGTGTGCTCTGTAGTTGTGCCAACTCAATTCCTAAGGACCTGAGTTCAGTAAAGACTGTGAGGTGTCATCTTTGAAATGCTTTATATAGACTCCGAGAATGCTGTCTCGTGTATGTAAAAGGTGCTTTTGAAGACATGGCACATATATATTTGCCTTTTTACTTAAATCGTAGACTTTATCTAAGCTGGTCTACTAAACATCTTAGGGTCAGATTCAGTTATTAAAAATAGAGTGCACAGGGTCCTGGGGAGATGGCTCAGTGCTTCAGAGCGCTTTCTGCTCTAGCTCCAGAGGATCCAGCATCCTGTTCTGACCTTTGTGGGTTCCTGCATGCAAAAGTAGAGTAATTGAGTTTTAGCTTAGTGAGTAATAGTGGGTATCCTGGTTACTGTTCTGCCGCTGTGAAGAGACACCATGACCAAAGCAACTTACAGAAGGAAACATTCAATACCGTATCAGAGGGTGAGTCTCCATCATGACACGGGTAGGCAGGCATGGCTCTGGAGAAGTAGCAGAGAGCTCACATCTGATTTGCAAATTGCTGGCTGTGAAAGAGTGAGAAAAGTGGCCTGGCTTGGGTTTTTAAGCCTCAAAGTCAACGCCCAGTGACACCTCCTTCAACAAGGCCATACCCCCTAATTTTCCCAAACAGTTCTACCAATGGGGTGGGGTGGGAGGTTCCGGCAGGGGGGGTGGGCAACCATTCAAATATGTGAGCCTGTGGAGGCCATTCTCATTCAGACCACCACAGTGGGATTCCCCGTCTTTAATAAGAATCACCAGGAATTGATTAATACTGATCTGAAGTTTGGTGTCAGGTCTGTCATAAAGTCTTTAGTTATGTTAAAGTTGATTTAAAATGAGTTTTAACATTTTCTGGTAAGCATGTATTAAAGGTTTATGACATTGTCGTACATGTGTACTCTTCCTTATAGTCCCCTCTCCACCAACTCCTCCTCTCCCCAATGGTTCCTTTACATCCTGTAGATGGATTGGAGCTAGAGTACATGGAGGACATGTATTTGTCTTTTTCCTCCCATTTTCCTTTTGTGTTCTCCATCTTTTTAGGCTACTTCCTCCCCACCCATAATCTCTTCCTACTACCCCCATCACATACGTTATATATTCATTTAAATCTAGACTTTATGTATGAAAGAAGCTTGGGACAGAAAGAGTCTGGCTTCTCTTGTTAACATTTGACCATCAGTTCTATCCATTCTCTTGCAGATGATCAATAAAGCGCTGTTCTGTTGTGTGTATATACTACATCTTCTTTACTTGTCCAAACAAATTTTCACACTTAATGTGATATGCATAGTTTGAATTTTGAAAGTGTTTAGTTTAGAGATTATGTAAAAATTACTTTAATTTGACATTTTTTGAACTACTGAGAGCTTCTGTTGTTCTAGTTAGCTCCAGTTGTCATATTCTATTTATCTAAATTACTGTTCAAATTTCTATTCCAGTTAATTTTTAATTTTTTTATTTGGGGCTGTATTATACTTCTCACTAATCTTTCTAAAACAAAGATTGTACTAATCTTCCTTCCCCCTGTTTTTCTCTTATAACTATAGCATGGGCCCTTTGGTTATTGTTTAACTGGAATAAAAGAAAATGACAATTGAAAGGTTAAGAAGGCAGTTAACAGGAGTGGTGTCAAAGAGGGACTGTCACAACAGACACCAAGACAAGAGAGAGATGGGCAAGGGGAGGTGGAGAAGAGCAGGGTGGACAGTGACTGTGGTGCTGGGCTAGGCCAGTGTACACATTCCAGGGTGGACGGAGTGCCTTCCGTCTGCAGTAGTCGCCATGCTGAGGCCCAGCCTTTACACTCAAGCTTCTGGAACCTCTTTGTGCAGCTTTGAGATACAAATACCTTACTGAGGAATCTCTTTTGGATTCAAAAGTTAGCTCTTGACCTTACGGTTGAGTTATTGTAAGAAAAGGGCTGAAACTCTTTAACTGTATGTTAATTTTTAATTTTCTCTTTGTAAACTACTTTTTACAAAACTGGATAATTTATTTAAGTAAGCAAAACCATCTATGAAGCTCTTGTTTTCCATTGGGTGGGACATGAAATTTGGGTTGAGATAAACAATGTAATGTAGTGTAGATAAAGGAAACCATTTGTCATGAATGTATAAAAATATCTATCTCATCAATTCCTTAAAGGTCTACAGAATTGCCTGTAACCGCCCCCCTCCCCAGCTTCTTACTTAGATGGGGTGCATACCATAGTCCTCCTGTCCTGGGAGCTCACTGTGTGTGCAGCCCACATTGGTCTCAAACTCATGGCAGTCCTCCTGCCTCATTCTCCTAGTGGTCTGGAATTTAGGCATAAGGTACCATGCCTGGCTGATTTTATGTATTCTAAAGTTTTTAAATCTTAATTAAAATCAACGTCTTGGAAGAGCGACTGATAGTACACACACCTGAAATTAATTCAGTAATAAAAACACAAATCACTTTAGAGTATTTGCACATATGTTATGGGGAAGGTACATATGAAAAGGGGGGAGAGCTTTTTAAAGCAATATATTTGTTTTTGTTTATTTTTTGAGCTATTTGGATAAAAACTGTACCTTTAAAAGCTAGCCATTCAGAGTAAACTAGTGATTATATAAATTACACTTGAATTCAACTTGAAAATGATTCACTAATATACTCTAATATACTCTATTAGTTCTTTTCAATTACCTATGTTAAATAATTAAAAAAAAATTTACCTTCGCTGTTGTTTATTTCAAGACAGCAACAAACTATATCCTTAAAGGTCTTTCTTTCTTTATTAGAGCGCTTGCTTTCAAAGAGTGGCGGGGACTGCACTTTTATTCATCAGTTCATAGAGTGCCAAAGTGAGTACAGAGTATTTTCACATTGATTTTCAATGAACTCAGGGCTGAAGTTAAGGAGGCTGTGAGGAGGATCTCAGTGTACTTGTTGTAGTAGAAGCATGCACGTAATTAACTATTTTCAGGTACCAGTAAACCTTTCTGTTTCTCTCTTTGAGAAAAAAATTCTCACTGCATTTGCG
Source organism: Rattus norvegicus (assembly GCF_021556685.1). Classification (NCBI taxonomy): domain Eukaryota; kingdom Metazoa; phylum Chordata; class Mammalia; order Rodentia; family Muridae; genus Rattus; species Rattus norvegicus. Next base: position 1,790,430 of record NC_141549.1, on the reverse strand, counting down.
GGAACACACACACACACACACACACACACACACACAGAAAGCCACAGGAAGAAACTTCACACTTGCTAGTCACCTATTGGGATAAAGCAGACTTCTGGGCTGTGAAGTGCCTACACTTCTAATGTTAGAAATGTTTGTCCATGTGAGTATTGTGTCTGCTTGTCTTATTTGTGTGTCTGTCTGTACACCATTGTCTACACATTGTCTTCAGAGGCCAGAGTGAGGCTAGTGCTAACTGCTGAGCTGTCTCTCCTGCTCACACCTAAGCTTTCTTTGTGTACAGTACCTATGTGTACTAGAAGTACCTATGTGGATACTTGATGAAGAAATATTGACAATGGCTTCTTCATTCGAGTTCTAGTTCTAGCACAGATTGAGGTTTAGGTACATTTCTCAGATTAAATGAAGCAAGTAGTCTTTTTGGGCACTCAGCTCCAAAGACAGCCCTGGCACAGTACAAGCTTTTTATTTTACGGAACGGGGAGCAATAAGTTGTCTTACACTCTGGTGTTCCCTACTGTTAGTTAGCAACTTCCAAAAGGGGGTCTTTAGGAATATTAAAGGTAAGCTGGTCTTGGTGTTTTAGACCTCTTCTGAGTTCTAAACAAAATATTGTGAATCCTTTTTATTTGAAGTTCGTATAGCAGCTTAAATCTCTTCACAGAACGTGACAGCATTTTGTAAGTGTTGTTAGTGACCACTGAAGTCACCATGTACAGTGGAGTTCGTGCTTATATGCATTTCTTTTTTGTCACACAGATACTCTCAAGCATTTTTCCTTTCTTCCCCTCCTGAAAAGAATGTTTTTTATCCATATCTCATGCATATATGTTTGTCTCATGCTTAACCCCAGCACCGTTTGTGGTTAAAAGGGTCACACATGGTTTTGGAGCATACAGTTTTAGTAGGTCACAGTTACAACTCCCAAGAGTTGTTTAGAAAAATATATAATTGCATTAAATGGTTTTAGAAGAGCTGTTCCCCTCCTCCATCAGTTTAAAGCTATTTTAAGGTTTTGGTTTTTTTTTAATAAATGTGACATTTTTCCAAACTCTTAATACTTGTGAACCATCTGATAACTTCATCTCAAGGGAATTGGCACAGTGATTTCTGTGAGGGAAGATAATTTATACTCACTGAAATTAGCAAGAGGACATAATTTTAAATAAGATTCTAGAAGAAATACTTTTGATACTTTTATTATTTGTAATGCTACTTCTATTGTATTTTATATATATTTTAGCTTTTAGAATTTGTACTTTAAGCCCAACAAATAAGATCATCAAAAGATCATGTTGCTGAATTGCAATTTTCAAAGTCCTTTTTAGTAGCAAATAAAGGTCATAGAGTTTATTCTTATCACTTACCTATTCTGCAAAAGGAAACAACCCCCCTTAAATGTCTAATTTATATTATACATTTAATTTAAAGTAATATAAAGTATAATTGTAGTCTAATATTTAAGTGAAGAAAACTACTTAGGGAATTTTATTACAACATATTTGTGTGGTAAAATGAGCCAGATAAGCATTAAGAGAAACGAAGTCACAACAAATACCCTCAGTGAGAAAGTTAACTAATTAAGATCTTAGTGCTAATCAACTGTGTGTTTGCACAGGAAAATACTGAGCCTGCGGGACACAGAGGGAAAGAAACTCTCATTCTTGTACACAGAGGGAGAGCAAAGAACAAGTAATAAGGCAAAACAAAACAAAAGGGCTCCTCTACATCTGATCTTTTGAATTTTTAGTACAAATAGTGAGAGGTTCAACTCTATTTGAGTGGCTCAGAGAAGCGTGTTGTAAGAATCTGGTTTTTAATTTTAGATAGCAACAGTTTGCTTTCCATGATGGTATCTCGAATTTTCCAAATTAACTTGGTTCCTTAAATAAGGATTACTGGAAAGAGGGTCATCTTAGGACATGCTGCCATTGTAGTACTAAGTCTACAGTAGTGTCACAAGGAAGGACACAGCAAACGCTCAGGGCACTTAGGAACGATTGGGGATTATGTACTGACAGCCATAAATCATCTTTTTTGCTAGTTTTTGTTTGTTGATTTGTTGGCTTTGTTTTGTTTAATGGCTCAACATCTTAAATTGATTGGACTTGATTGCGAAGTATGTATTTAGTGTGCAGCAGTACTTCAAATTCTTTTTCCAGTCTTTTAAAAAGCGATGTCAAATACCTTGTTTATGATTTATTAGGCTTATGTAGCATAAATTCAGTGTTTTAGAAACTAAAAGCTCCTGGTTTACTTCCATTGATTCTTTATATTTAGTGTCTTGGGAGATATTCCATCTTACCTGTGTGAACCCATAAAAATATAGATTGATTCTGTAGGAAACATTTTAATGTTTTCCTTGTATGGAAAATCAGACTGTGTTTTTGAAAAAGTTCTTTTACAAAAAAAGTGCTTAATTCTGGAAAAGAAGGCGGGTTTTTAAAAAGGCTTAAGTGTATAACCTTTTACACAATTCCCAATCTGTAAATATTCTATATAAAATTACATAAGTCTAGAATTAGCAGGTAACTTCATTAAGACTTGTTAAAACTTATTAGCAAAAAATTATCTTCAGGCTACCCAGGTTTAGGAAGAACTTCACTGTGCATTTTTTGTTTGGTCCATGAACTCTCCCCTGATGAGCTGAGTGAACTGTGAAGGACACAGCAACCTAAGATCCGCCGGTCCTTGAGTGCAAGGAGCATAGTTCTCTGGACGGCTGCCTGCGTCTGGGCTGTCGGGCTGCTGTATGTGCTCACATGAGATTTTGCTGCTGGATGCCAGAAAATTCTCTCAGGCCTGCTTTGTAGAGATAGATTGTCCATTTTCCAGGAGCCAGCTCACTCTGGATGGCATTACCAAGTGTCCCGAAACCGATGCCTCTGTGGTCTTCATCCATGCTTATGTTTTGTAGCATCTCCAGTTTGTTTGTTTTTTTTTTAATCTTACTGGCTTGCAAAATATTTTTCCCCTTGTTCTAGCCTCATTTTGAAATTACAGGCATTGTTTCTGCAGGCTTCTTCCAGTACCTTCTTTCTGCTCCGGCTTGCTCATACTTACTGAAACTGAACCCTTAGAGGAATCCACTGACGAGGTGTTACTGGGTGACTCTGTTTACGCTGTGTCACTCTGTGAGGGCAGCCTCAGAACAGTCTTAACTGGGTGCCAACTCTACTTCAAATACATTTTTTTAAACTTTGGTTTTAAAAATTATTTTATTTCTCTAAACCTGGTCAGTCTATTTGTGATTAAAAAACATCAGGGAATTGTAGTTCTGTACTCGAAGTAGTTTATACTCCCCATCATGGGAAAACTTTCTCTCAGAGTTAGATGTTGCTAATAAATATTTGATCTCTTTGTTCTTAACTTGTCTGCTCTAGATATGTCGAAGGCCCTTGGCAGCTCTTAGCACTTGAATGGCAGGAAATGATGCCAGTGCTGTCTTTTCTGTTCTTAGATTGGTTTGTTTTCATCGTGTCTCAATTCCGAACCCCTCTCTCCTCCTTATTCCTACTTCCTCTTGTTTAAAAATAAACGAATGAATAAACAAACAAACAAATAAACAAACAAAACAGCTCCAGAATGTCTTCTATAGCAAGACTTGCTTTAGCTGATTTTACTTCACCAGAAATGAATCCCCATGTACATGTCTGAATTATTAAGATGCACGTGTGCAGCACCTATGACGTTCTATAGTCTAATTTCTGCTAGTGAGTTACCAGTCTGTGAGGAAGATCAGTTGCTAACTTGATGTTGAACTTTAATTATAATTTCATTTAATTATATCTTCATATTAATTATAATAAGTTTATTTTTTGCATTTGCTTTTTTAGAATCAGTCAACTCTTCAGGTGACGTTGACTTGTTTCCATTTATAATGTTATGAGAAGAATGGTGGCAGGATTTTTTTTCACTGACCATATGATTGCTGGCTAATTAGCCCCCTTTAGCCTTCCCTCCTTCCCTCCTTCATAAAATGAGATGGTTGTACATACTTTGTGACACTGTTTTAAAACTTAGTTGAGATTATATTGACCTGGTGCCCTCTGCTCTTAGCACACAGAAGTACTTGTGAACTGGGAGGGAGAAGAGGCACCGTGTCTGGAACTCTGAGGGGAAAGCCTTGGAAGGGACAGCCTTAGAAGCTTTTCTTGGAATAGCACTTTCCTCCCTCTCCATCCCAGGCCTGGGGTGGGGCAAGCCAGCTGAGCTAGCTTTGTTTTTCATGTTACTGTAATATTTTCTCATAATCTAGAGTTTTACTTTTTAATTAACAGCATGCAAGCCTTTTACAAAATTTTAATTGCTGGTATGTTTGCAATTTACAGAATTTAGGGGCAAGCGCATTATGACAATATTTCATGATGAAGCTCAGTTTTGAGATTTAGAAATCTCTTTTGGGTTGATAGTTGCAGAGCAGAGAGGCTAGTTCTCCTCCAACCATTGGTTTACCTAGGATCCTTAGTTGTACTTAGGTTATTGCCTTAGCACTGTCCTTTTCATCTAAGGAACCTAATGTCTGCATGGGTGGGATCCCTTTAGTCTTCTTGTGAGTGTGAGTATTTTACTTTGTTCTTTATTTCTATTTTGAACCACATAGTAATGTGATACCTAATTTATTTCTGTGAACCAAGAAATAAGATTAGTTCTCATCTGTAGAGTTTTGGCAGATTCAATAGCTTTTACAATTTCATTATTCTATACTTTATGACTAAACTAAATGCTTAGATATTGGTCCCTGATATAGTTAAGATGTAATTATAGTAAAATGTGTTGCTAGTTTTACTCCCCAGAATAAGCTCTGTATAGAGGTGACCAAGGAGGTATATCAGATTTAAATCAAAGATGTTCACAGCAGCAGTGTTTATAATAGTCCAAAACTGGAAACAACCCAGAAGACTTTTAATATTAGTGAATAAATGTACTGTGATCTGTTGGGTGCCAGAAGCCTAACATGTAAGACTATGCACTGACATTAGACCATTAAAGTTACATTTAGTCAGGTACGTTTGGTTAGGTGACTAAAGAAATATGAAAGTGTGCACAGGGAGATAAAGTGCTTGTTGCACATGCACAAAGGCCAGCGGGATGTCTAGTAGCAGTAGAAAAATCTGGGCATAGTGTCCCATCCTGATAGTCCCAGGGAAGGTAAGGCAAAGACAGGAAGACGTCTTGGCCAGCTGGGCTAGTGAACAGTGAGAACCAGGTTCAGTGAGACTTCTCTCAAAAATAATAGCAGAGGAAGGAACCCAGTGTGATCTGTGGCCTTCACAAGCATGCACAAACGTGTGCCCACATACCCACACGTGAACATGCACACATACACCAAGAAATTGAGGAAGCAGATAAATATGCAAGAGTAAGTATCACAAAGTCAGGTAGCCCTCGCCTTTGTGGGGAGAGAACAGAGCGTACTGAGGGCTTTGGCGTTGATAGAAACTGTTTTGATTGGGAAGCACTCTCATAGAAACTCACTTTATAAATACCTTTAAAAACTGTTCGTGTGTGTGTGTCTTACACAGTAAATACACATGGCTTAAGTGTGACACTATGCAGATGAGGTGGCACAGGCCTATAATCCTAGCAGTGAGCAGGCTGAGGTAAGAGGGCTGCTGGAGCTGGAGGTAAGACCCTGCCTCAGATAGACGAGAGTGATGAGAATCCCACGCTAGAGTAAGATCTGAAGGACCTTATGTTACATGGACGCTCTTTCTGCCAGTCTCTGATGAGGGGTGGCGGAGTAGACAGGCCGTAAGCAGACGCTGTTACTTATCTCTGTAGATTATAGGGCTTGCAGCAGGTCTCCTGTGTTGTTGGAGGTTTGATGTTTTGTTTGCTTTGTTTTTTACTTTCTCAAAATGAAAGGAAGGGTTTTGAGCAGTATATTTTAATATGACCCCTCCTCCCTTATTTATGGTTTTTCATATGGTTTTTCTGTATAGCCCTGGCTTCTTGGAACTTGCTCTGTAGATCAGGCTAGCCTCTAACTTAGAGATGGCCTGTCTCTGCCTCTCTGAGTGTTGGCATTAAAGGTGTACCCTACCATTTCCTGGCTGAGTTTTTGACGTAGTTGAGAAAGACCAGAAGAGTTATATTCATATAGCCAGGCAGATAAACCACGTAGGTCAGATTTGTTTTGGGACACCTCCCCATTCTTCTTAAACCAATTTATCATATCTTTGTTATCCTGGTGCATAGTAGTATTTGAAGGAATCCTTATATTCCCACAAGTAGTTTATAGTGAATTGAGGAAGGTGGAGATAGTGGACAGTTGCAGCATCCCGTCAAAGAGATTTGAATAAAGAATAGTGGAACAAGAGAGGAGGGATACCAGCATCATTTAGGAGAAAGGAAGAACATAGAAATTCAGCTTTAGCCACGATGAGATTAAGTCTCTGTGGGATTCTGGATGAATAATCTAGAAAGCAGTTAGAGAATAGAGTTCTGGAAACTAAGAGAGAGTGTGGTTTTCCATCAGCATTAGAAATAGTTCAGTTGCAGATAATTAATACAGTGAATACATGAATTGTATTGCCATTAGCAAAAATCTTGAATACCAGATGCACATGTTTAAATTATGTCCTCATGGAGTAAAAGGCAGTGAAAGGCTAAGAAAAGATGGGCAGGCATAGGACATGAATGGGCAGTTCAAAAGTAAAGGACAGCGTTCTTAAAAGGCAGTTGAAAGTTTTTTATTAAATATAGTTAGTGAATCCATTTATAACATTTAGGTCATGAGGAGAGTGGGAGAAAAGACAGTAGCAAGTCATAGGTGTAGGCAAAATTTTGGACTGTTTCAAACATATTGATCAGGTGTGCGAGATTTGGAATTGTATTATTTCCTACTGTACATGGGGTAGAGGGTAAGTCTTGCATCTACAGATGTGAAGGCTCAGGAAGGAGGAGTCCGTGTAGTGCTTTAAGCAAGGACGTGGGTTTGCCTGGGCTTCATTCCCTTACCCTAGGCTGTTCAGGAACTGCTGCTCACGCAGCTCTTGACGCCCCATAACTGCTTCTGGAACTTTGCATGTAAGGTTGGAATATAAGAAAAACGGGACATTGTGAGCCAGGGAAGAAGCAGGAAAAAATATAAAGCAGAAGAAAGCTTTTAAGGAATATAATTACTTTCTTCAGAAAGTTAGATACTTTATAAATCAAACAAGAAACTGATTATATTGTCTCTTAGAAGATACAGCCCAGTAAAATCATTGATAGATAAGAGTTTTTCAAATCAGTACAAGAGTTTTAAAACGAGTAAATATTCTAGAAAATGGTAAGTATGTTGAGTAAAATTTTTTCTAAAGTAAATGTTTTAAAATAAGGAATTCTCATGAGAATATTAAGTTTAGCTGTGAGAAGTGAGGAAAATGATGTGTGGAAGGACACGGGTGGGGAATATACTTATCAATAAAACAAACTGTAATACAATTCCCCAGCGAAAGGTATTGAAATTCTACACTGTGAGCTAAGAAGATACACTGGATGTTCATCGAATTGTGTCTGAAAAGGTGACAAGCTAAACCAGACACTAAGGCACACACTGTATGGTTCCATTTCTGTGATCCATCCAGGGTAAATAAATCAAGTGATAGGAAACAGATCAAAACCTGCCAGGGCCACAGAGGGAGGTTTGGGGAATAAATGCTTAATTTTTATTTGACTTCTTTTGGGGTGATGGAAATGCTTTGGGTATTATGAATGTACTAAATATTACTGAATTGTTCCTTTAAAATGGGTGGTCTACGTGAATTTTAGTTGAGAAAGGGTGGGAGGAGGGGAGTACAAAAATAATAGGACTGGGCATTCTCTCTCCAGTATGGGGCAAGGGATTTAATGGCTTTAAGGGTAAAAGAAAATTCATAGTAAGCAAAATTATAAGATGGTAGTAAATAAACCCTGGAGTCTCTCTCTCCTCCTCTTCTTCTTCCTCCTCCTCCTCTTCTTCCTCCTCCTCTTCTTCCTCTTCTTCCTCCTCCTTTCCAACTTCTGTATTCCTGTACTTATTATTTTTAGATTTATTTATTTTTATTTTGTATATATGATTATTTGCCTTTATGTATGTATGTGTACTGTGTGTGTGTGTGTGTGTGTGTGTGTGTGTGTGTGTGTGTGTGTGTGGTGGCCATGGAGGCCAGAAGGGTGTGTCAGACATCCTAGCACTGAAGTCACACTGCCACATCGATGTTGAGAACGGAGGGTCCGCCCCTCTGCAAGAGCTGCTCTTATCCACTGAGCAATGTCTGGGTTTTTACTGGCTTAGTCTGTCAAGCATTTGTTTCCTGTCCATGCCACTTGTCTGTCATGTGGAGAGTACTTTGTGCCATATCATTACTCAGGGCTTGTAGGGGTAACAATCTTACTGTGATGCTGCCATCTCAAAAGATGATGCTTGACTTCTTGTAGTGTGGGCCGTGAACTTCTGTCTTCTCTTACGAGCTTTGGCCCTGGCTTGGTGCTGTGGAAGTGGGTGTGTCACCCCAGGTACTCAGAAAAGAAAGGCAGATCAGTTATTGTAAGCTCTGGAAATCCTTACCACCTATGAGAGATTTTCATTAAGCTCATGCAGGTTCAAAGCTAGAAGAAGCAGAGCCCTGTGCTTCTAAAACTTTGAAGAAAAAATATTTCCTGTACAATTGTGGGCCTAATTAAACTGTCGTGTGAAAAGTGTTAGTAGAACACTAGCATGTTCAGAGGAGAGAGTGACACGTCATTTACCCTCTGCCCATTCCTTCTAATGAGATTATCAGGAGTTATGCTACAATAATAAAAAGAGTAAAACAAAAGAAAGATTTAGAATCCACAGTGCAGGATACAGTTGACTAAAGCAGTAAAATTAAAAGGATGAGAAAAGTCAGGTGAGGTAGTGCAGTAAATGCAGTACTTGGGAGGTTGAGGCAGGAGGATCTGAAATTGTGTTTCTATAAAAACTTAGACTGAAAAAATTAGTTTTATAAAGGTTTACAGTTTATAAAAGTTCATAAAAGTTCTTAAAAGTTATAAAGTGCCAAAATACTGAATGACTTCAAATAAATTGTAAAGATACAGGAAATGCTAAAAGCACATGCTATTGTTTCTTTTAAAGAACTAGCTCTTCTAAAATCATCCATCTTCTTGATATATATTATATGGTCTCTTCTGAATGGCATCACTAGGAAATAAACTATCGATAGGCATTGCTTCTCTTCTTTAAGGAAACTGCCTTCCAGAATTCCTCTATTTCAACTTTGTCTCCTCACATACGAGTCTAGACTTTACAATAGCACTCCAGTCTTCTGCAGTAATGGGGTTGTTCTAGTAAGCTTAGTTCTCTAGTTCCCCTTCAAGGATCAAGCCTTTTGTTGAAGCTTGGTCATGGGGTAATGCTGTCGTCTTTAAATTTGGTCATGGAATGTGTTCCACAGCTCCTCTCAGGGAATGCGGCTCTGTTTGAGCTTCGGTAGTAACGCTTATTTTCTTTGGCAGAGAAGCTGATGGTCCAGGGGCATCTAACCAAAGTGGTGGAGGAATCCAAGCTTTCCAAAGGTAAGTTTTCTGCCTTCTCTCTCTGCGGTTTCACAGCTATTTTGGATAATGAAAGTTAGTCTAGAATTTCAAGGTTGTTGTATTTTATTGTTTATTTCTTACAGCTTACAAAATGTCAATCTGGTAATAGTATCAGATATTAACAGGAGAAAGACAGAATCCACAGTCATATACAAATATTTGGATGTCTATTTTAAGAAAAAATAGGAAAATTTCTTTTAATGTCGGCATTTGTGCATGGCTTTCAGGTAATGCGTGTGGTAGGTTTGTGGCTGTTCTTCAGTCTCATTGCTGCCTTGTTTTCAGTTTTCATCTCAGTCAACACAGTGCAAACTTTTTAGGAGTGAAAAAATACTTAAAATTTTATTTTGAAGATTATTTGTATATTTAACATTCCTTATGATATTCAATATTTCTCTATTTTGTTATCTCAGTTTGATTAAAACAAAAATGATGGCTTTTAGCAATATAAAAGCATGTTATATTTTATACTTAAGTCTAGTGATTCATCAAAATAGGTTTATTATTATAATTGTTATTGTTATTATAGTGATTAAACTGAGGGAAGAAAAGTAAGATTTAAAGCATCATACTGCAGCTTTTAAGCATAGGAAAACTAGGTAAATAAATCTGGGGGGATGTGTTCATTGTTAGAGTGGAACTTTCATCAGACTTTGCCAGAATAAAACTTAAAACTAGCCTCGCAGTCCTAGTCAGTTAAAACAACAAATGCTAAGAGCTTGTAACCGTTCATTTCAGTACGTTGTGTATTATTAGAACAATTGGGTTCACTTGCTTTTTAAAATGTTTTTAAACATTTTATGTCGGGTGTCTGGGGCTTTCCTTCTGAGCTTTGTGCACAGCAGATGCCATATTAGGAGAAAGAATGCATAGACGTGCAAAGCTAAGATTGTTCTGGCACATGGGCATTAGGTTTCAGAATAGTGAGCTATTTTTAGTACATATGCAATTTATTTCGTCTTATTAAACAGATGAGGACAGATTTTAAAATAGTCTTTACTTCACCACCTAGGTTCCTATTCTAATCTGTTGATTGAGTAAGCAACACTTTGTACTGGAAGCAAAGCAGAGGGTGAGGGTGATTGGTGTTTCTTTTCAAAAAGTGCCTTGCTGCTTAGGGACACCAGTGTATTCTGGAGTAGATTTGCTTGAAATCAGGTAAAGTTTTTGAAAAAGATGTGAGCAACATTATGGATTAAAAAATAGACATAAAAAGTTTTGAAGAACCTGTTTTGATTCAGCAGGTCCTCTTCTGGGTCTCTTGGTTTGTTTTTTTGAGACAGGCTTACTGTGTTGCCTTGTTTAGCCTTGAGCTCCTTCCTGTCTTAGCCTCCTAAGTGCTGAGATTACAAATGGGAGAGACCCACATTTGGCTGGGTTTTTATCTTCAGGAACAAGCTGGACAAGTGTTCAAGGTTCTTTGTTTCAGTCAGACATTTATTAAACCTATTATGGCAGATAGTTCCATGCAAATGAGTTTTCATTTTCCAAGCGTGATATTATGTTTTATATTTCATTAATCAACCTTTGTTCGCACTTTTCACACTGCCAAACCAGGTGGCCATAAAAGTTACATTTTAAATGTTTTCAGTCTGTTATAAAATATTTCTTTGGAATTTGACTTAATGCTTTAGTGATTTTATGGTGTACTTTTTCTTTAATATCAGTCCTCTGAAGGCTTCCCTCTACATGCACATAACTATGCCTTGTGTGTGCTTTGATTTGGGTCTAACTCAGGACAGGTCTCTCATAGCCTAGAAGGAGAAAGGATGCAGCAAGACCATCATTCACTGTGTGTCCTCAGGCAGCCACTGAAACCTCAACCTCACTTTCCCCACTCACATTGCTGTGTGCTAGGCTGGTTGCTTTGCTTTTGAGATAGGATCTCGGGAAATAATAAAGGGGGAGGGAGTAAATGAAACAATCTCTAAATAGCTTTAACTAAGTATACAAATATTTTAATCTATATAAATCTATATATTTTACTTACTATCTTTAAGTTTTAGTCAGTAATTAAATGTATCTTGAATATATCTTATACACATTTGATTTTCCTGTACTGATGGTGCTGTAGTGAGCATCCTCATGTAATATTTCACATATTCAACTACTTCCTTAGGGAAAAGTCAAAGTGGGCTTATAAACTTTATTTATTTATTAGCTTCTTAAATTTTATATGTATGAGTATTACTCTGCATGAATGTACTGCACTGTATATGTATTGGTGCCCACAGAGGCCAGAAGTAGTGTTGGATCCCCAGGACCTGGAGTTACATTGAGCTGTGAGCCACTCTGGGTTGTGGAACTATACTAGGGTTACCTGCAGAAATAGGAAATGTTCTTAACTGCTGAGTCATCACTCCAGTCCATGGTTTTGCATACTTTAAATTGTGATATATATTGTCACAAATGATAGATAAATGCCATGATTATTTATGATCATGAAGATAGTAGCCCCCTTAATGAGTATGATTATTCTCATTAGAGAAATAGTAGGGGTTGGGGATTTAGCTCAGTGGTAGAGCGCTTGCCTAGCAAGCACAAGGCCCTGGGTTCGGTCCTCAGCTCAGGAAAAAAAAGAAAAAAAAAAAAAGAAAAGAAAAAGGAGAAGTAGTAACTGTGTATCCTCAGAAAGTAGGGTATGATCACAGGGGAAAAGAAAAACAACAACAGAAAAGATATAATAAAAAAAGAGTAATATACTTGGGAAATAATTGTTTCCTTAGCAGCAGTGTGGTAAAAGCGATACTTTACAGCATAAATAGGCCAGATAGAGAAAATGGTGTTGATCTGAGGGGAATGTAGACTCAAGCAAAGAATTGCAGTCTGCAATGAGCTCTTAAAGGAACCCTGCAAAGAAGCCTGCATAACTCAACTCCCGTGGGAATCACTACGGGATTCCACTAGGGATGAGATTGTGACTAAATTCTTCTATCTGAAACTTAACTGAAGCCTAGACATGAATCTATAGGGTTTTGGTGGGGGAATAACCTTTTCTGTAAACCCTGTCCCAAAGAACGCCATAGAATAATACCTGGATGTATAGATACTGACTGGGAACTAGTCACCCATCATCATTAATGAACTGCTGCTCTGCATGGGTCTCTGAGAGCAGCAGTAGCCAGTAGAATGTCCTGTGCGGCAGAGTAGCTCGGAAACACCTCCTGTGAAACAGGTCCCCTTCTTGTTGTAATTTGGGTTTGCTGAGTTTTCTTTAGAAGAGGGCTGCACATCTTAACGGATATTTTTATAATTGTGAATTTTCAAGTGATTTTCTGACTCTGCACTAGGGCAAGCTTCAGGCTGTAATGTGTAATGTGCCTTTTCCTTTGATTATCGTCAGGCAAGGGCAGCATGCTCTGGGAGTTTTGTTGGGTTTGTTGTGCCTCCCTGATTACTGTAACAAAGCTCGCTGTATTTTTGTTGCCAGTTGATAAGTGGACAGACTTGAATAAGAGCCCCAGCCCTCTGCATAGCTGGCAGGATCCACATTTAATTTTCTGTGAGCTCTGAGAAATAGCCAGCATTGGGTCGGGTGGTAAAGAACAAAGAGATTGAAGATCTGAGTTGATTTTTAACACTAGTTTGCATTTGAGATTTTGAATTATATTAACATTTTGATTTTTGTGTTTTTCCTAATAGAAAACCAGGCAAAAGCAAAGGAATCTGACTTATCAGATACTCTGAGTCCAAGCAAAGAAAAAAGCAGCGACGACACTACAGGTAAGTGTCGACCTAGTATTTACAAACCTTGAACAGTCTCTGGGTAGTCTGGGTTTGTGTTTAATGAAAAAGAGATCTGGTTTCTCAGATCTCTCTGTATAAAATCTTAGATATTTTGTTAAAACTATTTTCAACTATCCAAGTATAGGAGCTATTTTATTTATTATGATAATAATTTGCTGATAGGTTAAAAAAGTTTGTAATTCTTTCTCCCTCCTATAGACGCCCAGATGGATGAGCAAGACCTGAATGAACCCCTGGCTAAGGTGTCTCTGTTAAAAGGTATTTACCTTGTTTCCACAACGGTTTACCCAGGACGTTAGACTTAGCTTTTGCCACAAAATCCGTTTCGTGTCTATGTGAAGCTTTCTATTTAGTTCACTGATTTAAAGGGTAAGAGGAATGTAAATTTAAAGTGTTGGTATCCAATGCTTGCTAGAAAAATAAGTGTGCACATTTAAACTACAGAATAACTTGATTCAGTGAAGACAGAGCAGCAAGTGGTTGAATATACTTGTGTCTGTATTTTCCTCACTTTTGATAGAAACTTGTGTGCACTGTTAACATAATCAGGGTAAGGCAAAAACACTTAGCTTTCTAGAAAGAAAAATAGCATTTCTGCCGTGATTTGCTAGAAGTACTGAGGTTTAAACTTTTTGTTCCTCTCGTTTCCCAGTAATTATCTTGTTAAGGCTCTTTGAGAAATTTGGGGCCAAGATTTACATTTTTCTGTCCTTCACCTCTTCCCATGCTCCATCCATTCCCTCTCAAGTCCAGGGCAACCTTTTCTTCTTCTTATGTGCATGTGCATAAACACATGAGTAAAACTGCACATGGTGCGGGTGGCCTGTGTGTGCGGTGTCAGGGCTGAGGACTTCGTAATTGGATGACCAGCTAGACCGCATCTTCACCTCTCACTGAGCTGAGGAATTTTGTGATAAACCTCTTTTCTTGTCTCATCCCTAAGGAGGAAGTGTGTTTACTTCTTGGTAGTTACTCTTTTAGAATACAGTAGATAGGAAGTACCAATTATTTACAAAAGTATCTACATTGAAGTGTCTTGGGGAAGACTTATTGATAAATCTTTGATTCTCAACATTTACTGTTTTTCATTGCTTCACTTTACACAAGGAAGTTACAGTCCCCAGTTGATTATGTGGGAGCAGTGAGCTAACATCACTGGAAGCTCCCTGGGCTGGAACGACAATGGCAGCCTGTGGAGGCCTCCTTGTGTCCATGTACCCAGTGTCCCACGTGAGTGGTAAGGAGCACCGCAGCCCAGGTTCTGAACTTTGAGATATAAGGAAGTAGTATAGGCTTGGTTCAGCCTGCCTGACCCTGCTGCCGTAACCGTGGCGAGAGAGATTTTGTTCAGTCTCTGTGTTCTCTAAGTCGTCTGGCCATCCTTATTCTCCTCCTCTTTCTCCTTTGACACTGAAAACCCCAAGGCTCCTGGAAGCAGTTTTGACTGAATTCCACCACCCAGGGAAGTTCCTGAGGATTGTTGACCTAAGCAGCCAATGTGTCCTTCAGTCTGATCAGGGTTTCCTTTATGTACTGATCTGTACTGCTCTTAGCGACTCTTAGTGTTGAGAAGGCATGGGTTCTTTCATGTCATAGTGACTAAAATAAATTGTTTGCACTGTTTAGAAATCTTCCCAGAAATGCAAAACCATTATTATATAAGATGTAGATACTGGAAAAACGGGATGAGGAGGTAAGCCATTGTAAAGCCCTGGACTTGAGTATCAGCATTGCAAAACAAAAGAAAAAGCAGATGGACAGACTGACACTAGAAAAGGGAGCACAGTAAACAGACATGAACTGGTACAAGAGAGAGGGGGCCAGAACCTCCGTGCTTTGTGGGAACATGAAAAAATAAAAGAGGGGAAAACTAAGTAATAAACACTCATAAAATAGTGGCTTATATGGTCTGTTGTGCTGCATAAAATCTGTCAGGTTTTTTGTTAGCTAAATTCTGATTAGTTTTTATGTAGCATTATGATTATGTTAATTCTATTTAACTGTTATTTAAATTTATTTATTAGGCCTACAGTGTTATGCCTGCATGTATGCCTGCAGGCCAGAAGAAGGCACCAGATCTCATTATAGATGGTTGTCAGTCCCCTTGTGGTTGCTGGGAAGTAAACTCCAGATCTCTGACAGAGCAGCCAGTGCTCTTAGACTCGGAGCCACCTTCCTAGGCCCCGAATAGTATTCTCCACAGCAGCTGTTGAGAAGTTTTGAAGCTGGGTGTGGTGGCATATGCCCGTAATATCAACCTTTGGGAGGGCAGAACAGGCACAGTCAGAGGCTCGCCTACCTCTCAGTGAAACAGAAAGATTTTATAACTTAATTTTTTAAAAGTTATTTTTAGATTTATTTTTCATTAACTGTGTATATGTGTATGTGGAGTTATGTGCATATAAGAGAAGAAGGTGCCTTTGGAAGCTAGGCCGGAAGAGGTCACCAGATTCCCTGAAGGTAGAGACAGGAATTGAGAGCTGCCTGCTGGGAAGTGCGGGAAGTGCAGGGCTTTTGTGGATAATGCCTGAAGTTTAGTAATTAGGACACGAAGACATCTGTGCAGTTAAAGGCATTGGCCTTTTGCTGAGGCAGTCTCTCAGGTAGCCTCTAATGTAACCCAACTACGTCCTCACCATTTTCTCTCTCCATGTGGTTCTCTGCCTGCTTCCCAGTCCCTCACCGTTCTCAGAGTCTCCTGGCCTCTGCCTGCCAGGACATTTTGTCTGCACTTCTTGCAGCAGCTCGAGCTGCCAGCTCCTTAGTGCACTGAAGCTCTATTCCTTATTCAAGCAGTTGGCTTTGGTTCTACATAGGGAAGGTCCCCTTACTCATGGCTGCTTGCCTTCTTTTAAAGGCAGGTGAAGAAGTAACATTTACATAGCCTGATAGCCTGGTGCTGCTGGCTCCAAATAACAGTTGAGAACATAAGGAGACACTTTTTCGTAGGCAAGAAATACAATGTTTGCGGGTCACCATAACATGCTAGGACCTGAGCTCCGGTGCTGTCTGAGCAGAGTACACTTGAACTGCGCTGCCTGCCAGCTCTCCCTCACCTTGCAGCTCTCCCTCACCTTGCAGCTCTCCCTCGCCTGGCAGCTCTCCCTCACCTGGCAGCTCTCCCTCACCTTGCAGCTTGGTGTCTACGGACAGAATGTTAGTTAAGAGCCTGGAGCAGTGGCTCAGTGGTCAAGAGCGTTTGTCATTCTGGAGGATCCGAGTTTGGTTTTCAGCACACACGGTGGCTGATAACCATGCACAGCTCTGCTTTGAGGAGACTCCACACTCTTGAGACTTCCCTGGGCACTAGGCATAGGAAAAACACTCAAATACATAATAAAATAAATCTTAAAAACAAGAGAATAGAGTCATTCCATGCTTGACTAGCAAGGTGGATTTTGTAAGAGTTGCCAAGAAATAATCATTACTTTAAATGGTAATTATTATTTTTCCTTTGTAAGAGTTTCGTGCATTTCTAAAATGGTTTGTTCACCTATTAGAACTCACTGGAATGATTTATTAATTTACTAGAAACATTTAAATCATGCTTGATTACATAGGGTTATCGTTTGTAATCTGTATGATAAGGTGCAATAACGTGACGATTCTGTTTTGGTGCATGGTAGTTGAAACCGGTTCATAAGCCAACAGTAGAGTCCCAGCTTTCTGAGTGCTGGGACTATAGGAGTGCCACACCCAACTTGGATTTTTCTCTTAAAGGAAGAGAGTAAATTACCAGGCTCCACAGTTAACTTTAGGATTGATTAGGAAGAATTGGCACTTATATAGCCTGTTTATCTTACTCATTGCAATTCTGTATCTGAGCCATTGTTTTTAAATATCTTTCCTTTAAAAATTTTTTATTGGGAATAATCATGTGCTATTCATATTAGTGATCTAGTGTTAAGAAAATAATCTACCCATCTCTCATTAAGTGCGTGCTCTTTCTTAGATGTGAGATCATGATAGCAATAGTATCTACCTTTTATACTGTTAATAATTTGTTAAATTATGCATCTTTAGAGAACGTAGGTCAAACTACAGGTTCTAAAATTCCCCAAAATTTTGAACTTGAAAAAAAGAAGGACTTTTGCCTAAATGGCATATAATGTTAAGATTTAGAGAACTTAAGTAGTTTCAAAGATGTGTAGGATAGCATTTCTAAGTCAGATTGGCAATAAACTGGATGTAATAGATTTGGGAGTTCACATTTTCCTAGTTCCTCAACATTTTCCCCAGTGAGGCAGCAGGCAGCTTGTTGTGCCAAAGTGAAAAGGCCAGTCCCTGCCACAGGTCTCCCTGCCCTCTTCTGATGGGACCTCCTGCTGACTACTAGCAGAGGTATGTGCCGCAGGCCCTCACTAGCTCTCTCAAGTACTCTACAGCGGCTCTTAAAGACTCCACAACAGTGTTTGCTTCCTCTTGTCCTTTTGAAGACAAAGAAGAGTAGGTGCCTGGTTTTTCGTTTGTTTGGTTGATTGGTTGGTTGTAATGATAGGAAGTCAGTCGGAGCATCTTGAAAGGAAGATCATTTGTGATGACTCTAAAATCTATCATATGATTCATGCCATATTAAAAAGGAGAGAGAGAAAATCATGAACTTGATCTTGACTTGGATGGTTGAAAGGATGGTCTGATGAGACAAATGTCCTGGGTCTACATGCTTCTGCTGGGAACTGCAGAGGGGCTGAGAGTTCGGAACAGAAGCTAGGAATGTTTGGCACATAGGAAAACTATAGTCCCATCTCTTCATCTTTTCTTTGTTCTGTTTTAAACTTTGAAACAGTTTTGTGTAGCTGGTTTTGGACTTACTAAGTATCTTGAACTCCCTCATGCTGCTTCTGCTTCTTAACTGCTGGGATTTCAGGTTTGCCACCTTGCCTGCGAGTGGTGGCAGTCTTAGGGAGGAGAGATGTGTCATGGAAATGAGCGCGATGGGAACTTCGGAAAGTGTGCGTCTTCCTGGTCAGGGACAGGGGTGGGACAGTGGTCTGGATGGCATTCCAAAGAAGATGGTCTAAAGTACATGTGGGTCTGCCAAAAGGAGAAAGGGCGGTGTGCATCTGTCATCATCTAGGCAAGAGCACAGGTAAATGAGTGAGAGAGAAGACTTGGCTCGGAGGACGCCAGTAGCTCAGTGTGGGGTTTTCTCCTTGAGTGCAAATGCTAGCGATAGGAGAGATTACTAGACGAAAACAAGCAAACAAAAACATGGGAATGACCGCAGAGCTGGCAAAGGAACCAACTGTCAGGAGGGACTCTGGCTGATCAGAAGCAGCAAGGGGACACTGCAAAAGCTAAATTTGCAGTTAGGCAGCCGCCTGAGGCTGTCCCACATGTGAACATAGGTTTGAGAGACAATTTGGTTTACAGACTAAGCCTGCCACTGCCTATCATATCAAACTTTCTGAAAGGGGAAACTGATGATGGTGGAAAGAGGATGTGCTTCTGCGAGCCACCCCAGCGGATGTGCTGGTGTACTGTGGTGGGTGGCAGAGGAAGCACAGAGAACACTGACTGGCCCTTTCCTGCGTGCCTGGGAATTCTCAACCAGGCATACACTGAGAGGCTCTGAGTCTCTGTTCAGAACACACTTTGGTAAAACCAAATTTAATTCAGGGTATATGTAGTTTTTCTCTAGGCTAATGCTTGTGATTTTAGATGTTTCATGTATAGTACAAATCTATAGAATTTAACCTTGGGCTGAGAAGCTAGATTCTGCCCACTTCTCAGACACCAGTGTCATAGTTTGGGCTTCTGTGCACATATAGGATTCCAGTATTCGATTCCTGAGGTCCACACTATATATAATTTTGTTTTATTTAGTAACACAGTCACAGGCAGCTCTAAAGATATGTAAATAGTATTAAGAGTAAAACATGTTTTTTAAGGTCTCAGTCTCCTAGATCCTCCTGCCTCAGCCTTCCAATTGCTAGAAAGGCATAATTCTTCAATAATGTTTATTTCTGTTTGACTTCTGTAGCCAAATAAAATGGGCTTAAGTGTGTGGCACATGCTTTTATTTTAATCGTAGCCATTTGGCGGGTTAGACGATACTGCAGGTGTATCTGAGGCCAGCCTAAGCAGCACCAGACTCGGCCACAGAAGAGAAGATACGGAGATGAGTCAGGCTGCCCTTGCCGAGGCATTTCCCTTGATGCTCAGCCAGGATCTTCTAATAAAGCATTTTCCCACCAAACCTTGTGAAAAACAACGCTTAGTCAGCCTTAGCATAAAAAGTTTCTCGTTAGTCTTTGATAAAAATCAGCTCTTGGTTGTTTAGGGGGATGGTCTGTGCACTAACGATGTGACCAGTTTGAATGTGGTCTTTTGTGTTTATTGCACCAAATTTAATTTGTCAGGACTTTTAGTCAGTAGAAGTACTATTCTGTGTCCAAATATTCCAGAGTTCGTGTTTATATGATTTGATGCATGCCATCGCTTTTTTTTTTTTTTTTGTAATTAAATTGTTGGTCCTTTTTATGGTTCAGAGAATTAATTTACAAATAGTACTTCTTTGTCTGACACAGTTCATTACTGCATTGATTGTTTTCTCCTTTAAAATGTGACTACTTGGCATAAGCCCCTTCCTTATTATTTCTTTGGGAAGTGGAGTGCTGTATTAGTTTTGTTTCACAGCATGACCTATCATGGGAAGTGTTGTGCTGGACAGGAATTCTCTGTGTGTAGGCTTTCGAAGTGGGTTCCTCATTTATAAGGAGCCCCTAAAGCAAGACAGCCTTCCTTTAGCCCTTGCAGGAGTCTGTCTGTCTTACTGTGCTTGGAATGATAAACCAGAAGGGGAGATAAGTTGTTAAAATTTAGTCAGAAAGGATTGGACTTATCCTAGGATAATGGCATTAGGATTGTTTACTTTAAGAGAGTTTTTTTAATTATTTAAAAATACAAACATGGGGGTTGGGGATTTAGCTCAGTGGTAGAGCGCTTGCTGGCAAGCGCAAGGCCCTGGGTTCGGTCCCCAGCTCTGAAAAAAAGAAAAGAGAAGAAGAAGAAGAAGGAAAAAAAAAATACAAACATGGTAAAAGTTGAAGAAAAACAGAAACACAAATATATATTTGCCCACTTCCTAGATTCAGTATTAATATGCTACCACATTTCCTGTATTTAAATATATGTAAACAATTTCTTCTATTTTTTTTTTTTACCTTTATATAATTCCTGATCTATAGAAAAGTTGCACCATTAGGATTAGGAGTCCTGTCTATTCTTCATTCAGATTTCTCCAAATGTGAACACTGCACCCACTTCACTTTATCAATTTTTCAGCCTTATTTTTCCTCTCCTTCCTCCTGTCTCTCACCTTTTAGCCATGGATCATTCAGAATCGCAGAAATGATAACCTTTACTCCTAAGTACTTTGCCCCACAAATCCAGATCCTCCTACATGATTCCTATACCGTTCTCAGAATTAGGAAGTTAACCCTGATATGTACTATGCTTGCAACTGCCAATTTTATTCTTATTTTCCAGTTGTCTAAATTCTTTGCTCTCCTTAAGTCTCATGTCATTAACAATTTTGAACAGCATGGAGCAATTAAAATGTCTCCCAGTTTGGCTGTGACTCCTCCTCATGACTAGATGCGAACTGTGCATATTTTACAGAGACTATGGCAGAGGTGCCTGATACTGCCCTGCTCTGTTGTTGGTGACCTTAACTTTGACTAATTAAGGTGTTGCCTCCCAGGTTTCTCCTTGCATAGGAACTAATTTTCTTTTTGTAAGTAATAAGTACCTTGTGGAGTATTGTCTATGACTACATATATGTCCCATTAAAATTCAGACGTGTTACTATTTATGTTTTAGCATATGCTGATTTGCAGTCTGGGTCAAGAATGATTTCATAACTATCATTTCTTACATATTTGTCATCTTGCTTCAAATGTAGTAAGAATCCTCATTTTAATTTTTTTCTTTTTGTTACAGTCTCACCCTATAGCCCAGGCTATCCTAGAACTCGCTGTGTAAGCAAAAGAATGTAAAATACAATATAAAAATATTACTTTCTGGATGATGTTAGTCAGTGTTCAATAGCCAAAATATTTGTAAAGATTTGTTTGAGTGTGTGTGTGTGTGTGTGTGTGTGTGTGTGTGTGTGTGTGTGCGCGCACGCGCGCCCACCCACACATGTGTGCACACATTTGTGTGTATACGTTTTGGAGGTGTGTATGTGGGTCCGTGTGCCCTTAGAGGCCAGAAGAGGCTATAAGATCCCTTAGAGCTGGAGCTACAGCATTTGGAAGTCACCCACGTAGCTGGAATCTAAACTCAAGTACTCATGGCTGTTTAGCAAGCACTCCTAGCCACTGAGTCGTCCTTCTAGGCTGCTAAAAGCTTAATACAGCAAACGGTGAGCAGCAGAGCACCGAAGAGGGGAGAGCTGGGGAAGTGGGTAGTGCTGGGTGAAATGTATTTCAGTTAAATGGATACGGTTAGGTCAGTTGATAATTCAGTGCATATATTTATCTGCTGTGCATGTGATATTGGGTACAAATTAGTATGCAGAGCATCTAGTCTAGTTTTTATTGTATTTTTAGAGTTAACAGTATTTTTTGAATTTTTGGTTGTGAGCCTAGCCTTCAACGGCTGAGCCATCTCTCCAGCCCTATTTTTTGAATTTTTAAAAATTAAACTATAACTGCATTGTTTCTCCATTACCCTCTCTTCCCTCCAGCTCCTGCTATGCCACTCTCAAATGATCTCTTTTTTATAAATGTCATTGCATACATGCATGTTTTTATTTTGTATTCTATAAGTAACATTGCTGTAAGACTTTAAAACTCTTTTTTTGGGGGGGGGAGGGGAGTGGTTTGCTGGTCCACACCTTTAATCTTAGCATTCAGGAAGCAGAGACAGATCTCGTACCAGCCTAGTCTACATACTGAGATTCAGAATAGACAGGGATGCACATTGAGATTCCATCTCAAAACAAATACACACACACACACACACACACACACACACACACACACACACACACACACACACTAAAACAACCAAACCAAAACCAAAAACCTGGTTTTTGTAAATTAACTCTTAAGGAGTCTGTTCTATCCTGCTACCTTGTGGGATTCTAGAGTGCAACATAGATCCTTGGTGGGCTTGGAAGTGCCTCCTCTCCCTGCTGAGCCTGCAACATAGATCCTTGGTGGGCTTGGAAGTGCCTCCTCTCCCTGCTGAGCCTGCTCGTCCTCACGTTCTTTCTTTTTTTTTTTTTTTTTTTCCGGAGCTGGGGACCGAACCCAGGGCCTTGCGCTTCCTAGGCCTAGGCAAGCGCTCTACCACTGAGCTAAATCCCCAACCCCCTCACGTTCTTTCTTAAAGATGAATTTCTTTTGTTTTTCCATTTTTGTTTTAGCTCCAGGTAGTTTTTCTTGTCTTATTCTTGAATTTCAAAGTCGATGGAGAAGGAGCTGGCAGAGGGTTGGTTGCTCTGGTAAATTAGGCATTTGCTGCCAAGCCTGATAACCTGAGTTCAATCCTTGGGAGCCCCATGGGGGAGAGAAAGAGACAGCTTCCTTACGTTGTCTTCTGACCTCTATATCTGCACTGTGGCATGCAGGCATGCATCTCTCTCTGTCTCTCTCTGTCTCTCTCTCTCTCTCTCTTTCACACACACACACACACACACACACACACACACACACACACACACACACACCAATAACCGTAGTAGTAAGAACATGATTGAAAACTGATGGAAACAGTGGTGTGCCTATCTCCTCACTGGATTTCAAGTTTACAGGAGATGAACATCAATTATGTGTATGTTAATTTCTATCTTTTATAGTACTAGTATCTGTGTTAACTAATGTGCTTACTCTAATTTGCTTCTAAGTTTTATTTAACTCAGTTGTGCCATGTTGCAAACTATGTATGTCTAAACATGAAAGAGTGCCAGACACTAGTTACAGAGAATATAGTGCAGTACTAACACTTGCTTTTTAAAAAAACGTGTTTTTGTCAGATGACTTACAGGGTACCCAGGCAGAAACTGAGGCCAAACAAGACACTCAACATCTTCGGAAAGAATTGGTGGAAGCCCAGGAGCTAGCTAGAGCAAGTAAACAAAAATGCTTTGACCTTCAAGGTGAGACGAAGATCCCTGCAGCCCCCTGGGGTCCTGTGAGGCAGAGTAGGTGTGATGGCACAAGAGCTCAGAGCCCAGAGGCATGGCAGGGAGAGCCAGGGCTGGGCTGTTCTCAGACATCACTTCAGCTGGTGAGAGGGCTATCACAGCTGCTCTCTGCCTTTGTAATTGTGAGGAGCACAAGAGCTCTACCGACAGAAGAGCTCTGTGCTTCATTGTTAGTCTGTGCTCTTTGCAGGCTGAATGTCCCTTATCTCAAATGCTCAGGTCAAAGGATTCAGATTTCATAGCATTTCATATTGCACATGTGTTTGGATGTGAGATGCTCCATCCACCAGTGTGGATCCACACAAGCCTGGCTCAGGAGGGAACCGTGTAAATTAAGTTAGTGCTCACTTTTCAGGGTGGTTATTTAACAGGAAGGTTGCAGACAGGGTTCAAAATATGGAATCTTCTCAGCTGAGGCCAGTGGTCTATGTAGAGGGGAAAGGGTGTAAGTTTGAGGCCAGTCTGGGTAGTTAGATGCCCTCAAAAAAAAAAAAAAAAGTCTTTTTCATCTCAGCCACTTCTCTTCCTCGTGGCCTATAATCATCCGCCTCTGGAACCATTGCCCTTTGGCAGTTAAAGTCTTGGAGAGTCCCAAGATCCAGCCCATGGATCCTTATGGCACCCCTAAGTTTTATGAGATTCCCTTCCTGGGCAGAACAATTCAAATGCCAAGATGAAGCTGTGAATTCCTAACTACTTCCTTTCCTGATTCTTAAAGACATGATTGCTGATGAGCTGTTAGGACTGTGGCTTATCTTAAGGAAGGCCAGCCCAGTGCATGTGGCCCTGGCTTTCAGCCACAGAACTGCAGAAATTAAAAAGTAGGCAGTTGTCTCTCTTGACTTTATTATAGGATACAAACTAATGTTTAATTACAATGAAAAATATTTATCAATCAGCCATTGTTTTTATTTACTATGTGTTTGACAATAAACACAAGAATATTCCATTTTGGGGTTTTTGTTTTGTTTTTTTGTTCGTGGTTGGGTAGAGTTTTTTTGTTTTGTTTTGAGATAGGGTCTCAATACATAGCCTTTGCTAGCAAAGGGACTCACTACATAGATGACAACTTGCTTGAATTCACAGAGATCTGCCTGCCTCTGTTACCTCAGTGTTTGGGTTAGATTAAGTATGCAGTATGATACCCAGTCCTTAATATGATAATTTTTTAATGGTACCAGGTATTGTACCTAGGCCTTTGTGTAAGCACTCTGCCACAGAGCTATCACAACCCTCTAACATAGCCTAGGCTGGCCTTGAACTTGTGAGACTCCTTGTCTTAACCGTCCCCGTATTTGGGATTATAAACCTGTGCTATCTTGCATTGCTCAAAATGATAACTAACAATTATGTGAATATTTCTTGTGTAAGAAAAGCCTACTGGTATTCAGTGTATGAAATTATGGAACTAGATTTTATAGATTTCTTACTTACTATTGTTTTGTGTTCTAAAATCTTAATGGCTAATACTGATAATACTTAACATCTAACCTTGTGTCTCTCCATAAACTTTAAAAGACAAATTTTAGAAATTTCTAGTTGCACAATTATGAATGTTTTTCATTAACTCACAAAATTAGATACACTGTGTTTTTGCCTTTTAGCTCTTTTGGAAGAAGAACGAAAAGCCTATCGAAATCAAGTTGAGGAATCAGCTAAACAAATCCAGGTTCTTCAAGGTATGGGGCTCCCACGACTGTTAAGACAGCTGTGGTTATGGTTGTGTTCAGTGATTGCAAAGGAATGGAAAGTAAGGTTGCAGAGGGTCCTCAGTTGCCATGGCTCTGTTCTTCCCTAGAAACCGTCGTACTAGGCCCTTGGACAGTTGGCCTTCAAAGCAGACAAAGGGAGGGACTGTCCCAGTAACCCATCATAGACACTGGAGTTGAGAAGGCAGGGTCATGCTAACTGGAGTGCTGCATGCCTGTAATCCAGCACGTAAGAGGCAGGATGGTCATGAGTTTAAGGCCCACCTCAGCTGGGTAATGACTCTGAGTCCTTCCTGCCTCAGCTAAAACTGTCTCACTGCCTCCCTCCCTACAAAATATTTTCATCGGCAAGAAGATAGAAAAATATATATTATATACATGCATATATAAATCCCTTTGTACTCAATGTTCGTTATTTTATATATGAATGAAGGCATTAGAAAAAAGAATAAATGTCAACATACTAAAATAAATTTACTTTAGGTTTTTGGCTTTTTTCTTTTACATCTGTGTTCTGGTATTTTCTGTACAAACATGTGCAGTTTAATCAAAAGAAAGTGAGGAAAAAGAGCTGTGAGAGTGAGGCTGCACAGTGGCTGAAACCTGTAATGTGCTGTAATTGCATTCCTAATCCCTGTGACTTGGGAAATGATAAATACACTTTTACAGTCCAGCTGCAGAGGCTACACATGGATATGGAGAATCTCCAGGAGGAAAAGGACACTGAGATTTCTAGCACGAGAGATAAATTGCTGAGTGCTCAAGATGAGATTTTGCTCCTTCATCAAGCAGCAGCAAAGGCTGTGTCTGAGCGGGACACTGACTTTATGTCTTTGCAAGAAGAGCTCAAGAAGGTGAGAGCAGAGCTTGAGGGCTGGAGGAAAGCAGCATCTGAGTATGAGGAGGAAATCAGAAGTCTGCAGAGCACTTTCCAACTTAGATGTCAGCAGTGTGAAGTCCAGCAAAGAGAGGAGGCCACAAGGTTGCAAGGTAAGTGGACTCTTAAGCTTAAAGCTCCTTCCTACCTCTTGCTTTTCAGGGAGTAGGAGGAGGTGGCCCTTAGTCTTACTGTGCTGTCCCAGCCCATACCTGCTAGCTTGTAGCTCATGGCAACAGTAATTCTTCTCTTTGATAGAAGGTAACTGTGTAAACCAGGGCTTCTATACAAAGGCTGTAGCTGTGTTCTACTGGTCTACAGGTTCTATAATAAGTTGCGGTCTTACAGACATGTACTATTAATTCTGTATATTGCTACTTAAGAGTATGCATTGTAACAATGGTGTACACCTATAATCCCAGATGGTTATGAGGTTAAGGCATGCCTGGATTATGTCCTGAGAGCGTGTGCCAAAAACAAGCAAACGTTGACATTGTCTCAATATTAAACGTTAGCATTGTGAAGCAGCCAGGCGTAGTGGGACATACCCTTAAGGCTCACACTCAGGAGGCAGAGACCGTACTCTGAAATGGTACTCTGTCTCCTTTGAATATGGTGGATTTTTGGTTTCTGTGTTAACAAATATGTTTTACAACTATTTTAGGTGAACTAGAGAAGTTGAAAAAGGAATGGGATGTACTGGAAAATGAGTGCCGTTCTCTGAAAAAGGAGAATGTGTTATTGTCATCAGAACTGCAGCGACAAGAAAAAGAATTGCACAAGTATGTGAGAATTTCCCTGTTAACTTCAAATTTGTCTTTAAGTTTTATGTAAATTAAAATTTGATACTTAAATACCATTTTGGAACAGAATGTTCAGCCAAACTGGTTATATGACAAGATAAACACAGAAAGTAACTGTCATATCATTTTGTTTCTTTCACCATTGTATCCTGTAAGCCTGCTCCTTTTGGAATACCGTAGAACCCACATCCACTTGGATGC
This sequence comes from Rattus norvegicus, assembly GCF_021556685.1. Lineage (NCBI taxonomy): Eukaryota > Metazoa > Chordata > Mammalia > Rodentia > Muridae > Rattus > Rattus norvegicus. The sequence continues at coordinate 1,763,391 of NC_141549.1, read as the reverse complement.
CCCACTGTTGAAAACAAACAGCAGAGTTCCAAAACTGAAAGTACCTTGTTAACAGAATAGCAGTGCATGGCACATATACAATTACTGTTCTTTAACCTCACCCGTCTCTTAGTAAGAGGCAGATCTAAGACTATAACAGAGGCACAATGTAGCCTCTGATCACTTAGGAAGAGGCCAAGAGTGCAGCAAGCTATGGAGAACTCAAGGCTGTGGGCTCTGTTCCTAAGGTAAGGGAGGAGACGATAGAGAGGTTCTGAGTGATTGAGATTGGACCCGTGGCTTGCTCCATCCTGTCTAGCCAGAACAGAAAGCCCCAGGTTCAGTAAGACTTTGTCTTTAGAGGAAGACAGCTGACATTCATTCAGGAATAGATGCACACATACATATGTTGGTTCAGATACATAGGACACACACACAGAGGAACTAATCTGTATGGTGGGTGGCATACCCTTGTAACCCTAGGACCAGGAATTCTAAAAGTCCTTTTTAGCTCTACAGTCTGTAGTCTTATCTTAACCCCTCACCCCTCCTAAACTCAGTGAGGAAAGACTTGAAGAGCTGATTTATTCTCTAAAGCCCCTCGTTATATTACCATGAAGTCTCACAAAACACTTTGATTTTCTCTCTCTTTTTTAAATATTTCATGTACTTTTATTTTATAGGTGTGTATGTTTTGCTTGCATACAGTAAGAGTGCCTTGCATATGTAGCCCCTGTATATATGGTGGACATTGGATTCTGTAGCACTAGAGGTACAGATAATTGTCAGGTATTGGGAACCCAGCCTGGGTCCTCTGGAACACCAGCCAGTGCTCTGAACCACTGAGCCATCTCTCTAGCCCCTGATTTTTCTCTTCTGTGCTAAAACTTTGTTCAGTCTTTTCATGTATTGTATGTATATTACATTTTTTAATATGTGGTGATAATTAATGGATAAAAACAATTATTTCCTTGTAACATGAAATAGTAAAAGCAATGCTTAAAATAGGAAGAGGCCAAAATCAAGACTCATTAGTACATACACATGTATTGGTTCCTTGGTGGCAGCACATGTAAACAGATTGATAGGGTCTTGCTGTGTAGCCAAGGCTGGCCCTGAACTCCTAATCCTGCAGCTTTAGACTTTCAAGTACAGTAAATATAGGCATTAACTACTCCACCTACATTTTGAACCTCCTGATCTCTCATTTTTGAGATGTGATTAATTAATTTTTTTTACTGTTATCAAAGAATTGAATAAGGAACTTTTTTTTTTTTTTGGAGCTGGGGACCGAACCCAGGGCCTTACGCTTGCTAGGCAAGCGCTCTACCACTGAGCTAAATCCCCAACCCCACTATTTTTTATACTGATATTGAACCCAGTGTCTTGATCATGTTAGCCACAATCTCTACCACTGAGGCACAACCTCAGTCTCTGGAAAAAAGTATTGATATTCAATCATCAAGTTAGTTTCCTCATGTGTAAATTTTTTAAAAGATTTATTTGTTTGTTTGTTTATTTCTTTATTTCTTTATTTGAGCACTCTTTAGCTGTCTTCAGACACACTGAACAGGACATCAGATTCCATTACAGATGGTTATAAGCCACCATGTTGTTCCTGGGCATTGAACTCAAGACCTGAAAAAGTGCTCTTTACTATTGAGCCATCTGTCCAGCCCAATGTGTAAATTAATTTTAATAGCAAATTATAAAAATAATCATGTACTTAAAGCTGGAGAATAGCTTCAGATACCATATTTTTTAATCAGGGTTTCTATTGCAGTAATAAAACACCATGAACAAAGCAACTTGGGGAGCAAAGTTTTATTATATCATACAACTATCAGGTCACAGATCATCCCTGAAGGAAGACAAGGCAGTAACCTGGAGTCAGGAACTGATTCAGAGGCCATGAGGGGTGCTGCTTATTGGCTTGCTCCTCATGGCTTACTCAGCCTGCTTCTTATACAACTCAGGACCACCTGCTGAAGGGGTCATACCACTCACAGTGGGCTGGAGACTTGCACATCAATCATCAATCAAGAAACCGCCTTACAAGCTAGTCAGTAAGGGGCACCTCCCAGCTGATTCTAGAGTATGTTGAGTTGACATAAAGCTAGTCAGCACAGGGGTGAATGTGTGACAGAAGAGGACACTGAGAGACCCCTTGCTATTTGTAGTGTGTCACCTATACATAGTCTAAGAGCTCAGGAAATGTTTATTCAGAGAATAAGGCAAACCAGTTAAGTGACTTGCTCCATATTCCACAGTTCATTTGTAGTAAGGCCAGGACCCACCTCCCAGTCCCGTCCTCGTCCTGTGCTTGCTCCCATGGGCTGGGGAAGCAGGTGCTTCCCTCTGTCTTAGTTAAGCAGGTTTATCGCTCTCTGAAGTCAGCACTGATTCCTATGCCTGAGGTTTCCGACCCCTCTTCTCCTTTCAAGTACTTAGTCTTGTAACATAGTTGAAATACATATTTCTATTATGTATTTATGGTACAATTAGTAAATAAAATTTGATCTACTGAAGTATACAATTAGGGCCCAGCATGGGTGTGCATATCTTTAATGTCAGCATTTAGAAAGCAAAGGCAGGCAAATCTCTGTCAGTGCAAGACCAGCCTGGTCTACAAAGGAAGTTCAGGCCAGCCAAACTACATAGTATGATCCTATCAAGAAATCAAGAAAATAATAGAAGCAGTGAACATGCCCAACATACAATTAGTCGTTTCCTTCTACTGTAAAATTTCTACTTCTCTGTTTGAAAGGATATAGCTTTAAACCTGGAGGGAAGTTTGAATGGCTTTCCTTACTAAAAGTGCCTTACCTTTTCATGCCTTTCCTTCCTGCTGTGAATCTGCTCTCCCCTGGCGAAATGCTGAGGAGTCCAGGCCTCCTCTGTGTCCAGGGTCTGTGGTGATGGCTCTCGGGGTTTCTGTTGCAGTTCTCAGAAGCAAAGTTTGGAGCTCACGAGTGACCTCAGCATCCTTCAAATGACTAGGAAAGAACTCGAGAACCAAATGGGATCCTTGAAAGAACAACACCTTCGGGATGAAGCTGACTTAAAAACTCTTCTCAGTAAGGCTGAAAACCAAGCCAAGGATGTACAGAAAGAGGTAAAGCGAAAAGACATTCTGGGTCCAGTTATGGTTGGACTCAAAGCCAAAGGCAAATCAGACATCCATGCTACTTAGAAATAAAGAAAAGCAGAAACCATATTACTTGTCAGTTGACACTTGGAACACTCCAGCATGGTCATTTCTAGGTGTGCGTCATGATCCATATCAAGAGAACTTATCGATTGTTTGTTTTCAAACATACAGATATAAGAGTTAGTTTTTAATTTTTCTCAAACAATTGACTGACATGAGAGATTCTTTGTAGCAGAAGTTTGGCCTGTTGTTTAACTATTACAGAGCGTGTCATATTTAATGAACTATTCTTCCTTCCAGAAGGCAAACTAGGGCAACACTCGTGCTGAAGCTGTATACTCTTGGGAGAGTGACTGAAAAGTCACAGCCTCTGATGTGGTGGCTCATGCTTGTCATCTCCACCCCTGGGAGGCTGAGGCAGGAGGATTGCAATGAATTCAAGGTTACATAAGGAATCCTAGCTCAAAACACCAAAGTAAAGCTTATATACAGATAGGCATGGCACTATACAACCCCAGTCCTAGCACTTGAGAGGTAGAACAGGAGAATCAGGAGTTCAAGGCCAGCCTCAGCAACATAGTGAGTTTGAGGTCAGCTTAGGCTACATGAGATCCTGTATCAGAAAACAAACAAACCAGAAGGAAATTACTTGAAATTCACCTATATACAGGCAGACAAAAATGCCTGTTCTGTGAAACTGTATTTTCCCCCTCTGCTTTCTTTTCATCTTTACAAATACACTTATATTTTCATGCGATTTTTGCCTAAACCTTGATTTCATTAGCTTTTTAAATAGCTGTGTTAAGGAGGGTGAGAGATTGACTTTGAGAAGGACCTACCCATGGTCTTTCTGAGCAGGATGGGTACTATCCTTAAAGTTGACATCAGGGTGGTGCACATTGTATTCACTCCAGCTGACCGTCCTGCACTGGTTCCTGGCCAGTTCAGGATGCAGGTTAATAAAATCCATCTGCTCATAAGGAAGCCCCAGCTGCAGACATAAGCAAGATTCCTCCTAAGTTAGAGGGATGTAGAAGACAGCTCTTTGTCTTTAGAAATGGATTTTCTAAAAGTTGTTTTTAGAAAATTTGATTAATGCAAGTTTCTCTTTGCACTTTGCCTGGCGTGTCTGAATTTGGAAATGATTATTGTTCTTCTGTCCTTGTGCTTGTTTCCAACGGAAAAAAATGCAACAGTTTTTATATTTGTGTAGATACATTGATTTTTAAAATGTTATGCTTTACCTGGTTTAAGGATGTATATTTTAGGAAAATCTTCATTTTGTTGAAACACAAATTTTGTGCCAAAGTAAATATCCTAATTAATACTGTAAGCACTTTGTCTCCTTCCAGACCATGTGCCATAATTCTTTCAGTATTTGGGAAGAATTTGTGGTTGGAAGATGAGTCTGTCCTATGTTATGAATACGTCAGACATTTTGTTGCATTATTTGTTTGTCTGCTTCCAGTCACTGAATAATCAATGCCAAATGCTTTAACTGTTTCCACGAGTGGCAGAGGCATGTTGTCACAGCACCTAAGCTGCTGCTGGTCTTTGGATTGCATTAAATGCAGCATATTTAAAAATATGTCTGAACTTGTCAGTATGTTTCTTTTCTATTTTCTTGTTCACTGTTTTTCCTTGTGAAATAATCTATGGTCATCATATTCCTTTGTAATGTGAAATTGCTCTGTTTGTCTTCTGTCAATGTATTGGATACTAGTCTGTAAGTAAAATAGTTTTAATAAGGTTTTTTTATCTCTGTGTAACCCACTACAAATACATTATTACTTTTTAGTAATGCATATATACTTTTTTTTCAACATTTCCCTTTGCTCTCTGTTCTTTCATGGAATTGTGCTTAATGTACAAAAACAATCCTGATCCTGTGTCTTCTGTACTGGAAAGGGTTAAAGAACTGTAAGCTGAGCAACCCCATATAGGATTGCTTTCATGGAGGAGAGCTCCAGGGCTTGGTAATATTATCAATATTTCTATCTTAGGAGCAAAGTCACTGGTTACTTCCAAGTGAAAAAGCAAGAGGGAGCACAAGTGAAATCCAAGCAAGGTGTAGAGCTAAGTCTGTGGAGGGTGGCCTTCCTCTGCTGTTTAAAGCTTTATCTATGGCAAGTTTTCTATAAATAACTCCAAGGAAAAAGCATGAGAAGTAATTTTTAATGTTCAATAGTAAGAATTGTATATCATCTTTATATTTGATTTTATAAAGCATTTATTTTAATTTAGTGAGGCTATCTATGATCCACGAGTTCAACCAGTTTGTGGCAGTCTCCACACTTAGGAAGCTGAGAAAGAGGTCTTGAATTGGCACCAACCTAGCTCCACACACCCGTCTCAAACCTGCCAAGCAGAGAGTACATAAAACATTGGACATCACAGTCTATCCAGAAACAAGTGCCTCAGGATTGGTCTGAGGCTTCCCTGCCTTCCCCTAGCGCTCCTGCCTTCCTGCGCTGAAGCTGTGCAACAGCATTCCCCTGGCTCTGCTGCTCACAGTCCCTGACGGGGAGAGATGTTAGGGTTCTGCTGAAGAAGGCAGGCTGGACGTAAAAATGGTGGACAAGGGAAGGAGAGGAAAAGTTTGTCAACAAAGCGATTTTGACTTGTCCTTTACCTGGTGTTATTAGGTCACCTAGAACTGATTGTGTTCTAAGATGTGAAAACTAGACTATTATTATCACTGGACCTTTTCTTGGTAGCCTCCTAGTATAGCCTTCTGCCTTCTGGGAGAAATTCACAAACCATCACATCAAGTGAAAAGAACGCTGTCACAAAACAATGGATTTTAGTCTTTAGTTCTTTTTCTAGAGTGCTATGCAGGGCAATTCTGGGAATGTTCTTAGGTAACAAAACTTTCATATTTTTCCTTGTATCCTTCCTGGTAACGTCTATGTTGACTCTGACCTCTTCCCTACCCACTTCTCTTCTAATGTCTTTATATATTTTCATCTTTCTTTTTATTTTCTTTAAGTGTTGATGAGGTCCTCTCTGCTCCATGGTGTTTTTATTTCAAGAGCACATATACTATAAAGGCATCCTTTGTTAAGTTTAGGATATAGGTAGAGAAGAATTCACAATCTTAATTCTCTTAAGCCACGTTGGAAAAGAGGAGGAAACTTTCTGACATTACTCTCATGGGGTACTTGTTTTCTATTCAGCCCCATCTTCCTGTCTTCCTTCTGAAACACTCAGATGGCATAATGGGGCAGCTGACATAGAGACAGGGACACACCCAGCAGCAGAACAGTGTCCCTTTGGGAGCCTGGCCTTCAGTAAGTGACAATATCTAGAAATGGAACCAGTCTCGAATTCCAGCCTCCTGGAAACATTAAAGATCAAACCACATCGTGTGTATACATTGGTTTGTTCAAGGGATAGTTTATATGAAAATCATGCAATTTATATATATTCATGTCATATATAAGTATTACACACATGCATGCATACACAGTTTTCAAGAGTAGAAAATGGCTTGTTCCTTTATGGAACCTTTCCTGTTAGAAACAGATTTTTTTCTTTTTAAGTTTTTTTAAATTGGTGCTAATAGGTTTTAAGTGGTGTTTCCGATGCATTTCTCTTCCTTATTTGCTTAGAGAACTCTGACAGCTCACTGATGATATCCACCAGTGCTGAGGAGTGGAAGGCCTGTAGAAGTTAATGCCTTATTTTGAGTGAGCAGCTTGGCTAACAAGGCTTACTTTTAATCACCAGGAAATACACTTAGACCTAGCATTGCCATTTAGTTAGGCTATAGGATTTGTCTCATCTGTTTTCTTTTGCTCAAAGGAAAATTTTTTTCAATTTTCCCCTCTTCTCACTTGACAGAAGACATTGCCCTTTGTATTATAAACAGATGTTAGCACAGTATGTTCTATTCTTTGATTTAACACCAGGGCAAGAAAGTAATTACATAAATCAACATTAAAGATTTCTTACTGTGAGGGCCAGGGACTCTTACACTTCTCCATACAGAAAGACTTGACTTTGGTGTTGAAAAGTTATTAACCTGGTACATATGCCTGTCTAGAACCATAACTGCATACCCGTTTTACGTCAAGTCTGCACACTCTTTTTTTTCTTTGCCTTTAGTATGAAAAGACACAGACTGTACTCTCTGAACTGAAGTTGAAGTTTGAAATGACTGAGCAGGAAAAGCAATCAATCACAGATGAGCTCAAACAATGTAAAGACAACCTGAAGCTGCTGCGAGAGAAAGGAAATAATGTAAGTGTTTACCCACTCGGCTTAGGTTCCTCTGTGAGGAATGTCAGAGGCTTGAGGATGTCAGAAGACTTTATTATGCTGTGGAAAACTAACAGGCCTAGGTACCAAGGAAGTAAGCTTTCACTATGAGTATCTGTGGTAGAACCATTGTGCTGTGGGATTTCTTTCTTTTTAAGTAAGAGTTTGCCCCTTTAACGTACACCCATAGAAAACCTTGACACCTGCCTGGTGGAAAACAACTGTCAGGAAACAACTTAGAAGAACCTGGCTTGTGCAGCTGTGTCTGAGGTTCTATCAGTAGTCATCAGGCTTTTCTTTCCTGTTAGGAAGTGAAGCCTGTGCTAGGGGAGGTCAGTGACGGGCGTGGGGCATGCTGGGCCTTAGCATTAGGTTGTCCTGGAAAGCAAAAGCTTTGTTTACTCCTGCCCTCTGTCAGTATTCAGTCAGTTGACCCAGAGCTTCCTAATGTATGTTTGAGAGAGAGAGAGAGAGAGAGAGAGAGAGAGAGAGAGAGAGAGAGATGGGGGTTGCAGGCACAAAGATGAGAGAAACAATTGGCTGTAAATTTAGTTTGCTAACACTTGGTTCTCACTTGTTAGTCAGAGAGGTCTTTAAGACTGTGTTGTACTAAATAAATGTCCGTGTTGTTTGTTCTGGTGACCATTGCCTTTGTGGGCCCTAACTTAACTGATGGATGTTCAATGTGATCGGTTGTGCTCTGAGACTTGCTCCAAACTTTGTCACAGCTTGGACACTGCAGTGGATGTGAGCCACACGCTTCCTGTGGCTGCTTAACTTGCAGCGCAAGTGCAGACGAGTGATGTTGCATGGCCACCCAGTTATGTAGTTTCCACAGAATGCTCATGAGTTCACTTACTAAAGTTATAGGTTTTAGACAATAAAGGATGGCTGCTTAGGGAGGAGCCCTTTAGAAGTTGAGAGGTTGGAGGCTCTGCTAAACAAAAGTGGGTTGTATTTTTTATTGCATAGATTATAGAAATCTTTAAAATCAGATCATGATAGTTTGATTTCTTTTGTGTTAATTCATATCTGATTATAGAATTTCAGTCCACTTCCTGCTAAATTAACCTATAAAGACATCGTGCGTGATCAGAATGACCCTTCCCATGCTGTTACTATTTATACCAAACAATTTACCTTGAGGATGGATTTCCCTTTGTTTCATAGGCTTATAGTTCCAAATAATCCCCTTCCCTTTAAAGGAAAACAGATACATTTAGAACAAAGGAGGGCTGTGAGCTTCAGCTGCCTGTTTATTATGCACTGTGCTGTGTCTCAAGTTCTCATCATAATTAAAAGATATATTCTTAAACTTCAAAGCAGTGCTATCTCAAGAGAGAGAGCTTCAGTCAGTTGGAAAACGGGTTTTGGTGGAAGAACGGAGCACACCCTGTCCATTGCCATCGGAGCATATTTATCAACTAGTGGACTTCAGATATTAAACAAAAAATAATAATTACCAAAACAGAGCACCACTTGATAAACTGTCTTTGCCCTGTCTGGACTTGTTTCATTTCACTAGACTATTTGGGAACAAGCACACTGACCAGTGCCTCCAACTGTTCCATTTAAAGTAGTAGTTTCTCAGTGTACATGTCACAGCCCATCATTCTGAAACGTGTTAGATGTCTTTCAAATGTTTGAATTGGTGCAGAACCTGAATGGGATACTTCTGTTACCTCAGTCTTCCTTCCTTCTTCTCCAACCACCCCCTGGGGTCTAAATCATCTTACCTGATTTTTTTTTCATAGCACAAAATGATTTTAATATCCCTTCCCTTCTTCAGCCCTCCATATTACAACCTGTCCCAGCCGTTTTCATCGGCCTATTCCTGGCTTTCCTGTTTTGGTGTTTCGGTCCGTTGTGGTAGAGAAAGGTACAAGCACTACTGTTGGGTCCTTGTCTGTTTGTCCCTGTCACCTGTTTGTGCCATATTCCTAATAGACTGCATGGCAAAACCACACAGGTATTTGTTACCTGAAGCAAACCCTTCATTTAGTATGCTGTGTGTTTGTGTCACACTAATGAGCAGTCGGCTAATCACATAACGTTGTGTCTTGTTTCTGTTGTAGTATGCTAACCATGAATTAACCCTAAGCTAACCTGTTGTTAATGGACTTCCTTTAACTGAGTTTTTATCTCTAGCAAACTGGAGAAAGAAATGAATTCTACAGTATCACCAGCCATGCCCCCGTTATGTGTTCAGGCAGATTTGAATGAGAAATGAAGAGTTTGCAGCTAGCTATGTTTCCTCCCTCCCTCCCTTCCTCCTCCTTTCCTTTCTTCCTTTCTTCCTTCCTTTCCATGGTGTAGAGCTGTTTTTTTTTTCCTTTAATACTGTTTTCTGCGAAGATGAAAGAAAATGAGATTAATGTAATGAACCATTGGCTCACAGGTTTAACACCAATGAGAATTCACGTGTGAGAGTATAAGGAAGCTCTTTAAGATCTTTCTGAGCTCTGATCTGCAAGTTAGTAGTTCTCAAAATACTTTGAGAATACCAGTAAGAATAGAGGTAGCAACCAAAAATAAATGGATCTTATAAACCCTGTGAAAAGGCACTTCCTGTAACTGCACTTCCTGTAACTGGTGCTAGAGTTGTGCTCATCTGAGGAAGCCACAGGCAGTGCCTCTTGAACCTTCTCTGGTTTGCATCTTCTTTGCTTTTGAGTTCCAGGATCGAGCCTGAACCCGTTTCTTTGTATCCCCATCTGAAACTCTGGTTTTCATAGAGACAAACAAACTTGAGCAGCAGAGTGCTGCAGGCCTCAGTCTCCCTCGAGCTTGTGGATGGCAGAGTACATGCAGCAGGCAGCGAGCCCCCAGAAACACACACACAAGTAACTACTAAGGCTCAGCTCTAACGGGAAAGCTGTCCCGCCTTTCCTGGGACAGAGCGGTCCTGTAGTGTGCCTTCCCTTAGATTGATTCCATGCTACACTCTCCTTTACAGTGCAGACACTCGAGTTTTCCTAGGGTCTGTGTGGAGAGAGGTCTCTGGGGCTCAGCTCAGCAAAGTGTTGACTGTGTGTGGAGAGAGGTCTCTGGGGCTCAGCTCAGCAAAGTGTTGACTGTGTGTGGAGAGAGGTCTCTGGGGCTCAGCTCAGCAAAGTGTTGACTGTGTGTGGAGAGAGGGGAGAATGTGATACTGACTCTTGGTTTCTTTCCACACAGAAACCCTGGCCCTGGATGCCCATGGTGGCGGCCCTGGTTGCGGTGACAGCTATGGTGCTGTATGTACCAGGTCTGGCCAGAGCTTCTCCATGACAGTGTGTCTTGAGTCTGTACACCGTCCTCCCTCTAGAAGCTGGCACCACAGTCATGCTGGGGACAAGCAGAACCATTTTCTTCCTTTTTACCTCTTAAAACAACAGAGTGCAAGAAGACAGCTGTAGGGTCATTGCTTTAACTTATATCAACTCTATCTGTCTATAGAGAGGATATAAAGTTGTGAATTTATTCGGTTTTACATATAATTTTTAAATTAGTACGTTGAGATTCTGAATATTATGGTGGCCTAAAGTAGGCTTCTTAGTGCACCAAATTATTTATACCATAAATTTATAGATATTTTACTCTGAATTCTAATGGCCACACAATTCATTTTTCTGATTTGATAACTACTCAAACCAAACAACCAGTACATACATGGGAAGAGAGGCCCTGTGTGCTCAGTGCCTATCAGTCTGAATACACACACACACACACACACACACACACACACACACACACACACACACATATATTTTTTACATATTTACGCCATTTTTACTTGTTATAAAACCACTGAGCTATTGGGAACAAGACTTAATTATTTGTGTGGATTTTTTTTTTTTTTAAGGAAAAATACATTGGGAAAATATTCTCTTATAGTGATAATTCGGGGAATCCATACATGTTTGTTCAGCCTTAATGTGACTTGAAGATGGGAAGGACATCAGCTTTGAAAACTTTCCATGAGAGTTTGTGTTTTCTTGAGCAAACTGAAATATTACTGGGAGCAAAAACATAATTGCATAATTTCAGTGCAATCAACCAAACTGTTGAGTGAATTGGAATGTAACTTACTAAACCTTATGTATTTAAGAAATGTTTTCTTTGAAAGCCAAGCTCCCTTCTCATATACAGCAGTTTAGAAAGCATGATTTTTTCCTGTCATCTGTTCCTCCAAGCATGTTTAATTGAAGGAAGAATTATATCTGTCTAGTTAAGCTTTGTTGACTTAATTTGGTTTTGATGTGGAGCTAATTCACATTCAGGGCGAGCTGATGTTCCCAGCTAACAGATTTCTTGGTTGGGTATACAAATGGTCCTTCTCTCTTTGTTGTTGATTGGAACAGCACTCTTCCCAAGGTCGGTAGTGTTCTGCGCACAGTGACACACGTAAGCACTGCTTGGCATTGTGCATTTACACAGAGGTTAAGTTTAGCTGTGGTTTTGTGCGGCACCATAGTGATGTCAATATCCAAGTATCACATAGTTAAATTCCCTTCGGTCCATGGAGACTGGAGGGGAACATCAATGAATTGGCTGGAATACCCAGACCTAGCCACATATCGAGAAAGGAGTTTAGGATATCATTTGCTTTGTGATGTTTGGCAGTCATTGTTTTTACTTTAAAAGTTGTATTTAAAGCTATTGGGATTGTTGCCGGGAGAATCACTAGATTTATGGAGGAGTTAGCCACAAGTGACTTGTAGAAAATACTGTCGTATAGTCATTTTACCATTCTCTGTTGCAGCAAGCCACTCCACCACAGAGTGCTAATGCCATTGGCACCCAGCACCTCTTGTATATAGTTATTGCAAATACTGTTCTGAAATGCATAACTTCAAAATTACCTTTTTTAAAGTAAATAATTGTTTGAAATCTATTTTGTAAAGATAAAACGTACAATAGAATTTCTGGAGTACAGATTAAACTATTTGCACTAACACACGTGATGTGCATGATTTAATAAAATAACTTTAATCTCCCTTTGCATGTTTGAGTTGTACATCATTGAAGCTCTTAGTGCTGGCCCTGCCTTCAGCCGTCCTTAGCCCCGCTTGAAGTGACTTGGGGTTAGATGTGTGTTAGATGGTCTTTGGGGTTTAAAAGAAATCCTCTTACTCTTACTTCCTTCTTCCTTTTAATATCGTCATTGTTTAAATGTGACTTACTCGCCAGACTCATGGCATTACATGCGAATGTTGATATTTACTTTATCCAAATCAAGTCAGTGGGATCTTGTAGTTATTTCAGTTTTAAATAAGCCTGTTCATAACTAGCGTCTTTAGTGTGTCTCCTGCAGTTTCCTTCAGGTTCAGTAGAGCAGGGCTGTAATCAGATAGTAAGCACAGCAGTTAGAATCCACTTAAGACCACCCTGGACTGCAAAGTAAGGCCGTGTCTAAAGACGAAGACAAACAGAAGGGCCTGGTGCAGAACATGACACACATCCAGAGTGTTCTTATCTCTGGGTTTTACCGTCTTTGTTTTTCAGCGGCAAACCACTTTATTTTCTCTGAGTCTCATTCCCTCCTCTGGAAGCTGAGAAGAACAATGTCTACATTTTTGGTGGTGGTGTGAAAATGGAAGTGTTGTTTAAGCGGTGGCATGTTTATGGAGTGTCATAATGAACACTTACTGCAATAGTAAGGTTTTGGGGGAAAGAGTACATCTAACTTTAAATTAAGTGAGACAGCACTGTTCCTTCATCCTGCTCTCTTTGAGGAGTGCTGGCTTAGTAATAGGCTAATCGCTGTTTCGAAATTCCTTGTTTCTAATTCCACTTTGAATCACATTGTTTTTTTTTTTGACCAAAAATAGCATACTTTTCTCTCATGTCCATCACCAGCCTTCCTCGACTTCCCTTCCCAGACTGGGAACTTTGGCTTCTTCCAGCCATTGTGGTTTTTCTGCTACAAAAAAAGAAAGAGATCTACATACAGATAAACTGAGGTAAAACTGCAGGCTTGCTCCAAAAATGTACTTCTAAAAATTTTTTAGCGAACACGGTTATGTGCACAACATTTCAGATAATCAGGACAGTTAGTGTGGAATTAATGTGAGATAAATGATCAAAATGTCCAGGAGTAAGCTCCTGGCTGGAATAGTTCATGTAGCCACACTAGAGGTCATCCTCTGTGTGGAAAGTGTGTGGGAAGGACATGCATGCTATAGTAGAAAAACAAAACACCAAACAGACAGGTAAAGCCACGTCACCAGTGTTGGATTGTCCTGGTTCCACAAAGGAAAGCAATGGAGACCTACAGTGAGATGTCTACCTAAACCATAACAGTACGGGTGTGTGTGTGTGTGTGTGTGTGTGTGTGTGTGTGTGTGTGTGTGTGTGTGTGTGTGAGAGAGAGAGAGAGAGAGAGAGAGAGAGAGAGACAGAGAGAGAGAGAATGTATGTGTGTATGAGTGTGAGAGAGAGAGAAGGAGAGAGAGAATTTTCTTGTCCTTTGTGACTTCTGATTTATTTTTAGTAATATAATTTTCTTTGAGACAGGGTTTTGATATTTATCCAAGGCTAGCCTAGAATTCACTCGGTAGCCCAGGTTGGTTACTTTTGGACTTGCAATCTTCCTGTCTCTGCCTCCCATGTTCTGGGATTATAGGCATGGCTTCCGTGACATTTTCAAACTGAATTAAATTAGAAACAAAACTGATTTTGAGCCCTAGAACTTCATAAGTAACTTGCCTGTATTTAAAGAGACTAGTGTTTGTTTGTATTTGTGAATTCTGGATGTCACTAAATAATTTTAGCCCTAATTTTAAACACTCTACATGTACACATAGGGCTATAATTCTTTAAATACTCTACATGTACACATAGGGCTATAATTCTTAGAGGAGCCTTATTTAATGATAGTAACCTAGTTTCCCCTTTGCTTAGCAGGCAAGAGTTAGAGGTCCTGGAGTTAGAAGCTGAAAACCTAAGTTGTCCAGCCCTTCCTTCCTATGCTGTTCCTGTTGTCTTCAGATTTCCCTGGTTTGACGTTAACTCTTTAAAAAAAAAAAAAAATGGATGTTGCCTATGGGGCACTGAAGGGATTCTAGCTTGCCTTACTCTGGCACAGCTCATGCCTAGCAAACATGGCCTTACCCCTTTCTCCTATTCTCTCTGCTTTGCTAAAAACCCTAAGATTACATTCCTAATGCTAGCCCCAAGGTCCATTCCCTTATTTAGCCATTTCCTTCACCTGAAGCTGACTACCAAGGTCCAGCTATAAAAAGAATAAATAAAGTCCAGCAGTCAAAACCCTATCCATCTAATTAACATGCCCAATCAAAATACACCACTATATTCTAGCCCATTCTAATCACCCCCCCTTTTTTTTTTCTTAAAAATTACACCTGAAAGCTGCTGTTTTCTGCTTGAATCAGAAAGCAGCCACTTTAACTTTTCTTCCTTGCTTGATAAAGGACCTCTCTGTGAAAACGGGTGTTTGGGTGTGGCTTCTGCCCTAATCTAGGGGCTAGGAAGGGACACGCTGCTGTTCAGGGGTCTCCTGGCACCATTCTAGATCCTGGCAGTCCTCAGTCTCCGTCCCCACAGAATCATAGTATAGTGGGGATATCTAGAAACTGACAGTTACAATGGTGTGAAGCCATGGGGGACAGATGTGTCTCCTCTCTTTACCCAGTAACCAAGCTAGGCCTATCCAGGCTGGGAGTCTCTGTGAGTTGTGCTCCTTGATGGTCTGGGGAATAGGGTTGATGTCTGACTGGAAACACTGAGAGTGCATATGAATAAGAAGGCCTTTCAGGCCTTTCTGTATGCTGGAGTTTGGCACGGCTAAATCCTTTCTGCTCTACCTTTCGAACAGCTGACTAGTGAAAGCCTTTGTTCTGCTGGACTAGGACAGAGATTGTGTGGACCCATTAATAAACTAGAGGCCTGTTTGCTGGGTGCTGCTGCTTTGTGTACTGTGCAATGCTGCTTGTGCGGGAGATTAAACAGCTACACATTTCTTCTTCGAGATGGAACATATCTTAGACCAGGTCTCGTACATGATTTGCTATCCTGCCATGCCAAGGGCATTCCCAGATGATTAGAAGGCTGAGGGCGTGGAAACCAATAGGTAGCAACAGTAGAGAGCCGAGTTGCAGACTACTAGTTGTGTTGATTTCAGCAAACTTCCGAATTGGTGAGACTTGATTTTTATGAAGTATATCAAAAGAGGCTTCTATAAGAATTGCACCCTTTCTCTGTGTCATCATCAGTATGACTTCTGAAGTCGGAGGATTTCCAAAATGAGAGAGCCTAAGAAACACATTTCTCTGGATGGTGATTCGTCAAGGCTGCCTCTGCCTCCCAGGAAAACTGTTGTACCTACAATTTAAACTTAGGAATGGTTATCAGTATTTCTCAGTTTTCCATTGTCTTCAAACTCTTGTCCTTTATCTCCAGCCACTATCTGAACATCCCTAAGATGGTTTGTCCGTTGTTCTTCCCCTGGCAGTCACCGCCCTCCTTTGCAGTCCACACTGAACTACAAGCTCACTGATGTCTTCTAAATATTGGGTCTTTCTGCACATGAGTATAACTAAGGCCATGTAGCTCCTTTTGCAAGGTAGATGTTCAAGAAATGGAGCTAAATCTGAACCCTACTTGCTGAGTTCCAACCATGAATGGCACTTAGTGTGACTCTGCCCTCTGGATTGAAATACAAGCAACCGATCCACAGCAGCAAATGTTTTGCTACCGTGGAAGTTGATTTTATTGTGGGAAGAGACCTTGTTTCTTACACATTTTTAAATGACTTATTTCATGTGCGCCAATGTTTTGCATGCTGAACGATGTGTGTGTCAAATGCTTGTGGAAGTCAGGAGATCAAATCCCTTGGAACTGGAATTATGGGTAGTTGTGAGCCACTATGTGGGTGCTGGAAACCAAATTTGGGGCCTCTGGAATTACAGTAAATACTCATAAGTATTTACCATTACCCCAACACGTCTTAGAAACTTTTATACTTAACTAAAATGTAAGCCTCACAATGAAAAACTTTGAACTGATTTTAAGACTTTATAGTAGCCATCATGAATATACAGAATAGCCTGGCTTAGGCCAGCAGTGCAGGCAGATGTGATGAGATATAAATCTGAGGCAAGGGGGCTGGAGACATGGCTCAGAGGTTAAGAGCACTGACTGCTCTTCCAGAGGCCCTGAGTTCAATTCCCAGCAACCACATGGTGGCTCACAACCATCTGTAAAGAGATCCGATTCCCTCTTCTGGTGTGTCTGAAGACAGCTACAGTGTACTTATATATAATAAATGAATAAATAAAAAAATAAATAATTAATTAAATCTGAGGCAAGGGATCTACAGCCGCCAGCTCTACACTTAAATCCCCAATCATGGGCAGCCACAGGCTGGACGTCTGTCCAACATGAGAGGCACAGAGGCGTCTGAGCATAGCTCTGACAACCACCTGAGCAAGCAGGCCCTGAAGCCCAAGTCCACCCTCAAATTCAGAATCTGGGGCTCTTCTCAGCACCAGAAGAGTGATCCCAACAATGACAGTCCCAATGGTAGCCAGGTGCCAGAGAGACTCAGCTCCTACATGATAATTCTCCACTATCACCACCTTCCCTGGGGTCCTGCAGAAGCTAAAGAAAGGAGATGACCTCAGCTACCTGGATGAGGGGTATTTGTCCACCTGGACCATGCTTGAGAAATGCCCTCAGAGCTGTGCTGCTTGTGGGAGTCCTGTGTGGGATCACTGGTTCCCACCAGGACATTCTCCATATATCACAATTCCTGCTGTGGGTTTTCCCCCTCTCACGTTGTTTTGCCTGTGCACAGCAATCAAAGAGAAGAGTGGTATGTTAGATATGTCAGACTTAAAAGCTGAGAGGATAGCGATGTGCTCACCGGCCTGCTCTGTTGCTGTGCTTCATCCTGTGCACCCTGGTATTGTTGAAGTGAAACTTTTCCACACGATGTTGGCACATTTTCCTGAAATATGCAGAGGGCTCAGTGGTACTCACCTCTTGGAGATATCAGTCTTATGGACCAGAATTTTGTTCTTTGGTTGGAGATCCTGGTAGCTATGGGCAAGAGCTTCCATAGTCACCACCACTCCTATCCTTGTTTCTACTCCACAAATACCCCTGACATACGAGCCTTACCACTTGGTTCATCCATTGCTTGGCTGCCCCTTTGGTTTATGACCCCAGAACAGCAAGCAAGGCTGCTATCTTGGCCGGGATTAAAAGATGGATACTTCAGGAGTGGCTGAGTTTTTGGGTTCCTAGGTTCCTGTTTAAAATGCTGACTATGAAGCTTAATGTACTGATGATTAATTATCAAGTAATACTACCAGGACACTAAACCTGATGCTTCTAACCTATTCTAATATATTATTATTTAAAATGTAAAGTTTTTGAGATAATACATACTTTAATTAGTGTGATGGTTTGTATATGCTCGGCCCAGATAGTGGCACTATTAGAAGGTGGCCCTGTTGGAGTAGGTGTGTCACTATGGGTGTGGGCTTTTAAGACCCTCCTCCTAGCTGCCTGGAAGCCAGTATTCCACTAGCAGCCTTCAGATGAAGATGTAGAACTCTCAGCTCTGCCTGCCTGGATGCTGCCATGTTCCTGCCTTGATGATACAGGCCTGAACCTTTGAACCTGTAAGCCAGCTCCAATTAAATGCTGTCCTTTATAAGACTTGCCTTGAGATTGGGGAAAGATCTTTACCAATCCTACATCCGATAGAGGACTAATATCCAAGGAACTCAAGAAATTAGACTCTAGAAAATCAAATAACCCTATTAAATAATAGGGACAGAGCTAAACAAAGAATTCTCAGCTGAAGAATATCAAATGGCAAAGAAACACCTAAAGAAATGTTTAACATCCTTAGTCATCAGGGAAATGCAAATCAAAGCAACCCTGTGATTCCACCTCACACCAGTCAGAATGGCTAAGATCAAAAACTCGGGTGACAACAGATGCTGGCGAGAATGTGGAGAAAGAGGAACACTCCTCCATTGTTGGTGGGATTGCAAGCTGGTACAACCATTCTGGAAATCAGTTTGGAGGTTCCTTAGAAAACTATACCTACTACCTGAGGACCCAGCTATACCACTCCTGGGCGTACACCCAAATGATGCTCCAACATATAACAAGGACACGTGCTCCACTATGTTCATAGCAGCCTTATTTATAATATTTAGAAGCTGGAAAGAACCCAGATGTCCTTCAACAGAGGAATGGATACAGAAAATGTACATCTACACAATGGAATACTATTCAGCTATCAAAAACAATGGCTTCATGAAATTCATAGGCAAATGGAATGAATTAGAAAATATCCTGAGTGAGGTAACCCAGTCACAAAAGAACATATGGTATGCATTCACTGATAAGTGGATATTAGCTCGAAAGCTCGGAATACCCAAGATACAATCCACAGACCACTTCCAAGAAGTTGGAAGACCAAAGAGTGGATGCTTCACTGCTTCTTAGAAGAACAGAATAGTCACAGAAGGAAATACAGAGACAAAGTGTGGAGCAGAGACTAAGGGATAGGTCATCCAGAGACAGCCCCACCCTGGGATCCGTCCCATATACAGTCACCAAACCCAGATAATATTGTGGATGCCAAGAAGTGTATTCTTACAGGAGCCTGATATAGCTGTCTCCTGAGAGGCTTTGCCAGAGCCTGACAGATACAAAGGCATGTGCTCACAGCCAACCATTGGACTGAGAATAGGGTCCCCTATGGAGGAGTTAGAGAAAGGACTGAAGGAACTGAAGGGGATTTCAACCCCATAGGAAGAACAATAATATCAACTTAACCAGACCCCCAGCGCTAACAGAGACTAAACCACCAACCAAAAAGTACACAAGGAGGGACCCATGGCTCCAGCCACATATGTAGCAGAGGATGGCCTTATTGGGCATTAACGAGAGGAGAGGCCCTTAGCCCTGTGAAGGCTCAATGTCTCCATGTAGGGAAAGCCATCAGGGAGATGGGAAGGAGTGGATGTTTGGGTGGGGGAACACTCTCAGAGGCATGGGGAGGTGGGGAGGGATAGGGGGACTCCAGAGGGGAAATCCAGAAAGAGGATAACATTTGAAATGTAAGTAAAGAAAATATCAAAAAAAAAAAAAAAGACTTGCCTTGATCCTTGATCATAGTGTCTGTTCACAACAGTAAAACCCTATCAAAGACAATTCAGTTGAACCATTTCCTACCTCCCCCATATATTTTTAAAAACATGAAAACATGTACATAAAATATATAACTTTATGTATCATTTTAAAAAGTAATAGACATTCTAAAACAAAAATAGCAGACATGGCAGAATCTTATAACTTGGGGTAGAGAGTGCATGGATGATTCATGTCATCCGCTGTACTCAGCGTCCCCAGGGCATCTGGAAGCAGACTGGCCCTAAGCCCCACTGCCAAGTTGACCCATGCTTTGTAACATGCTTTGTAAACTGTTACCTTTATGTTGCCTTTACCATGCCTTTTCCATTTAGATCCTTGAAACACATTAACACTAACTTCTACAGCTGTATTTCCTCCACACACTGAAGTCCTCCAGACAAAGGAGCAACCACATACAGACCTTGACTGTTTGGGCCTCAGGCATTTTATGACAGTATTCCTGGTGCTAACAGCTAAGTAAATAGGGATTCCTATTCAAGCAGTGCTATGGCATTCAGTAAGACACTCCCTGAGTCAAACATGTTACTCTCACCCTCCTGGCTGTTCCACTATGATTCTGTTTCTTGGCAGGTGTTCCTGCTGAGAGCAGTGGACTCCCAGGTTTTGTGTGGAGGTGTTGGCCAGGGGATCATTCCTAGCCCAACTGCTTGAGCAGTCAGATTGAGCAATCAGATGTCTTCTCCAGGGAGCAGACAGAGAAGGTGAAAGGGATTGAGACTTCGGAGGCAGCCTATGAAACCGGGAAAGATCTAACTTTAATGCTGCAACAGAAAGCCTTGCCAGATGGGACTGTGTCTGGTGGAGTGGACTAATTTTATGCAAATGCTAGCCCTGGAGGACCAGCAGGGTTTACGGAGGATGCTGAAAGGAAGTTATCGGATGGGGAAAATGACGTAACAGTGAGCTAGCCCTAAAAAGACATTTTTACCAGGCCCTCTACAGGAGAGGGGCAGAGAGAATGCAAGACCCAGAAGAGCTGGAGAAGGGCTGTGAAATGCCATCCACTATGAACTCAGTACTTCCAGCTACTGGGTCTGAGCAAGACACTTTGTCAACCATCAACCGTGAATAGGAGAGCTATTCATTGGGCCCTTCTTCCTGCTGAACTGTTGGCTACTGACAGATTTGGAGACAGGGGGATTCAATGTCTACCATTTTGTGTTTCCTATCCAGCACACCAGGCTCCAGCAGATTACTCCAACTCCACACTCACACAGATGTCCCTAGTCAAGCTCAGTGGCTCACAAAACAAAAAAGATAACGTGGGGAAGGGGGTAGGGCCGGGGACATAACGGGGTGGAGGGATAAGAACAATTGGAATGCATTGGATATATATACGAAACCGTCAGCTTCAGTAACAGTGTAGTCAACAACAAAACGGACTGCCTAGGGAGGTGCCTAGAACACAGAGTGAATCCACACTCTTGGTTGTTTGCATGCTTTGAGCAGAGAGCATCTGTGTCATGCTGTACTGCAGGAGGTTTATGGTTCTGTCCCTCTGTCTCCCAGTTTCCTCAAAAATGACCACAGCAAGCCATACGTTGACACATGCTGTAATTTCAGCACCTAGGAGACCTAAGGAGACACTGGGAGATCAGAGTCATCCTGGGCTACCTGGCAAGAACGTAAATGAACAAAGCAAAGGAAACAACAAAACCAGAGCCACTGGTTTTGATCCACAGGGTTGCATGAGGTCATTTTCCCGTAAGTATGTGCTATACTTTAAGCATACCCCTCCCCCGTCTTCTACTGTCCTTTCGCTTCATGCCTGTCCCCTCCCTGCAACTTTTATCTCTCAAGACTGGCCTCAGATTTACAGAAATCTTTCTAACTCCCTTTCTTACTGCTGGGGTTACTTTTTATTATAATTTTGTATTTATTTTTTTACCATGAATGCTGGTTTCTTCACTTAATCTGGCATCTGAAGGGTAGAGGGAAGGACATCTTAGAGATCTGAGGGAATTAGTCGAGACTTCATAGTGTTCTTTCCTCACCACTAGACCCTGTCATGGACAGAAACCTACACTTAAGAATTGTGGGAAACAAAACAAAACCAAATTGGAATGTCTATGTAGTTATCCTCAATCAATAAAATTGCGGTTATGAAAGAAAAAAGCGGGAACATCTTCCTGTTTATTTCTAGATGGAGTGTGAGCATTGTTCTGCCCTCAAAGCCAAACAGGATTTAGGGAAGGTGGCCTCAGTTAAACCTAGTCAATTAAATCTAATCACAGGCCTTGAAACATTTTTACTGTCCTGCAGAACCTGGAAAGGAGAGGTTACACAGTTGCCCAGCAGGGATGCCTTCTTGCTCTCAGCCTATTGTAAGTAACACTTGCGTTAGGAATGTCTCCTGCATGTGCCTGAATGCTATACCCTGGTCACCGAATTCTCCTATCCATCACCATGTTCCCAAAGACTATAAAATGTAGGGGCTCCCAGAAGAGCCAAAGGTAACGTCTCTTACAGGTAGACTCCCCAATTTTAAAAATTGATGTCTGATAGACAGACTGGCAAATAAAAAAAAAAACTTACCTTTTAGGAATATCCAGTTATCACATGTTTTGGCAGGCATAATGGTGTACAGAGAGGATGAAGCAGGCTTTTGAGTTCAAGGTGAGCCTGAACTATGAACTATGGACCTCAAAACAAATACACAGAAAAGGTTGGGGCTGGAGAGATGGCCCAATAGTTAAGAGCCCTGGATAGTCTTCCAGAGGACCTATGTTGGATTCCCAGGATCCACATGGTGGCTCACAACTATCTGTAACTTCTGGGGATCTAGTACCCACCCTGGCCTCCAAATGCACCAGGTGTACACGTGGTACACAGGTATACATGCAGGCAAAACACCCATATGCGGAAACATTCCAGAAAGACTCAAAGTGCTCCTAAAAACTCAAGAGGGATCCATGTACCTCCCAGAACAGTGGCCCTGACCTATGCTTATCTGTCCATTGTATTGGAAAACATCAGCGGCAGAGGCCATCCACCTTCTGAGAGGACAGGAGACCCAGCAAAGTACAACATGTCTCATGGAAACGAGCTGTGAAAATCTCCAGCCGGAGCCCCAGACACCCGGGAGATTGACACCCCCTCGTGGCACAAACATTTTTGCTATGTTAGATGTTCTGGTCCCAGGCAAGTCACCAGCAGGAGACGGTTTCCTCAGTCAGCTCCTTGCACTTGTCCAAGGCCTCACTTATCTCCGTCAGCAATTTCTGCAGGTCTGACCTCATCTGCTCACACTACCTCCTCTGCATCCCAAGCTCAAAATTCAATCTGGGGGAGGGCCTGGACCTCGGCGCAAAGAATGTCACAAACAGACCACAAGGACCACATGCAGTGCAGCTCACACTGGAGGTCCCAGACCTCAGCACTGGAAAGTCTGAGACAGGCAGATCCTCATGGCCTACCACAGATCCTGCACTTCCAGAGTCTGGAGGGACTCCAACACACACACACACACACACACACACACACACACACACACACACTAAGAGTATGAGGAACCAGATCAGAGAGGAGGAGTTATGAACTTATGAACTCCTGGCCTTTCAGTCACACACTGACATGGACCAAATGGAGCCATGTCCCGTCCCTCCTGCTGTTGCCAAAACCCAGGACCCAAGCACCTGCTGGTTAAATACAAAGTCCATCACAAACACACAGGACCTAGCATCTCCCACAAGCCAATGCCAGTCAAGGCATCTTGAAGTGCATGTTGAGAGCCGCACACTACTGTTCCTGTCCCCAGACTGTGATTGAGGATACAGGCTCTGCTTTTCATTTGGAGGAAGCAGAACAGCCTGTGTCCCCAAACCGCTCCTAACCTGGCTTCAAGTTCTGCTTCTTAGACACACTCAGGAAAATTAGTGGGCATGAGGACATCATGGAGGTTCAGCTTCCTGTCCCTGAGGAGAGCTAGGCTTGACACAGTGGTGACAACATAGCCAGGAGTGAGCTGGGCATGTTAGCCACCTGTTGCTCAAATCCTTGACTGTCTGATGGGTCAATGACACCCTGCAGCTCATCTGTCTCACAGGCTGTCTCTCCACCTTCTGCACATGCTGCTCCTGCTCAGTGAGGAGGGAGGGTGCAGATGATGCCTCCTGAGGAGTCCCTGTAGGTAAACACAAGAGACCTACAGAGTTGGATTGCACGGGGCCAGAAGAAAGAACGCAGAGTCCCCAGATAAAGCCTGAGGGAGAGGGAGTGCTGGGTGATGCCAGGAAAGAGCAGGGAGAGGAAACTGGAGCTGAGGCCCCTAAGTCACTTCCCTGTCCCCAGCCACCATGGAGATGCATGTGCTGCACTCCCTACTGTAGTCCCTTTAGCCACAGAGAGCAGAAGCTGGCCCAGTCAGGAAGACTTAGCAGAAAATGTCAGGTCATAGCTAACGTGATGGAGGTAAATAGTGAAGTCTCTCATCATTACCAGCACGAGCCCTGACACGTGTACCTGTATGTCTGAGACCTTCGTACATCTAACCCTAACCTTAGAGGGCCACGTCCTTACTTTCTGAGTGCCTTCTGGCCTTCATTGCCTCTCAGAATGAACGTAATGGGCTACCAGAGGAGCAGCTGCACCTTGTCAATTCCTGACTCTGCCAAATGATCTATCAGAAATCCTTGACCTGGGTCTGCTCTGTAGGAACCCAGAGAAGCAGGGTAGGTCTGTCACTTCCCAGAGTCTCTCAGCGGCTGAGTCCCACTACAGGAAGATCTAGATAAAGGTCCACCTCCCTCAATCTTCCCCTCCTTTCTTCTCTCTTCCCCTCCGTTCCCCCGTTCCTCCCCTTCTCCCTTCCTCTCAGAACTCAATGCCTGTTTTCCAGAAGCATTTGTTTCTTCCTGCTGTACGTTGATATTGAAGGACAGCTTCCTTCTGCTTCTCTCCAGTCTCTCTAAGCCCTCCAGTCTCTCTCCCAACTACACTCCTCACTCTTGCCAACACGTTTATGGGTAAAGCCTGTAGTCACTGACTGAAGGATTAATGAATGCAGTTGCTGTTGCCACAACACAGGTGACATCACAAAGAATTCCAAGGAATCTCCAGGATACAACAGAATGTTCAGAAGATGGATTTTTAGATCACCTCCAACTCCACCAGCCCACAAATATGTTACTAAATCAGCGAAGCCAAATGCCCTTTCCAGGGGACTTCCCTGAGAGCCATTCCTCTACCCCATTCCACTATCAGAGTTCCCTCTGCTTCATCACAATGTGTCCCCTACTCCATAGAAGGCTCACTTGCCAAGCGTAGTCCAGGATGACTCTTCTCCTCATGTCCTTTATTCAATAATATGGGAAATACAAATGGTTAGTGAATTCGGTCAGGATGCTGGGGAGGAAATATCAGTGCCCTGAGGTGAGCAGCACCTAGATCCACAGGGCGTTGTGCAGGTGGTGGGTGACTGTGGCTGTCCTGTCAGAGCAGAGGTGAGCTCCGTAGGCAATGAGGGAAGATTTCCTAACTGCGTTAGCAGAGCACATTCCAGCCATCATGACGTTAGCAAAGGTGTGACCAACTACTGACAGGAGAGCTGGGAGACAGTGGGGACTGGGCTCCCCAGGTCAGCCGTCAGACAGTAAGAGCAGACACTCACAGGAGGAGTCATGGCCCATTCCTCAACACGAGGTCGAGGAAAGACGCAGGCGAGTGAGATGCCAGACAGGGGTATGTAAGGGCATCTCAGTGGGAGAATCTAACAACCCCATCATGGGGAGAATATGTGGTATGTCACTGCTACTTTACCCAGAGCTACACAGGAGCCAAAGTCCTTGATCAGAGCCACCTGTGACAATGCAAATGCCACCATGGTAAGAGGACTGAATCAGCCAGAGCCACGCTGACTCCACAACAGCCTCAAACCTGCAGGTTAGGAGACTAGGCCTACGTTTCTGTTTCCCAGAACTGGAAAAGTCCAAAACCAGTCAATTCCAGGAAAAACTTCCCCTCAGGAAGCTGTCCCAACACTTAGTGTGAGCCAATCACAAGGGCAGCAAATAGGGAGCTGTAGATGCTGCCCCACCACCTAGCTTGAGCCAAGTGTGGTCAGCAAAAGCAGCCCTAATCTCACAGAGCTTTAACCAATCACAAAGGTAACCAGACCCATGAAGAAAGAGAAAACCATCAAGACCAAAAAGGAAAAGTCACCCACTCCTCCCCTTACAGGCTTTAAGTTGACCCTGCAGAGTCCACACCTCTGTCTTCCTTGCTGATGTATGGTGGACCCCTGCATGCAGGTTCTCCTCTGTTGTTGCACACTATTGGAGTATGGGGTACCATTCTTCGTGAATCACAGGCCCCTATGAGGAAAGGTGACACAGCCAGCCTTATATACAAATCCACTGCAACAGAAGCACGGAAGGGAGAGGGCAAAGGGGACAGATTACTAAGATGCCTTTGCCCCAGAGCTTAGTGTCTCACTTCACCTTTAAACTCACTGATGGCCCTGCAGTGAAGACCAGGATCACGTTGAGCCTGGATTGCCACACCCCACAGAGCTACTGTACTCTACCCTACAGGTGACTTCTGTGCCTTCCTGAACCCTATACTGTATGACGGATCGGTGGACAGTGCCTTTCTGATGTTCAAGTCCCAATCCAGTTAAGGGGAATGTGAACCTGGTTTGGAAATAGGATCTTTGAGAGGCTAGTGTTGAGACCACAATGTAGTTTGTAGACCTTCTCTGTGATCTCTCAGGCTGACTCTGCCCATGAAAGGACATTGCAGAGACCCATGTGGGATAGCAGGGAACTCAAGGCTTCTGAGATCAAGACCAGTGAAAACAGACACTTCTCATTTTTATCACTGAAGCCGTCTGTGATGGCAAGTCCTGGTTGTCTAGCTGTCTACTTCAGGAATTTACTGAAACACAACTTTACGGGGCACACGTCTGATCCATTTTTCCTTAATTAACTACTTGAACTGGGACCATCCTGTTCTAACCTGGATTTTTGAGGTGGGACAATAAACCTTCAATCTTTCTCTTTAGTGAGACGAAGAGCCAACTTTACTCTCAGCCACCACACCCTCTGTTGGCAGGATGCATGAAGATCATAGAAGAGGGAAGCTCTCCCTGCCTGCCTGCTTGTCACTGTGCTCCTTAAAGAGTCCATTTCTTCACTACTCTTAGAGCCAACTTCTTCATCGTTCTGAACTACAGGCATATACTGTAGGCCAGATGAGACATCCAGCCACTTCAGCAGCTGAACTACAACCAGATTCTTGTGTCTTCCTTCCATAAATAACCATTGTTCCATTGTACAGCCCATTATTGTTTCTAATAAATTCTTATATCTTTGGTTTTGAGCCTAGCCTTTAAAGGCTGAACCATCTCACCAGCCCTAAAATGTGTAGCCCAGGCTGGCCTTGGGCTCATTGTCCTCACACCTCTGGCTCCTTCAGCAAATCACATTGGCATGTGGCACCACAACTGGCAAGAAAAATTCCTAATAAATCATATACACATACATGAGATTTGCATATATGTTTCCATTTAAATACATATGAATATATTTATTAAACATAGAGAGAGACAGAGCAAGGAAGGGAATGCGAGGTTCTCTAAGTTGTTCCTCCAGAGAACTTTCACTAATACATAGCAAACAAGAGGTGAACTCACGCTACCTTAAACATATTCAAATACCGTGAGGGAATATGAAAGGCTTACTTGGGTACATAAGAAAATCAAAGAATGTTCCTCCCAGCTCTCTTTCTTTCCCACAGAGATAAACACAATCACATTTTCTTCATGTCCTTGATTTCAAATACGTTCATTATCATGGTTTTTGTAACTCTTTCTTGAAGGACATCTATCGAGAAGAACATTCTGACACTGACCTATCTGGCATTCACATCTTGCTTACACAGGCTCCCACAGGAGTTTCGTAGCAAGATGTACCTAAACTGGCATAAAAACTGAATTCGCAAGTGGGAGTGGAACACAGTTCTCTGGTGGAGGAAGAGGTGTTGCAGCCAGTAGATTGTCTGTGCTGTGAGTCAGGTTTCTTCATGAATCCAGGAACTGTGTGAACACACACACACACACACACACACACACACACACACACACGAGTGTGCACACATGAACAGAAACAATACAAGGGAGAAATGGATGGAGGACATACGGTAATCTAGAAGGCAAGGTGTGGAGGATGCCTACAGAGATCAGAACTAGAGAGGGAGACTTGGAAACAATGGTGTCCTGATGCTTTGAGAGAACTTGCTGATGTGAACAATGACGTGTGCGGCAGCACAACTCTATGTGCTGACCTCCAGCTGAAAATCAAAGAATCAATTGCAAGTGACTGCTGCTCAAATCTTTGACCTGTCACAGAAGACTTGAGGTATCTTCAGTAGACGCTAAGGTGCAGCAGCTGAGGGACAGCGCCTTCTCTACACACCACTTCTTCACAGTCCAGCCCAAGCACAGTGAAGTATGATCAGGAGTGAACAGACAGACGAGAATTGCCCTGGCTGCTTCAGAAAACCCAGGCTTGGAGGTCAATGTCCATATAGGTTTGTAGAGAGGTGGATATGGTTTCCTCTGGTTCCCTTAGCACGTGCTTCAAGAGACCAAGCACACAGCCTCCTCAGGCACCAAGGACACAGCCTCCTCAGGACCAAGGAAACAGCCTCCTCAGGCACCAAGCACACAGCCTCCTCAGGCACCAAGGACACAGCCTCCTCAGGCACCAAGCACACAGACTCCTCAGGCACCAAGGACACAGCCTCCTCAGGCACCAAGCACACAGCCTCCTCAGGCACCAAGCACACAGACTCCTCAGGCACCAAGGACACAGCCTCCTCAGGCACCAAGCACACAGCCTCCTCAGGACCAAGGACACAGCCTCCTCAGGCACCAAGCACACAGACTCCTCAGGCACCAAGGACACAGCCTCCTCAGGCACCAAGGACACAGCCTCCTCAGGACCAAGGACACAGCCTCCTCAGGCTCACAGCTGCAGAGGAGCCAACTTGGCTTCAGAACACTGAAGGTTGTGTTTATAGAAGCTGGGAGAAAAACCCCAAAGGCCACAAGAACTCACAGGCTGCAGATGCCCAGATATCCGTCTATCTCACACTGCACATGGCCTTAAAGAAGCCATGTAGGGTTACAAAGTCACCAGACTCAAGAGTAACCAGACTTACAGCCCAGAACACCCGGAGCTAGCAGCTAAGAGCAAGTCTTTGTGTGGATCCAGTGTTTTGCACAGGGCTTGCCGTAGTAGGGTTCTGCCTGCCACCCACACCTGCTGACTCAGAGACCTACAGTGGTCAGAGTAGTTCTGTGGTAAAACCTGAGATCCTAAGGCTTGGACAGAGCATTTTACTTGTCCTCTAATTAGTGCCAGATAGCACCTGCTACTAAAGGAATCTACTGGGCAGGAAGTACTTTTATTTCCTGTCCCAAAATGTTGCCACTTCACTATTCTGTCCCTTCTTCTTCAGTCTTATTTCCCTGACAATAAGAGTAAAAGCCAAGAGCTCTCAGCAAACAGCTCTGCCCTTCTGTGTTAGCTAGCACTTTACTCCTGTGAACAGACACTATGACCAAGGCAACTCTTATAATGGACAACATTAAATTGGCAGCTAGGATGAGAATTTTAAAGCCTAATTCCACAGTGGCACACATACTCCATCAAGGCCACACCCACTCCATCAAGACACACCCACTCTATCAAGGCCACACCTACTCCAACAAGACCACAACTACTCCATGGAGGCCACACCTCCAAATAGTGCCACTCCCTGGGTTAGTCATACTCAAACCACCCCACCTTCCCAGCTCTTAACTTCTGAGATAGATGGAAAACTTGACTTTCAGGAATATAGTGAAGTCCAGTTGCTTCCTAGCAGATCGAGGTCCTGTTTCCAATTTCTGGAAAGGTCAGCTCCAGCCCACCTGCTCCAGGAAGCTTCAAATTTTCCCCAGAACTCACTGCACCTTCCCAGATTGATTTAATTCTTGCTGTTTTACCAGGAGTCTGAAGGCCAGCGTCCTTCTCCTCCTCTCTGCTGTCTCTGTGCTCTCCGTTCTCTCTCCCAAGTGACCTGCTCAGTGTTGTCAACATGTCCATGGTGCTGAACAAATACACCAAGAGCAGTTGTCACCCTACATTGTGACATCACAGAGTGTGGCAGGGCTCCACAGGATACAGTAGAATCATCGTGACTCCACATTCCTAGGTGATTTCCCAGTAACGCTTGAGGTGGGTTTTCTTGGTTCTACAGCTTCTGGTTTCAAATGTAAAAGGACAACAAACCCTAAAAAAACTTCTCAAATTGAATAAAGAAATAACAGCAATGTATTTCCATGACTACATCAGGGGAGAGTCCAGCAAAGCTGAGCAATGAGAAAGCAGGACTGTGTCCTGACCTCTGTGGGTCTAGACCTGTCTCACAGGCAGGTGTGGGCATACCTTAGGATCCTCTGTAGAGACACAATGAGGCGAAATGTCTGCTAAGGAGCCAGAGCAGCACTGTGGAGACCCCTCAGTGCAGGAATTAACAGACTCTAAGTTCTCCATCCAAGGAGCTCCTGCTGAGGCCATGGGCCTTGTCTGACTGTGGAATCAACAAGGTCTTGCCGGCATCTGTCTAAGGGATAGTAATTCTACTCAGCACCAGACAGGACAGGAGGACAAGGTCAGGAATGCTGCCCTCCTGCAGTGAATTCTGTGACAAAGGCCATATGGAATGCATTTGTGTAGAAACCAGGGTCCCCTTGGGTGTTGGGTCCCTGATGGCTTTGTGCATCATTGTGAGGACCTGAGTTTCTATCTTCATGGGGATTCCCATGATAAGGACCCGGGACACACCTGGAACCAGCCAGACCTAGATCCCAGAGCTGGATTCACAGAATGGAGCGAACATTATTGATTCAGGATTGCAGCCTTGAGACCTGAGACCCAGCTGTGTCATGTGTCACCTGGGTAACTTCCTCTCATCGCTTTCCTTCCATGCATACTAGGTTGATAGCCAAGGAGCCATGTTTCTGGGATGGCCGTGTCTGTATCAGCCCAGCTGTTCACTGGAGGCTAATTCAGCTCAGTTCTCTCCCATGGAAGCCAAAAGCAGGGATAGATTCTGTCTTTGAGAACCAGCTCCGGCAGCAGGAACCCTGCATGTGATCATAAGGAACCTTCCTTAGCTTAGACCTAGAAGAAGAGAAAACGCCCAGGCTGGAAGTGCAGTCCCAGGGCTACCAATGTTCCTATCAGGACCCTCAAAGCAGGCTTCCACCCCTTAGAAGGGATGTGTGCAGATCCCCTCTTCTGACTTCTGTCCACCCCTTATAAACTCTAAATATTGATTGTGCTAGGACTTCGAATATCCAGAAATCAAGCAAAGACCACCCCATTCTAAGTAAGGGACACAGACAACAATGGACCCAGAGAGGCAAAGATCAAATAATGCCAATGTTCAGTGAGTTGGGGAAAGAGGGTGTGCCAAGGCTGTAAAGGTGTCAGTGATGGAGAAGCGTGGGGAAGTGGGTGCTGCCCAGGGTGAGCAAGGACCGAGTGTCCTGTGTCAGAGGACGGTGTTGCTCTCCCTCCTAGGCTGACAGCTCCGCTGTGGCTTGTGTCAGGGCTTCTCCCATGCCAGCCCTCCTTACCCTAGTCTCAGCTCACCTTTCTTTAACTTCACCTGGGCGTATTTGTCGGTTTTGTTGTGATAGTGGTAGATGTTGTGTTGCAAGTCGGGGTCTCACTCTGTACCCTTGAGTGGCCTGGCTCTTGCTGTGTACAGCCTTGAATGCACAGGGTCTGCTTGCCTCTGCCTCCTGAGTGCTGGGATTAAAGGTGTGCACTGCAAATCAGGCCTCCATCCCCCTCTTTATCTCTCCATTGCATATGCATTCCCACTTTTTCTTGGTCCTTTGCTCTTAACCTTCTTGCTAAGTATCTTACAATGAGGCAGGACAATAGACTGCCCTGTTGCTGCCTGGTGGCTTCTCTTGCCAACCTTAGTGTCAGTCAATGTATCAAAGGGCAGCTTCCTGGGCTTCAAAAGTTCCCATTGACTCAGCATCCAAGTTTTTTTCTTTGACACAACATGTCTATTTTGAAAGTTGCACACAGATTGGGGCAGGCAGGGAGCCTTAGAGCTTTGGAGACAAAGATCCCTTGGTTCCTTAATTGATTGGCCTTTGTCACTGCAAACCTAGCACCAGAAGTCTTTCAGCTCATAGTAGACACTATCAAAAAGCCAGTGAGCTGTCTTCTCTAAGTGTCAACACATTCTCCATGTTTATCCAGGCCAAAATTTATAATACCCAGGACCATCGCTTCTCTGCCTTTTGGCTAAGATCAAGTGTAGTATAATACCCAGGACCTGATCCAGTTCCAAGGGAGATGATCCTAAAAGTTCCAAGGGACAGCAGCAGACATCCTGAAACTAGAACAAAGAATCCCAGGCCAGCAGCTATTTATGGTAGCACTAAAGGAAGATGGTTTTCAGTGCAACCTCAGAGTCAATGAGTGACATTGCCACAGACTTGGATGGAGTTTTTCATGTTGATCAAGAGTCTGTGCCACAACAAATTAGAAATCTGGGTCTTTTGAAGGGGAGTGTTTCTCTTTTAAGAGGGACTTGGCTGTCATATGGGAATCACAGGACTGTGGCACCTGAGTGTGGATTTCTGGGATTTCCCTAGGCTTAGGTAGGGTAACTATGAAAGGGCTAGAGGGCAGTGGCAGTTATCAGTCTGCAAGCCCTGCCCACCTCAGTTGATCCCTGGAAAAGTTGTCATTCATCTGTCATCTTCCTCACAACTAGAAAACATTACCATAGCAGCCAAAGACTGTACTGAGGACCCACAGGTAGGTGAACAGAGCTGGCCCAGGCTCCTCCCAAGGACTTGAAGACAGACACAGAGATCAAATATCCTAACACCCCGTGGTGATAAACTGATGAATGTAGATCATAGTGAGCCTCAAGTTGTTTCTCATGCGTCTTCAGATGGCCACGTCTCGTTTGCATCTGGGACAACTCAGAAGGAGGTGACAGTTCAACAGGGTGAGCAACATGAAACTAGACCAACAGCGTCTAATGCTCTGGCTGCTGCTATTTAAAGTCCCTGGTTTTGTGCATGAACAGAAAAACTCCGATTCTTATGCAATGAATAAATAAAATTTTAACAGTTTGACCTTTTTTCACATTTTCAGTAGGTTAACACAAGGTTCACTCTTGCATGCTTTCTTTTGTCTCTCCTTCCTTCCCTCTTTCCCCTCTCCTTTCCCCCTCCTCTCTGTCCCTTTCTTCTTTGTCCTTCCTCTTGATCTCTCTGCTCTCTCCTCTCCTTTCCCTCTTCATTCCTTCCTTCCATTTTTCTTTTCTTTCTTTCTATCTTTCTTTGTGGCCCAGAACTTGCTATGTAAACCAGGCTGGCCTTGGTTTATATAGAGATTTCATAGAGATCTACCTGCCTCTGCCTCCCCTGGTTAAAGACATGTAGCACAATGCGAGATTAGACTATTGTCACTTGCAGTTATTGAAAGACTTAGTACTTGGGCCTTGACAGATGTGAACCTGGGGTACACAGACAAGAGAGAGAGATTAGATCTCTACTTCTCGTCACTTTGTCTAGGAACAAAGAGAAGCAGAGTGTACCATGCAGCTATGGAGGGAAAGAGAACGCACCCTCGGGAATGTTCTCTAGATTGAGGGAAATGTGGCCTTGGCCATTTCTTTCTGACCCTGGGACAATCTGACTGGGACAATTCAACCCAAAGGGCGCATTGTCTCGAGAGACCAGCCTCCAAGAACACAGCTGTTTTCTCTGCTCCCCTATGCCGTATGGACTCCACATACAAAGAATCCCTGACAATGGGAAAACCCTGGATAAACCGAAGGAGCCACAGAACTGTGTGCAGTTATCCTCTGCCTGCCTCTTCACGATCCATCATTTACTGTCAGGGGGATTGACTGTTGCAAAAGTCTACTTTACAGCCTCATCAAATGCTTAAGTCTTCTAGTCCCTTCTGTTTTGAAGATGGTGTCTGTCTGAAGCCAAAAGGGTTAGCATTCTTGGGTCTGAGTGGAGGTAGAGCCAGTTCTCAACTCGGAAGAGTTTGGGTAACAGCATAAGGCATGTCAAGAGACCTGGTCTAGGTGTCTATTGACCAGGTCATCTCATCCTTACTAAGGTAGCTTCTAAGATATAGTGAGGCTTCACCAGGCCACAGGGACTGCTTGATTTTCCTCACAGGTCACTCCTAGACAATCAGAGGTAGACTATAAAAATGGTTAGGCAGATGTGATGGAGATTTTTGATTGACACCTCGATTATAATATGTTTTTGGGTGGAGAAAGGATAGATAAATCATGTTAGGTGTAATTATGACCTGGTAGTTGTTTTCATTTGGAAATTAATAATGACATAGATATGATTGTGTGTCAAGTTGACATAGGGTAAACTCAGGATGGTTGTTATTGGTTGTTACCTCGATTACATCTGGAATTAAGTAAAATCCAGAAATGGAGGAGCACATCTGGAGGGTATTTAGAGCTAATTTAAAGTGGAAAGACCTACACCTAATCCCAATCCTGAAGATAGGAAGACAGACCTCCAAACACAGATCTTTTGAGCTGGGAAACCCCACCTTGAATGTGGGCCATTTCTGCTGAAAGCCTATATTGGGACCTGGAGGAGGGAAGCATTTGCTCTTTGCCTGCTTGCTTTCACCTTGCTAGCAAGTCCATTCCTTCCCTGGCATTAGAGCCTACTTCAGGATTGCAGCATGTACTGAGGACCACTGGAGACATCCAGTCTTGCTGAATGAGTACTCTATTATTGGACTATCCACTCACAGCCAGCCATTATTGGATTAGCTACACCACAGCCTGTGAGTCATTCTAATTAACTACCTATGGAGACACTCATTTCGTAAGTTCTGTTCTACTAGGGAACACTAGAGAACCCGGACTACTACACCAGGCATGTGGAGAAGATCTTGTGGAGCAGTTTAGGTCTCGTAACAGTCTCAGCTCAGCTACAGATTCCCAATGACTGCCTTCCCTTCCCCTGTTTCTCAGGTGATGCATTGATGATGGTGGTCTTGGTTTCTTTACCTTCTCTACAAGGTAAATTTACAAGAGTCCAAATCTTTTGAATGGAGCTCACAGTAATATAACTACAGGAGAGTATCAGATGGAGATCTTCTAATTTATATGAGGAATGGGAAACCCAATGCTGCTTCTGTGGACAAAGACCTGGCAGCTCCATTCACATGAAGAACAGAGGGCAATTGTGATGGTTTGTATATGCTCAGCCCAGGGAGTGGCACTATTTGGAGGTGTGGCCCTGTTGGAGTAGGTGTGTCACTGTGGGTGTGGCTGCCCAGAAGCCAGATTTCCATTAGCAGTCTCCAGATGCAGATGTAGAACTCTCAGCTACTCCTGCTCCTGCCTGTCCAGATGCTGCCATGGAGGGTAGAGCTAGACCCTCAGAAGTGTGGACAGTCCTGTGTAAACAGAGGAGACTACTCTCTGCCCACATTCCTGACTCAAGAGGAAAATGCTTTGTGCCATCTGTGCCCACTGCGCGCAGGGACCTAGGACCCTTCTGGTTGCTGCCCTCACAGAGAGCTGAAAGCCAGCTGCCAGGAGCGATTACATGCCTGAGAGCAGAACACTGTTGCCATAACTGGCTAACAGAAAACAGGTCTACAGGAGTGCTGACATACAGGCCCACAGGAAGGTCAAGCCACCATCAGAAACAGCAAGGCAAGCTAACACCAGAGACAACCTGATGGCAAGAGGCAAGTGCAGGAACCCATGCAGTAGAAACCAAGACTACTTGGCATCTTTAGAGCCCAGTTCTCCCACCAAGGCAAACACTGGATATCCAAACACACCAGAAAAGCAAGATCTAGATTTAAAATCACATTTTATCATAATGATGGAGGACTTTAAGAAGGTCATAAATGACTCCCTTAAGGAAATACAGGACAACACAAGTAAACAACTAGAAACCCTTAAAGAGGAAACACAAAAATCCCTTAAAGAACTACTGGATAAAACAACCAAACAGGAGAAGGAAATGAACAAAACCATCCAGGAGTTAAAAATGGTAATAGAAACAATAAAGAAGCACAAAAGGAGACAACCCTGGAGGTAGAAAACCCAGGGAAGAGATCAGGAGTCAAAGATGTGAGCATCACCAACAGAATACAAGAGACAGAAGAGAGAATCTCAGGAGCAGAAGATACCATAGAAAACATTGACAGAACTGTCAAAGATAATGTAAAACAGAGAAAGGTTCTAGCCCAAAACATACAGGAAATCCAGGATACAATGAGGAGATCAAACCTAAGGATAATAGGTATAGAAAAGAGTAGACTCTCAACTTAAAGGGCCAGTAAATACGTTCAACAAAATCATAGAAGAAAACTTTCCTAATCTAATGAAAGAGATGCACATAAACATACAAAAAGACTACAGAACTCCAAATAGATTGGACCAGAAAAGAAATTCCTCCCGTCACATAATAGTCAAAACACCAAATGCACAAAACAAAGAAAAATATTAAAAGCGTTAAGAGGGGGGTTGGGGATTTAGCTCAGTGGTAGAGCGCTTGCCTAGCAAGCGCAAGGACCTGGGTTCGGTCCCCAGCTCCGAAAAAAAGAAAAAAAGAAAAAAAAGCGTTAAGAGAAAAAGGTCAAGTAACATATAAAGGCAGACCTATCAGAATTACACCAGACTTCTCACCAGAGACTATGAAAGCCAGAAGATCCTGGATAGATGTCATACAGACCCTAAGAGAACACAAATGCCAGCCCAGGTTACTGTCCAGCAAAACTCTCAATTAACATAGATGGAGAAACCAAGATAATCCATGACAAAACCAAATTTATACATTATCTTTCTACAAATCCAGCCCTACAAAGGATAATAAATAGCAGAGCCCAACACAAAGAGGTAAGCTACACCCTACAAAAAGCAAGAAAGTAATCTCCTTGCAACAAAACTAAAAGAAGAGAAGCACACAAACATAATTCTACCTCCAAATATGAAAATAACAGGAAGCAATACT
The DNA here is from genome assembly GCF_021556685.1 of Rattus norvegicus. Lineage (NCBI taxonomy): Eukaryota > Metazoa > Chordata > Mammalia > Rodentia > Muridae > Rattus > Rattus norvegicus. The sequence continues at coordinate 1,726,774 of NC_141549.1, read as the reverse complement.
CACTATTCCTTAATATCTCTCAACATCAATGGACTCAATTCCCCAATAAATAGACACAGATTAACAGACTGGATATGTAAAGAAGACCCAGCATTTTGCTGCCTACAGGAAACACTCCTCAGAGACAAAGACAGACACAACCTCAGAGTAAAAGGCTGGAAAACCACTTTTCAAACAAATGGTCTGAAGAAGCAAGCTGGAGTAGCCATTCTAATATAATAAAATCGACTTCCAATCAAAAGTCATCAAAAAAGATAAGGAAGGACACTTCATATTCATCAAAGGAAAAATCCAACAAGATCAACTCTCAATCCTAAATATCTATGCTCCAAATGCAAGGGCACCTACATTAATAAAAGAAACCTTACTAAAGCTCAAATCACACATTGCACCTCACACAGTAATAGTAGGAGATTTCAACACTCTATTCTCATCAATGGAAACAGAAATTAAACAGAGACATAGACTAACAGAAGTTATGAGCCAAATTGATTTAACAGGTATTTATAGAACATTCCATCCTAAAACAAGAGGATATACCTTCTCCTCACCACCTCATGGTACCTTCTCCAAAATTGACCATGTAATCGGTCACAAAACAGTCCTCAACAGATACAGAAAGATAAAAATAGTCCCATGCATCCTATCAGACTACCACGGACTAAGGCTGGTCTTCAATAACAACAGCAAGGAAAGGAAACTTCCACATATACATGGAAGTTGAACAATGTTCTACTCAATGATAACCTGGTCAAGGAGGAAGTAAAGAAAGAAACTGAAGACTTCTTAGAATTTAATGAAAATGAAGGTACAATATACCCAAACTTATAGGATACAATGAAAGCTGTGCTAAGAGGAAAACTCATAGCTCTGAGTGCGTGCAGAAAGAAATAGGAGATAGCATACATCAGCAGCTTGACAGCACACCTAAAAGCTCTAAAACAAAAAGAAGCAAATACACCCAGGAGGAGTAGAAGGCAGGAAATAAACCCAGGACTGAAATCAACCAAGTAGAAACAAAAAGGAATATACAAAGAATCAACAAAACCAGGAGCTGGTTCTTTGAGGAAATCAGCAAGATAGATAAACCCTTAGCCACACTAAACAGAGGGCACAGAGACTGTGCCCAAATTAACAAAATCAAAAATGAAAAGGGAGACATAACAACAGAGTCAGAGGAAATTTAAAAAAAAATCAGATCCTACTACAAAAGTCTATATTCAACAAAACTGGAAAATCTGGAGGAAATGGACAATTTTCTAGACAAATACCAGGTACCAAAGTTAAATCAGGAACAGATAAACCATTTAAACAACCCCTTAACTCCTAAAGAAATAGAAGCAGTCATTATAAGTCTCCCAACCAAAAAGAGCCTAGGACCAGATGGGTTCAGTACAGAATTCTATCAGACCTTCGTAGAAGACCTCATACCAATACTGTCCAAACTATTCCACAAAATTGAAACAGATGGAGCACTACCGAATTCCTTCTATGAAGCCACAATTACTCTTATACCTAAACCACAGAAAGACCCAATAAAGAAAGAGAACTTCAGACCAATTTCCCTTATGAATATCGACGCAAAAATACTCAATAAAATTCTTGCAAACCAAATCCAAGAACACATCAAACTGACTGAAACGTCAGTTTCAGAAGCCAGATCCCACTCCAAGGGAGCCTCCCAAGAACAAATCCATCATCTGAACAAAGCAGTTCTTCAGTATACACTGAAATCTGCTGTGGTGAAAAGCAGCATCCATCATGATCAAGTAGGCTTTATCCCAGGGATGCAGGGATGGTTCGATATGTAGAAATCCATCAACATATAAACAAACTCAAAGATAAAAACCCCATGATAATTTCATTAGATGTTGAGAAAGTATTTGACAAAATTCAACACCCCTTCATGATAAAAGTCCTGGAAAGAACAGGAATTCAAGGCCCATACCTAAACATAGTAAAAGCTATATACAGCAAACCAGTAACACACATGGTATGCACTCACTGATAAGTGGATATTAACCCAAAAGCTTGAATTACCCAAGATGCAATCCACAGACCACATGAAGTTCAAGAAGGATGACCAAAAGGCGTACGCTTCAGTCCTTCTTAAAAGGGGAAGAAAAATATTCATAGGAGGGGATAGGGATGCAAAGTTTAGAGCAGAACTGAAAAAACGGCCATTCAGAGCCTGCTCTATATGTGGCCCATATATATACAGCCACCAAAACTAGATAAGATTGATGAAGCTAAGAAGTGCATGCTGACAGGAACTGGATATAGATCTCTCCTGAGAGACACAGCCAGAACATGTCAAATATAGAGGAAAATGCTAGCAGAAAACCACTGAACGGAGAATGTGACCCCCATTGGAGGAATTAGAGAGAGAACTGAAAGAGCAAATGGGGCTCGAGACCCCATAAGAACAACAATGCCAACCAACCAGAGCTCCCAGGGACTAAAACACTACCCAAAGACTATACATGGACTGACCCTGGGTTCCACCTGCATAGGTAGCAGTGAATAACCTTGTTGGGGCACCAGTGGAAGGGGAAGCCTTTGGCCCTGCCAAGGTTGGACCTCCAGTGTAGGGGATTGTTATAGGGAGGCAGTAATGGGGGGTGGATGGGGAAGGAAACACCCAATAGAAGGGGATGGGGAGGGGCTGGGGGCTGATGGACTGGAAACCGGGAAAGGGAATAACATTTGAAATGTAAATAAGAAATACCCAATTTAATAAAAATAGAAGGAAAAAAATAGAGTTAAAGTTCAGAAAGATTGGAAAAAAAAAAAGAGTTGCCTTGGTCATGGTGTCTGTTCACAGCAGTAAAACCCTAACTAATAGAACAACTTTTCGGAGATCAGTTCTCTCTTCCAAGTCTGTGAATCCCAGGGAAGAAAACCAGGTGTGTAGCCTGTCAGCAAGTACCATTACATGCTGAGCCTTCTGGCCAGCTGAATGCACCAACCATAGAATTCTATCTATACCTAGAACTGTGTATCTATATTGATGTTCCGTGTGTGTCCTTTATTCATAAAGAGCCAATTTTGTCTCTTTGGTTTGAAAGCACCAGTCTCAGGACCCCCTGGATTACTTTCTTCACATACTAACTTTCTGACCCACGTCAGTTTCAGAAGCCAGATCCCACTCCAAGGGAGCCTCCCAAGAACAAATCCATCATCTGAACAAAGCAGTTCTTCAATATACACTGAAATCTGCTATGGTAAAAAGCAGCATCAACCACCACGCTCTCTCATTAGCCTTGGACAGACAAGCTCTCCAGCGCAGGCCTCTGCACAGGCTCCATCCGCTCAGGCTCTCTCACAGTTTCTTCCCAACAGTGCCTGGTTGGATCATCTAAAGGGACTCCTTACCCCTACACCGCACTAGCATGGCCTCCTCAGTTCTGCCTTTCATCTGAGGGCCTAATCTGCATTGCATCCTGGGGGGGACATGACAGAGCTGCTCCGACCCTGGCAGTAAGGGATGCTGGAGCAGGATCCTGAACACACGATATCCTGCTTAGGTGTCTGGTAGCCAAAGACAATTAGCACGCACACCTCACGCCTCTGTTCCTGCCGATCTCAAGAAACCTCCCTCATTTGTTGCAGGTGATCTAGTCCATCTATTATATAACAAATGCCTAGCAGGACAAAAGCCAAGTGCAGGGTCTGGAGAGATGCTTATCCATCAGGTCAGGAGGAGTTGTCGCTCTCCCGGAGGGCTCAAGGAGCAGCTAACCGTCCTCTGTAACTTCAGTTCTTACGGGAATCCACTGCCCTCTTCTGGCCCACGTGGGCATTGCATTCATGTGGTGCACAAGCACTCAGCATGCAAAACACCCATACACATGAATGAATGAAATAAATCTTAAACACAAACAAATACACAGAAAAACAAACTATATCCCTACATGTCTAGGAAGTCATTATCTCTGGAGTTAATTATCTCTATCACTAATTATCACTAAATATCACTAAAGTCATTATCTCTATCACTAATGTTATATTTCGTGAAAAGCAGAGGCAGATAGTTCAGGGTTTTCTGATTTCTTTTACATACACTTACTGAATATTTTCATCTCTTAAGGTATTAGATGAGTACAGTTATGTTTTCCATTAATTTGGTGTTCTTGATAATTTTATGAACATGAATATATAGAGTACTGTATTTTAGTAACATTTAGTATATTTAGCTAATATGACCTCAGGATATAGTATAGATAGTTTATAGGGAGTATCCGCAGAGTAGATGAGGTCACCTACATGCAATACATCATCCCTCTGTGTAGCGTTATGAGCCGTGGCTGGGAACTCACTGTGTAGACCAGGCCACGTGGCACTTGCAGACATCGATCTCTGCCTGGGAGTTCTGGTGTTCCAGGACTGTGACGCCCCATCACCTTTTCATTCATAAAATAGTAATTTTACTCAGTAGGGGTTTAACAACAGCAGTCATCATATACAGCCTTACCAAAATAGCAAATCAACGACAAGACCCTTGCTTCTCTAGTCCCTGCCAAGTCCATTGCCACTCGTGTGACCACCCCGGGATTAAGGGGCTCCCAGTGTCCTCCTGGGTAGAGAGGGCTAACCTGTGACACTGCCACTAATTCCTGCAGAGGGAGTGCCAGTCAGCATGGAGCACCTGCCATTTAGCCTCTGGGCACCCTGTCTGTGTCGGCCCTCCTGGATATGCTGGAAGGTTTTGTGAGACAGATGACAATGACTGTGCTTCCAGCCCTTGCCACGATGCAGCCGTGCGCTGGGATAGAATTAGAGGCTACTCCTGCTCTGCGCCTGGATACTGAGGTGGGCGTTGTGACTTGGAAGTGGTGGATATGTTTCTGGTCCCTTCCTGAATGCAGTTATATGCCTCAGGGAGATAGGAAGATGCATGTGTGTCCATCCTCCAGAGTATCCTGGTGTTAACTCTGAGTTGAATGTTGGTGACTCTGGGTTCCAGCCGTATCTACATGGTGCCGTGTGTTAGGACACTCTTGGGCTTGCTTCTGTGACTGTGCACCTGGGTTCCACGGAGACCACCGTGAACTCAACTCTGACGAATGTGCCAGTCAGTCATGTCTCCATGGAGGTTTGTGTGTGAATGGAGGAAACCACCACCACTGTGTCTGCCTGGGCCGTGGATTCACAGGGACACACTGTGAGACCCTGATGCCTCTTTGTTGGTCAAAGCCTTGTCACAATGATGCAGCATGTGAAGACACTGTTGACAGCTGTATTTTGTCACTACTGGCCTGGATAGACAGGCACCCAGTGGGAGATGGACAAAAATGAACCCAAACTACTGGTTGCTACTGCATTGGGGGAGGGGTCCTCACAGATCAATAGGGCACATTCCAGGCCTGCCTTCATCCCTTAACTACTAGGAGCCTCAGGCTATGTGTATCTGTCAGTCTAGATTAAAAAAACAGGAGCCTAGGAGAACTGTCTTCCTAGAGGCTCCATTCAGCAGCCGACTGAAACAGATGCAGACACCCACAGTCAAATATTAGATCTATCTTTGAAAGCTTGGTGAAAGAGTTGTGGGAAAGACTGAGGAACATGGAGGGGAGAGGGACTCTACAAGAAGACCAACGGAGTCAACCAACCTGTACCCTTGGGGGCTCCCAGAGACTGAACCACCAACCAAAGAGCATTTAAGAGCTGGGCCTAAGCACCCTACACATATGTAGCAGATGTGCAGCTTGATCTTCCTGTGGGTCCCCCAACAACTGGAGTAGGGGCTGTCCCTCAATCCGTTGCCTGCCTGTTCCCCTAACATTGTCTGACCTCAGTGGGAGAGAATACGTCAGGTCTGCTGTGATGTGATGTGCCAGGGTGGGCAGATACCTAGGTGGGTTTCCCTTCTCAGAAATGAAGGGGAGGGGTGGGAGAAGGGCACTGGGAGGAGGGAAGGCTGTGATCCGGATGTAAAGTGAATAAACAAATTAATGGGAAGAAAAGAGAGAAGAGTGGGAAAATCACTTTTTTATTCATGAAAATAGTCATTTCACTCAACAGGGGCTTACGAACAGCAATTATATACAGTGTATAGCTTTAGCGAAGTAGAGAATCAATGACAAGGACAAAAGCAATTACATTGATTAAAACCTTGAAACAAAACAAAGCCCCCAACGAAAATAATAACCAAGCTAGAAAATTGATACAAATTTGATTAAAAACGTGTTAGGTTGTAGCAAGACCTACCGCTCTGCTGGCCTAGGGCACACATTGTAATAGCCTATCAAGTATGGCCACGCCTCTAGGGGCTTTGAAGACCAAGCCCTGCCAAGGCCAAGGATGAGACCGTTTCAGGCTTTTGTTCAAAGTCTTTCTAATTCATTTTACTCATCTCTACTAAAGTAACCCAGAGGATCCTTCAGGATAGTGTTAATTTACACTCTCAGACTCCTGGATGCCAGCAGCTCTGGCTGTGCCCAGCAACCCTCTGAAGCCCTCCCCAGTGCTACCTGTGGCACAGCATTTCCTCTGCTCAAACCTTTCTATCCAAAGGAGATAAATGTCTGAAGGTCATCTGCTTGATATGGAACATCTGCCTGCCCGACAACATCAAAGGTGATTCATTCTGTTTAAATCCTTTCTCAGTCCAGGCTGTGAAACAGTAAAATCCAATATTATTACTATTATTATCATTATCATTATTATTACTATTATTATTATTACTATTATTATCATTATCATTATTATTACTATTATTATCATTATCATTATTATTACTATTATTATTATTATTGACGGTCAAGTGACTGCCAAGAGAGATGGAGGTCGTCCTCACTGCAGGGCGCTCTCTTCAGCAACTCTCATGGGTGACACGGAGTCAGCTTCAGCACCAACTGAGAGAGGACCCTCTGCTCTGGGGGTGGGTGACATCTGACTGTTGAGTTCTCAGCTACAAGGAGGTGGCTTTTTTGAGGAGGCCTTGTTCCTAGATTGAAGTCTGTCATGAATTCAAGTTGTCTGTTTTCCCTTGTCTTCCTCAGGTCTCTCAGGGGTGCTGTAAGACAAGGAAAGGCAATCAGACTCAGAAGCAGCCTGGCTGAGACCCTGGCTGCATAAAGTCAGCGACTACCACCTCACGGATTGCTAAGGATGGGGCTCTATGGTGCCTCACTTACCTGGGTGTTCATTGCTCCTTCTGCAGCAGCTCTGTCTGCAGGAGCCTCTGGTCCTGGTCAGTGGCCTGTCTGAGTTCATGCTGGACTTTCTCACACCTAGAGGAGGAAGGTAGCTGGGACACAGGCCTGGTGGGGACCTGCCATGTCAGCCACTCAGCCTCCACCAGTTCTACCCACCCGGACAATGCACAATGACCTTTCAGAGGTCATCTGAGCATCCCCAGGTGAGAAGGCTCAGGGAGCACCTGGGCATTGATCATTTTCCTCAGGTTATCCTCACTGCAGGGCAGTAAAAACATCTAGCATTTGAACTGAGATGTACCTGTCGTGCTGGACTAGAAAAATACAACACACTTGTCTGACCTGTAGAAACAGCATTTTTTAAAAATTGAGGCGTGGGCATCCTGAGTCACAGTTCAGGAGAGATGGGCATGGCCTTGATTAGATGCCAGGTGAATGTGGACAACCTGGGACCTATGCAGGCCTCTAGGGAGACTGTGCAGGACAACAGAGAAGGCCCCGATTATTCCTATAACTCAGATCCCTTATAACTCAGATCCCTGCACGGGATCAACTCATCCACCCTTAAATCTGATCATAACAAGAGGACCTTCTCACAGGCAACCAAGGATACCAGGAAGAAGAAAGTTAGCTTTTCTTGGAAGAGAGAACACAGTGGGCAAGAGATGTGGACAGCTCAGTCAATGAAGTTCTTGCCCTGCAAGCATAATGCACAGACTGGTGGACCTCTGGCTTCCTTGGCCTGTTAGCCAAGCCTGCTTCACAAGCTCCCCAGGCAGTGCAGTGTTGGCTTGTTTCCCAGCACAGGAAGGACCACCGGACGATGGCAGACCAACACCCTACTCTGGCTCATTCTTCCCAGTAGCTCCAAGATGAGCAGGTTCCTCCGAATGGAACTCCCTTTATCACAGGCTGCCATACTTTGGTCCAAACCAATGAGCCTGGATGACTAGAAATTACAAATACTCCAGCTCTCTAGTCTACTCTCCCCGAAAGGGGCCTTCCTGAATGCTGGAATCCATGAGCGGTGGTTAGACTGTGTCTGTCAGATGTTGACGTAAACGTGAACCTGATTTGGAAATAGTTCTTGTAAAGGCAAGAAGTGGAGACCACCAATGTAGTAAGTTTGTTGACCCTCCCTGAGACCAGTCAGGCTAAGACTCTGCCTAACAAAAGACATTCCAAAGAGACCCCGTGGACTAACTGAGCAGGCTTGGTCATCAAGGCCTGTGAGCTCAACAGTAGCGCACACACACACACGTTTTTATTACTTAAGTAGCCGGTAATGGCAAGGTTTGGTTGTCCAGTTGACATCTGAATTCACTACAGCACAAATACTGGGCATATCTGTTGTCAACATCTAGTGCATTGGGGTCCCTGGGTAGGGTCAGGACACAAGGGATACAGAGTAATCAAGAACCACTGCATACTTTATCGAATTCTCCAGCATCTTTTATAGGCAAGCAGAATAAAAATTTCTCACAGTTTCTAATTCTCAATGGTTTCTATTTCTCAAACAGTAGTTTACCTGGACTCAGGGTGACCCAAACCTCCTTGCAGACGGAGAAATCTGTTAGCAGTCCAACTCTTAAGTGTTGCTTAGTTAATTAAACAAAAGATTTTTCTCATGAGAAGATGATCATGAAGGCCACTTCCTCAGGCATGCAGCTTACTTAGTGAAACATCAGGATTCTCTGCTGAGAAACTATGCCTTCTCGGTGTCCCAGTGTGCTGGGATTCACAGATATCCTTGAGTCACCTTGAAGCTAGCAGGCTGGGAGCAGTCACCTCATGCCATTTCTCTACCACCAGCAAGGGATTTTTTTTTTCCTCAGCTAAATCATGTGAAGTGGGATGATCTAATTCTAACATGGATCTTTGAGGTGGGAATATAAAACTTTCATCTAGGTCCTTAGAGATGTGAAGACCACACCTTCTGCTGTCAGCATGTATAAAGGACGTGGAGGAACAGTCCTCTCTTTTGCCTGCCCCTGCCTTTCCTAGCAAATCCATTTCTTGAGAGCCAACTTCAAGATTCTAACTTATGGGCTGTAGACCAGCTGAGACACCCAGCTACCTCATGAACTGAACACAGCTAAGCCCTTCGATGTTGTTGGTTTAGATGGCCACAGCCTCCTCGGGCACATTCACAGCTGCACAGGATCAACTTGGCCTCAGAACACTGAAGGCTGTGTTTTCAGAAGCCAGTGGGGGGAAATGGCGAAGTCCACAAAGCATCCAGGTAGTGTGGAGATGCCCAGATTCCCTGCTAGTCACGACAGTGCATGGCTATAGGTAGGAAAGCCATGTTGGGGTAGAACTTGGTCACCAGACTCACGAAGTCTCCCTACTCACAGCCCAGCACACCCAGATCCTGCAGGTAAAAACCAGTCTTTGTTCTGGTCCACAGGTTCTGGGTGTTTTGTTTTGTTTTGTTTTGTTTTGTTTTGTTTTGTTTTGTTTGTTTACTGCAATAGAGAATTGCTTGCCACCCACACCTGCTTACCCAGAAACCTAAGGGGCCACTATCAGGGAAAGGTGGTCAGAGAAATTCTGTTGTAAATCCTGAGAAAGGTTTTGGCCAGAAGCATCTTTCTTGTCCTCTTACTAGTATCAGATACTCACTATACCCAAAGGACTCCACCAGTGGTGAAGTATGGTGATGCCCTGCCTGGGGCTGGGGACACTTCCCTATTCCATCCCTCCTTCATGGCTTCCTCCACCAACCCCCTCACCCCTGACAAAGTGAAATCCAGGAGTTCTCAGTAAAACAGCAGTGTCCTTCCTAACTCCTGGCTTCTGGGTTAGGCAAATTAACGTTCTGGAAAACTTGACTTTCAGGAACTGTGACAAGCAGGGAAGTCCACTTGCTTCTCAGAGGATCTCAGCTCTGGATCCCCATTCTTGGAAAGCTTAGCTCCAGCTTGTCTCCTCTGGGAACCTCCAATCCTTCCCCAGGGCCACTTATCTCTCGCTGATTCTGCAGGCCAACATCCTTCTGCTCCTCTCTGGTCTTTCCGTGTTCTCCATTCTCTCTCCCACATAACTTGTACAGTCTTGCTAACATGTCTAAGGGTGAACCCTCTAGGCACTGAACTTACAAGAGTTATTGGTGTCATCACAACACTGGTGACATCACAGAGTGTGATAGGGGTTTCCAGGAGCAATAGAATGTTTGGGAAAGAAACTACTGACGACAAGGGTAGCCTCCCCTCACCCCCCACCCTGGTAACTAGTTTGCTCCAAGCTGACCCAAAGCCAAGATACACTTTCCAAGATCCTCTCCTGGAACTCAGGGTAAACTCCTTATCACCCCCTCCTTTCCAAAGCAAGAAATGTCTCTCTGCTTGATTAGAAACCCCTCAGTACTTCCTCTGTGGGAAACTGAGAGTTTATTTTTCAACACTGCTTAGGATGTCTCATTCCTTCATTGAATCGCCCTTTTTCATGATGTTGAGAAATAAAACTCTACCGCGAAATCACATCAGCAATAACGGGGAGGAAAGATCACGTGCTTCAAGTACAGGCGCTTGGAAATATACCCAGAAAGAGCCTCCAGGGCTGATTACAGTGTGGAACTTGGGTTAGGGGTCCGCTCAGAGAAACCATGTGCCTCATGGTTGGAAACATTCCCACAATGCCTCAGCAGGGAAGACACAACACTCCATCAGCTTCTGGTAAAGTGTGGTGAGCTGTTAGCAGAGGAACGTGAACAGTGATCTCAAGACGGAAATGCCCTCCAGTCTGCACTACAGCAAACAAAGGCAGATAACTGTAGGCTCTGTAGGTTTCAGACTGAGATTATGTGCTGGGGGGTGGGGAGCATGGCAAAGGAAAAGCAAAAGCAGCCATGGACAGTGCAGAGTGATGGCCTAGCAGACAGGAAGGTCAGGATTCCATAGCTACTGCTCTTCTCACAGGCTCTCGTGGCCCCACTTGTAACCCTAGTGATTGGGCCGTGGAAGCAGGATGATGCTAAACTCGGGTTTAACCTGCAAAGCCAGGCTGAGGACAGCTTGAGTACTCTAGGTGTTCTTTGCGAGGAAAGTTTCCCTGTAAGGTATTTAAATTCAAACAGACAGTGCCAGTCAGGACCTAGCCTTCCCATATTGCACCTCACATTCTAAGGTGCTTTCCCAGTAAAACTTTGAGGCTGATTTTCTTAATTCTACATATTCTTGGTTTGAAAAGTAAATCAACAACAAACACTGAAAATCTCTCAAATAGAACAAAAAAAAAATAACAATACTGTATTCACATGAGTACATCAGTGGAAAGTCCAGCATAACTGAAGAGTGGGAAAATATAATTGTGTCCTGGTCTCTGTGGGTGCACCTTGGGAGCTTCTGCAGGGACAAAGTGACATACAATGGACACAGAGGCAGGGCGGGCAGCAGTATAGAACCTGCACTGGTCAGGTAACAAGCAGACTGTATCCAGTTCTCTATCCAAGGAGCTCCTGTTGAGGCCCTGAGCCTTGTTCTGACCATGGGCAAGATCGTGCAGGCTTCCATTTGAGCAACACAAAGTTCTTTCATTCAGCAACAGACAGAACAAGGAGTCAAGTCAGGAGTGGTGCCCTCCTCCCATGAACTATGTGACAAAAGGAGTTATGTGTGTCAAAGACCAGAGGCCTCCTGGATGGGTTTGGGTCTGAAAACCATTCTTAGGTGCCATGAATCTTATGGCTCCCCAGTGACAGTCAAGTCTGTCTTGCTGTATGCCTTGTGACTCTGTTGAGAGGCTTGACTTAGAGGCCTATCAAATACCTTGGTGGTAGAGTAACTAACTTGTATTTATAAGGCCTTGGGTTTTATCTCAGGATAGTGGAGGCTGGTGGTGATCCTTGAGTAATTCCCCACCTTGTTCAGTGTTCTACTTCCAACCTAACTAACTTCGGCCTATCTTCGGGGCAGGTCTTGATCCTTCAATGGAAGGGGAAGTCTTTAGAACTCAAGCCAGAGAGCTATCTAGTGTACCAATCTTGTTATGAACGTCCAGTTGAAATCCTGTTGATGGGCACCCAGGTACAGCTTAAGGGAAAAGTACTAACAGGGCTGTGAGATGGTCAGAGGAGCTCATAGTGTGACTAGATATTGTTTGGTCAGTCTGTGTGTCCCGGGGTAACGTTCACTGTGTTGGAAGTTAGTAGTTGGAAGTGTTCCTCCTGTGTAATAAAGTTGGTCAGAGAGCTTGAATCTACCGTACACACTGTGAGCTTCCTTATGGGTACAGGACATTCAGGGAATTCCTTCAAAGTCTTTTTATATTTAGATGCATGCAGCCTATGACCCGACTGGAGACTCTCAGCTCAAAGCCTGGAGTGATGCCAGTCAGTGCGTTTGCTCATTGATACCATCAGCCTGACGTGACGCAGATTCATGGGGAAAGACAGACCCTCAATAGGGAATAATCTATGTTACACTGACTGTGGGCATGCCCGAGGAGGACTGTACAGATCATTAATTGAGGTGGGAGAGGTCAGAATCACTTCATCGTGGGGGACCTGAACTGTGCAACATGAAGGAAGCCAGAGCACAGGCAGAGGCGATCAGGCAGCATGGCTGCCCCTCTTCCCTCTGCTCCCGACTGTGGGTGTGATGTGACTTCCCCAAATGGATCATAACCTGGAACTGTGAGCTATTCTTCTCCCTCCTAAATTGCTGGACTTGGGACCTGGATGTAATGAAGAAGATGCTAAGATGGTACCCTGTGGCACCGGGGGTGGCACAAGCCAGTTAAAGACATTAAAGTAAAGATACGCTCAATAGCAGCCCATAGTCCCAGGACAGGAGCTCTGCCTCCCCAAACCATCCTTGTGATTTTTCCAGTCACAACCATTGACTCATACACCACATCCCCTGACCACAAATGGCTCCAGATAAGTGTCTTACCATATCAAATGCTACCCTAATTTCTGCTAGTCCATTAAAACAAAACATGCTTCATTTCATTGGAAAGAATTTTTCTGTGGACTTCCTGACCCTTTAAGTTTGAGGAAATGGATCTGAAATCCATGAATCTCTAGGGATTAATCTCAACCTTATGCTGTGCACCCTTCCTTGGAGGTCAGGAGAATCTCTTTAAAGGTCAAACCAGAGAAGCACCTTAGCTGCCAGTCTGAAGGGTGTACACAGTGAGGGCCACCTGTCCACTAGTAACCTTAGTCCAGAGATTAATGCTAGGGCTCATGCATACACATCCCTGTGAGGACTTCTTGGCTGCCCTCTAACCTCTGTGCCTCCTCAGACAGACTTCTGGAAGTGGATCTTTGACAAACGTCCTTCTTCAAAAATATACAGAAGTGATGAGAAGGGAAAACTCACTCTGATGAAGTCTTTCTCCTCCTAGAGCATGTGACAGCCCCTTCTGAGCAACTTCCAAGGGCTGTCTGGGGAGTCTGCCAGCTTTGCAGGGGAACTCTAATAACCACATTTCAGAGATAGGATGCATGTCTGAAGAAACAAGTGTACAAAAGTCAGAAGTCCAAGGGAGAGACTGTTATGTGGCTGGCAGTTTAGGCCCTCTGTCAGTTTCCTTCAGCTAGAGAAAGGAGGTTCGAGATGTGGGAGATGCGAGTAGACAGAAGGAAAACCATATAAAACCACTCCCTCTGTTGCCTGCAGGAATTGTCCTCTTCCCTTTCTGCCTCACAAGTTGCTAAGGGCATTTTTGTGGCTGTTGTTTCTCCGCTTTCTTCATTCTCTTTCCTTTTCCATGCTTGCCTTTGTTGATTTAAGACAAAGGCAGGACCTGCCCAAGACATGGCTGCTGTTCCCAGATTCTAAATGTGTTGAATAAAGCAATAGACAAGAAATCAAGACTCTTGGTATTCAACCCTTCCTGAGCATGTTATGCACTGTAAGCCATGGTGTTCTCTCTGAGACAGCAGGAATAACAGATTCAAGAGCAAGAACATGGACGTTCCAAAGAGACCACACAATCAGTCACCCAGCTTTCCTCCAGAGGGACCTGGACTCTTTGGGAGAGAACTGAGCCCCACCCAACTACCAGGATTTTCCCATGATGCAATGGAACTTCCTTAACTTTTCTGGGCCTGTAGTCTCTAAAAGAAAATTGGGGAAGCCATTGTGCATTAATTCACAGCAAATCTGGGTCAGCTAAAAGACTGAGCTCCAGGTAACTAGAAGGAAGGAGACACACAACAAGAAAAGGCTCCAGTGATCCAAAAGGGGGTGGCAGGGATCAGTACATAGGCTTCCTGCCCTTGGCCTAGAATCCCTTCTGGCACTTGGGACTGAGACAGGAGGTGTGAACTCAGGTCAAGGCATGACACTGGTCCCTTTCACGGTAGGCTAAGACAGGTGTCACTCTTGCCTTTCAGGCAGAGCAATGGACTGGACCATATCCTCGCCCAGCTCAGTGAGCTGCAGAGAGGAATTGTGGCTAGCAGTCCCTTGGGACTGGTACTTACCCGTGTCCTTTGTGGACTGTGGCAGCCAGATAGTAGCCTTCAGTTAAAGAGCGGGCAGCAGGCGAACCTGCATTTTCTTCAGTGAAGAGCGCAGGTCCTGGAAGTGGTCCTGCTCCTGGGCCATGGGAACCTGGAGCAGCAGCTTCTCCTTGGGGCCTCCTGCCTCCCCCTCCAGCCGCTGCCATTTGTCTAGGCACAGCTCTCTTTCTGCTTCTGAACATGGCCTCTACCTCCGTCATGGCCTGGGCCAGACTCTGCTGCCACAGGCCGAGCAGCTCCCGGCGGTAAGGTTCCATAGTGGCCTCCAACCTCTTCTCTCCCTGCCTTGTTTGGCGGGGCTTAGCGCTGACAGATGGCTTCAGAGATACCAGAGACGACTGGGCTGTTTTCTGCCTAGCTTGGCGGTGGCCTGGAGTGAGAGCAGCAGTGAGGCGGTAAGACCCACCGGTCAGAGCCAGGAGGCCTGGAGCTGCAACGTTTGGGTGACTCTTGGAGGCTGCATCTTGGGTTCTGGGGCGTAGCTCAGTCCGCTGCTTCTCCAAGGAGACTGAAGGAAGAGGACGAGGTATAGGAGGGGGTAGAGTTGGAGATGGCAGCGTGGCTGGCCTAAAGGCGCTCCCACTCTGTCTCTGAGCGTCCTGTTGGCCTGCAAACTGCATTTGCTGCTGAGGAAATTTGGCTGATAGCCCAAGGCTATGCAAACTCACCACCTCAGCCAACAGAACTGCGGCCAGCACCTACTGCCTCTCCGCTCACTTCTGGCAGGAGGTTAAGGCATCTGATTCTGGAGAAGAGTCATGCCCCCAACACCCCGCCCCCGGCCCCGCCCCGGCCCGGGCCCCGCCCCCGCCTGACCTATCTGCACCCTCCCCGCGCCCCAGGAGGCCGGAGAGTTCACTGGTTGGAGGAGCAGATGGTGGGAGGAGTTAAGCCAGCCCCCAAGCTATTTGAAGAACCCCCCTCCCACCCCCCAACACGCACACCCGATCACCTACTGCCCATAATCAAGGTTCTCCCTAGAATTCTATTTTTTGGTTGTGAGCCTAGCCTTTAACTGCTGAGCCATCTCTCCAGCCCCTCCCTAGAATTCTAAAATAAACCGTTGATTCAATGGAAAGGCCACTCAGCCAAACTAAGACATCCCCAATTTAAGACCTCTATGGAATCAGTAGAATCCATTCTGAGAAATTTTCACACATATACACACATGCACACACACACAAATCCAACAAAATCCCCCAACCTGTTGCACACTTAATAGCATTCTGCACATCTGTACCTGAGCTCCAGAGTCAGAGGCAGTTGGGTATTTGCAGGAACTAGGTGTGCAAAAGGAGCTTATGCTGTGGGCTCTATTGTAGCAAATCGCGCAGTAACCTTATTTCCCATAATGACCTCAGAGCAGTCTCCCTTCTCTGACAGCCCTCCGCACATCTGCTCACCTGGAATGAAACCTGCATCCCAGAGAAGACTGCACACTTCTGCGTTGCAACCCCAGACTCGCTTGCTAATACAGGCCAAGAGCTCTTTCTACGTCACTGTCACCAAGACAAAGGCATCTCAGATGTCCTTCTTCTTGATAGAAACCATGTTTGTTACTAGGAAACAAACTCTGAATGGTGATTAGAACAAGAGGACCAGACTTTGCCAAGCCTTCAATTGTTCTGGGCCTCAAATGATGTCCAGGTGGAAGAGGACCAACTACCTTTCCTCATCAGGTACTTTCTCAGAAAAAAAAAGGGGGTGGGAAGAGCATCAGACCACGGGTTCTCAGCTGTGGCTTCACGAGCAAGTTCAGCAGGGTCAGTGCAGCGCTGAAGCAATCTCAACATTATTGTGAACACGTGTTTTCTGGGCTGGGCTTGATAGCCTTGTCAATTTCTTATCACTCATTTTTATTTTATGTGCATTGGTGTTTTGACTGCATGTATGTCTGTGTGAGGGTGTCAGATCCCCTGGAACTGGAGTTTCAGACAATTGGTGCTGGGAATAAAACCTGAGTCCTCTGGGAGAGCAGTCGGTGCTCATAACTGCTGAGCCACCCCCCCCCCCCCCACTTTACCACTTTATTAAGGAACATGGATTCCAATATGGTGGAGCAAAACTATTTGAAGATCCCTCTCTGTTCAGATAGCCCAGGCTTCTGGGACTCAACGAGATGCCCTCGTTTTATTCTATTGCTTAGACACATACATAACCAAAGCAATTTAGGGAAAGAAAGAGTATATTTAATCTTATACTCCAGGTTACAGTTCCTTAGCTGAGAGAAGTCAGGGAAGGACTGCCTTCCTGCCCTGGGCCTGGAACACTCCAAGGTGAGCTGAAACAGTCTGTGCTGTGAGTTTTCTATTAGGAAGCTGGGAGTGAGGGCACCCAATGAGAACAAGCTGAGTGTTGGGGGGAAAAGGAAGTCTTTATTTTCACTGTGCTCTGCTGTACCTTTCTAAACTTGTTCCTTTTGAAGGTCTTGCTAATTATATTTTAAAGTCAATAGCAGATGGTACAGAAATCAAGTCACCTTGGAACTAACCTTATTGACAGGGCTGGTGAGATGGCTCATCTGGTAAAAGTGTGTGTGGCCAAGCCTGATGACCTGAGAGAAAGGAGAGACCCAACTCTAACAAGTTGTCCTCTGACTTTACTTCCAGAGCTATGGCATGTGTGGGTGTGCACACACAGACAAACGTAAACAAATACTTGAACAGTACGTGTAAAAAAGTGAGAAAGTTCTTGTGTGTTTTGCTCTGAAAATTGTTGTCCTTTCTGGAGACAGCAGGAGAAAGCAAATAGACACCAATCCTCAGGTTGCAAGATAACCAAATTTCTAGTTGACACATCTCTAAATACATAAAGGTTTTGGGTTTGTTTTGGTTTGGTTTTTGGTTTTCATTTTTTTCCCCTCTGACAAATTGTCCCTGCAGGGTCAGGGTCAGTGGCTCAGTGATAGAGCACAGACCAAGCATGCACAGGCCTTGGGTTCCACATCTCTACCACACACACACACACACACACACACACACACACACACACAGCCCCATGGATCTTCCCCAGTGTGGTTGTTGACATAAGGAAACTCATCTTTTCTCCTCCCCACCATCCTGTTCTAATTTTTCAGTATATTTTTATTTCCCATTTTATTGCCTAGGGATTTTTAGGGAGAGGAAGAGTCATTCCTGAGTTGTGTTTGGAATTTGAGTCTTCAATTCCCAACAAATTAAAAAGGGCCTAAGGGAGTGTAGAGAGGAGACCTCCAGCTTTGTAAGGAGGAAGTGCCAAAGGGCTTCCCTCCTGTCCTAAGAGAGGCTCCTGAAAAGGGAACCTTGCCTTTTTGTGAACTGGCAGGAAAACTAAGTTTCCTGACATCAGCAGTCCCTTCTCTGGACATTCTATTGTACCCTGGTGAGCTCCTGACACCCCCTGTGATGTCATCAGTGGTGTAGTGACACCAGCTGCTCTCCTTTAGTACCTATTGGGTCCACCCACAGACATGCTGGCCAGACTAAGCAGGTTACTTGGGAGAGAGAATGGAGAACACAGAGAGACCAGAGAGAAAGAGGCAGAGAGGGCTGGCCTTCGGCTTCAGTGTAAAACGGCAAGAAATAAATGTCCTTGTGAAAGTGAATCCTGGGCAGGGATGGGGAGCTTCTTGGAGGAGCTCTTCTTGGAGGCTTGAGCTGGGCCTTTCAGTTAATGGGGTACAGAAACTGGAGCCTCTGGGAAGCGACTAGACATTCATGCTGGAAAGTCGAGGATTACAGAACATTAGTTTGTCCACCTCAAAATCCATTAGCTGGCAAGGCCAAAGCTATTGTGTCAAAAAGGTCTAGCTTTTACTCTTACTGGGGGATGGCAGTGTCATGGCAGGATACAGGGAGGTGTCCCCAGCATAGGACAGAATGTCACTGCATTTAACACCCCTGTGTATTCCTTTAGGTACCGTGGCTGTCTGACACTAGTAACAGGGCAAGAAAAGTACTTCTTGCCACCACCTTATGGTCTTAGAACTACTTATGGTGTACAGAACTACTCTGATCACCTCTCCCTGGCAGTGGCCCCCTTAGCTTTCTGAATCAGCTGTTGTGGGTGTCAGGCAGCTGAATAACTGTCAGAGGCAGTGGACCAAGACAGAGACTGGATCCTTCGTGCCAGCCCTGGGTGCTCTGGGCTGTCAATGGGGAGATGTGGCAAGTCTCATGACCGTGTTCTGCTCCTACATGACTTTACCATCCACAGTCATGGGCCTGGAATGCATAGGCAGGAGATCTGATCATATCCACAGCACCTGAGTTCTTGAGGACCGTGCCATTTTTCTTCTTGTTTCTGAATCCTCCAAAGCTTACTTGCATCCTGCGCAGCTGTAAATAAGCTGAAAGAGGCCATCTCTGTGTTCACCTGAGGCATCTGTAGGGAGACAAAGGAAACACCTGAGTCTTTGATACTCCCCTCTCTACAGAGTGATGGGAGAGCGCTCAGATCCGTACAGGAGGCATCACAAGCCTGGGCCAAAATCTTTTGGGTGTCACTAGGTTCCAGACATGCTTTTTTCTTTCTGTTGGAAATCAGGGTGGTCTGCCCATCCTTTACACATGGTCACTGTGCAAACTCATTTGTGTTCATCTATCTACAGGGAACGTTGGGTAGTTCCTACCCCTGCCCCTATCTTCCTCACCAGGAAGCAGGTGAAGGAGAGGGTGGAGAGGCTGGCCACACAGCTTCAGCTGATGACCAGTGAGAGGAATGAGCCATGAGTTTTGGACAAATAGGTATTCATTGTCTCAAACTCCATGGTGACTGTCTTGGGTCCAGAGTTTCACACTTACCTTCTAAAGTCTTAGATTCTAGGAGGCTGCACCCCCCAGGGTGTCCCCTTGTCCGACATCATCTCTCTAGATGTTTCCCAGAGGCAGAACCCAAAACCTGGGCAGGACTGAGATGGGAACAGAGATTATTCTGCTTCTTCCAAGTGAACACCAGAGCCTGTGGTCTAAGTCACACAATTCAGGGAGTGAGGCAGTACTGTGTGAGTTCCCAGCATGCATTCGGAAAGGCCTTGACGGGTAGTGGCTTGTGCGAGATACAAGCTGCTGTGAGTTTGTGATGACTCTTTGTACTGCCCAGCAGGTGACTGTGCGCTAGAAGCTCCTGGTAGCAGCTGGAGGGGTCTGGTTCTACTTGTTCTAGCTCATTGTTGCTCTTCTCTGGTCCTGTGCCTTAGATCCTGAGGAAATATTGCTCTCTTCAGCATCCCATTGCTTGCCCTCTCTGTCTCTGTTTGTCTCTCTGTCTCTCTCCTCCCCCCTTTCTCCACATTGCTCTGTGTGTGTTCGTGTGTGTATGTCCCTCCAGACACTGGGAGTCAGGAGATCTGTGGTGGGTCCTGAAGACTTGCCAGTCTCACCATTTCTAGGTGATGCCAGTGCTAAGTTCACAGAGCCCCACCTCAAGCAGCACAGTACTTGGTCTAGTGTTCACTTGGTGTCACACGAGACTCTCTTAGGGAGTTTACAAGGCTGTCCTGATGTTGAGCCTCATCTCCAGAAGTGCAGATCATGTGCTCTGGCCATCTGTATAGTAATAGGCACCCGGGATAGGAATTCTTGCTCCAAAGGCAGGAGAAACATCATCACAGGTTTCTAGTGATCCTGGTATGTAGCATAAACTCTTGGGAAATTAGAGAGCTAGTCTGCCCTTCCAGGCTTCTGAGGGAGTTCATACAGCCTTGGCTTTGTCCATCTGGACATCCAGCCTCTGCTCCCTAGGACCAAGACAGCAAGTTTAACAAGCACCAGGATCTCCAGGTAGGAGCTGGGATACGGCATCCACTGGGCTGGGGTAGTCCAGGACATAGTCTGAGTCCATGTGATGCTTCAGGCCTATGCTCATGGCATTCTTTTTTTTTTTTTTTTTTTTTTGGCTTGTTGATCATGGTCTTATTTTTTGGGACAGATACTACACCAATTATTTCCCAATGATACCCTTTGGCCATTTTGTGTGTACTAGAATAAGAGTGCACTCAATGTTACTAAATTCTATTCTTTTTATTCCCAATGATACCCTTTGGCCATTTTGTGTGTACTAGAATAAGAATGCACTCAATGTTACTAAATTCTATTCTTTTCTATTCTACTTATTCATTCATTCATTATTAAATCATGGCAAAAGTTTTGGCACAGAAGAAATATAAATTACTGATTATAATGAACTTCGATTATTTTTCTATTTCACTTAATTAAGCATTATCATTCTTCATTTGCATGGTTTCTTGAATTGACTTCAGTTTTCTTTTTAAGAAATCTCCAAGTTTTTCTCATTCAGCAAGTGGATACAGGGTTGCTTTATAAACAAAACATAGATCATATTTGTTGATTGTGGTTTATAATTATCTTAATGGTCACACAAAGAAATAAACTAAATTTTTATAGTAAAGAATTCTATTTGTTACTGTGAAGGAAGCCAACAGCTACAAAACTATACTATTGATTTAGTATGAAAGGTTCCCAGCTTGGTACCCTTGATGCATGACCTGGCTGTGTATATAGATGAGTTAATTCCTTAGCAGTAAGCATATGGGCATCACCAGCTTTCTACACTGTGACATACACTCTAACATTTCTACTTAAACATATTCTCATTTGCCAAATCTTCCATGAAGAAGCCATACTATCTTGCTGCTCAAACTGAATACTCTGATGTCTATTTGAATCTTCTATTTTCTAACGTTTGTGAAATTTGCTCATGGCATTCTTTACTCCTGGGCCAGGCCCTATCACAGGCCAAATTCTTTCTATGACAAGCTGAAGACGGAACACGGGAAGTTCATGTTGGACCTGCAGACCTTGAGGAATGAGGACACTGAGGCCTCAGAGAAGTTCAAGAAGCTCAACAAGGAGACTGGCTCCTATCCGTAAGAGCCTGTCTTGGCCAGGAGCCCACCAGCCATGGAATGGTCATCTCTGCCTTTCTTTGTTTTTGGACTGGAGAGTTCCAAGCTCTGGTTCTAGCCTTTCTGCCTCTTAGCAACCAATGTCCCTTGTGGCTCTTGAACTTATGCCTCTTGGACTCAGTTTTGCTGAGTGTGAGTGAGACTAGGATTGTCCTGCCCCCTTCAGGAGCCTCTAGATAGAAAGGCAGTTCGTATCTTGAGAGAGTGTCAGTCAGCCCTGGGCCTCTGGGGCTCAGGCAGGGTTTTACAGAGCAGGTTAGCATGGGACCAGTAAATAGAATGTACTCCCACAGGGTCTCCCATTCACCCTCAGAGGGTCTTTGTCCTCTACTTGCTGGTATATCCCCATTACTGTAGATAGATAAGCAGAGGCGGGAGACTCCTCTTGTTCTTGGAGGTACATAGATTTCTTTTTGGAGAGATATTTTTAGAAGTAGTTTGATTCTTTCTGGAACTGGCTGTTCCCTGATTTTGGCCTTCTGAGTATAGCTATCATGGCTGTATTAGATGCTTGTCTAGGTTTCCATGGGTCCTGATGGGGCTAATGTACCTGGGAGTAGAAATGGTAAGGAGAGACTGACAGAAGCTTACTATGAGGTGAGTCTTTCCAGCAACCTCCACCGTTGGCTCCAGATAGAGCAGACCTGGCCGAAGAAGGTGGACAGGCTGAGGCAGGACAAGAAGAAAGTGCAGGGGGATTGGTCCCTGCTCTAGCAGCATTTGGGGGACTTGAAGCTGCTCTGTCAGGACCAACAGGAGGAAACCAGTGAGCTCCAGACCCCGCAACAGCTAGCAGGGTAGGCAGCTAGGTCAGGCTAAGGTCTAGTACCATTTGCCCGTTGACTGTCTGTCTGCTCATCCACACACCAGTGCTTTTACCCATCACCTTATTCACCCAGCTACCCACCTCATGCCATCCAATTGGGCATTTATTCTGTGTCCATGCCCGAGGATTTCTGGGAAGTTAGTTTCTCTAGAGAAACTAAATATTTGGCAAGCAAACCCAGCTGATCTTCTTGAAGCTGCAGTCGAGAGAGAGAGAGAGAGAGAGAGAGAGAGAGAGAGAGAGAGAGATGAGCAACATGTCACATACCTACATGTCTGTAGGTTGATGTCATTATGCAAGTGAAGGCAGACACAAGGTAAAACGGGGCCTGACATTGGAGAAGGAACAGAGGTTTTAGAAGGAGAGGGAGAAGCAGAAGAGAGGAGGGACAACATGGAGGCAGACGTAAAATGATCCTCGCCATGCATCTCTACATAGGTACAGGTTGTTAGGAATATTTCTTTCTTTCTTTTTTTTTTTTCAGAGCTGGGAACCGAACCCAGGGCCTTGCGCAAGCGCTCTACCACTGAGCTAAATCCCCAACCCCGTTATGAATATTTCTTAAGGGATGGATTTCTATAGGTCAATTTATCTTATCTAGGTGGGCAGTTCATATCCTTATCAATTGGTTATGAGTTTATTGTTTGAATGTATTGTGGATTGAGAATTTAACATATAAATCTGGTTGGGTTGCAGTTTGTTGAGTCTTGATTTTACCAGGTGGCTGGAACCAGAGAGTTCGCGGCTAGTAGAGAGCGGCCGGGAGAGATACTAACCAGAGATAAATTATGGTTAGTTCCTTATGGCCCCACAGGTGCCGGAACTAACTCTAGGGATCAGCGTGGCACGGTGCCATGTCGGAATGGCTCGAGGATCGCCTGGGTCTGAGAGTACTTGGGGGCATCATGGAGCTGCTGAGTTGGAAGTACACGGCAATGCCATGTGGCCCTGCGGTGCCGGCGCTAGGGCAGGAGAAAAGGTTCCGCCATTTTTTTTTTTTTTTTTTTTTTTTTTTTGAGCTGGGGACCGAACCCAGGGCCTTGCGCTTCCTAGGCAAGCGCTCTACCACTGAGCTAAATCCCCAACCCCCCCGCCATTTTTTAATATTTACTGCAACACATGTCCTCACGATAGGCAGGGTGCTATGCACAGAGCTTTGAGTGAGTGAGGTCTAGGTAACTGTGGGTATGGCAGGGTTCACATGAGCACCATGGCTGGGATTGCGAAGAGAGCCCAGCACAAATGTCAAATGAGTGCTTCTCATTGTCATCCATTTGGGTGGCATGTGGCCTTCTTCTCTTTTTTTCCTGCAACCCAAGGGATCTCAGCCCTTCGCCCAGTTCTTGGTTCGCACTGACAGAAGCCTGAGTATCAGCTTGTCGGCCCTGTTCTGTGAGTGTTGCTGAAGAGGTCTCCCTCTCTGGTGTTCACAGTTGGATGCTGACTAGATGGCCAGGGATGTGGGAAGGACTTTTGAAAGCTAGGGGTAGGGGTAGAAGCTTTGGGGCTTTAGGGGAAAGATTCTCTAACTAACCCAACATAGTCTGGCTGAGTAGAGCATGCTCCCTCCCCACAGAAGTCTTAGTCCTCAAGGAATAGGTAGTAGGGCTGTGAGACTCTTCTGAAGAGCTGGCGTGCTTAGCCGGAACTTGGCAGTTGCCAGGAGGTTGCTTTCTGCTTACCTTTCCCCCTTCTATTTGTCTTTGTGAATTTGTCTGTAGTCTACCAGTCTAGGCATGCAGGGCTGCAGTGCATCGTGTGTGTGCCTTGGCTGGAGGAGACCAACAAAATTTGTCAGCCTCTGCCTTGGAACAGGGTTTCTTACTTCCACAGAAGCTTGCCGTTTTGGCTGGCCTGGATGGCCAGCGAGCTCTTGGGATCGTCTGTATGTGCCCACACTTTTATGAGACTTCGTTTGTGCCTGTGTGCAACCCTCCACTGAAGGCACCATCTTCTAATGAACACAAGCAGGAAAGACTGGAGAAAAAGCTGCAGTAGCTGCTGGAGCAGAAGGAGCTGGCCCCAGGAAAGGAATGTGGCAGGAAGGCAGCAGAATCCATTGACTTTCCCGGATAAGACTGGGAGTTGCAGTTTGGAGCCAAAGCTGTCCCCTGTAACTAGGATCTCTGTCTTTTGTGGACCTCTGCTAATGTTCAAGACTCCTAGCCACCACCAGGGAAAGAACACTTCAGGTTATTGTGCTGGTCCAGTCAATAAGAACTTGTATCCAGGAAAAAACAAATATGTTTGATAACTCAGTGTGTCTGTAGAATTGTGTTCTCTTCCTCCCTTCTGAGCTCTCTAGTGTGCTCTGAACAGACTGTCCTTGAACTCACAGAGCTCCACTTGCTTTTGCCTCCCAAGCGATGGGATTTAAAGGCAAGTCTCACCAGGCCCAGCTGAAATTATAATTTTATTCAGGAATATCCCCTTGGACACTGTTAGATGTAACACTAGCTGTCTTCATTGTTCACTTCCCATGTCAAGTGTTCTCTGGATAAAATAGAAACCTATTGCCAAGATGAACCCAGGCAGATGTCTCTGCTGTAGGTCAGAACCTTCATCAGGTGTTATACAACAGACTCATCAAAAGAACCAGGGGGTTGGGGATTTAGCTCAGTGGTAGAGCGCTTGCCTAGCAAGCGCAAGGCCCTGGGTTCAGTCCCCAGCTCTGAAAAAGAGAAAAAAAAAAAAAAAAAAAGAACCAGGATGTAGATTCCCAGTACAGTCCTAAGGAAAGCACAGCTGGCTCTGTTTAATGTCAGAGCCTCTGTTCTCAGCCACGCAGCTCAGAAGATGCTGCTCCAGCACGACAGGTGCTTGCCTCTTGCCTGGGTGCAAGGTGCCTTCCAAGCAGGAGAACTGAGCTCGCCTTGTTCAGGTGCCTAGATTGCAAGGTTATATTATGTGTATCTATTAAACAAGGTGGTCAATGAGCAATCAATCATGAACGATGTGTTTACCTCTCCTGTGCTGTTGACAGTGCTGCTTATACACTATTGTTTTTTCCAAATCAAGTCCCTGGACTGTAGGAGAAAGACCTGTTCTATCTAAGAGAACAGGGAGCATACGGTACTCAGATAAACTCCTGACACTTGTGAAAGGCTGGAACAATTTCAAGGTCCAGCTACTCTGTAGCCCTTATTTCATGTGGGTACCAACAATGACTTCTCTGAAATGATTGGTGTTGACTGTCCTGCACAATATAGATTCTTGAGGTCGCAGATTGACTGCTACATGTAAGGACCCCGTCAGGCTGGTGCCCTAACTGCCTTCCTCTAGGGCAGAAAAAGTCCAGCGAGGGCTGAAAGAGGCCACGGCCCAGTGTGAAAACCTCCTGTAGACCGAGCTACTGTGGTGAGAGCACTGAGAGTCACAGGCAAGAGAGCCATCATTGCCTCCCAGCCCAGCAGCCACAGCACTCATGGGGTGGGTTCTCTTCCTCGACTCTGGTTTTTTATGTGTGAATAGGCCCCAACATTGTCTAGCCTGTGAGCCAGCAAGGCCACGTCTGGGTCTAACTGGCTTTCCTTCTCTGGCAGTGTCCTCTGACAGAACTGAGGGGGAGAAGGAAGCCACAGACAAAGGGAATCCCTGACATTCTCCACACTTGGATCAAGGCCTCCTTAGAACAAGACATGTCCTTAGAGCTATAAACTCATCAGGGAGGCAAGAGCAACCTTGCTACAAATGGTCCAAGTGCCTGTTGGCTCACTGTTTTGCAAGAAAGAAAGAGGAAGGAAAAAAAAAAGCAAACCAATCCTAAACAAAACCCCACCCAGAAATACTCATTACACAGACTTTGACATCTGCCAGCAAGTGGTCCCAGAGAGGGGCACAATGACGTGAAGGGAGAATGCGTTTCTGCTCCAAGTTACTTTGTCAGCTCATTGCTGAGGTCTTTTGTAAGCTGTCAGGGCCCTCAGCCCTTCGTATGTGGAGGGAACCCTGTCAAGGGAGCCTATGTTGCAGTCACACCAGGTAAACCACCCAGAAACCAATCACCCTCTTATCCCGGTGCGGTGCTGAAGCTGCTCCATGCCCTGCACATGTGAGTCTGAAGTTAATGCTCCACAGAGAGGATCACGTCACTCATATGTTCCTCTACAAGGAAATTGACTGAGGGTTCTCCAGCTCACAGCCTGGACTGAAATCCTGAGAAGGGATTTGCAGAGGATGTCAGAGGGACCTTTGATGTCTTTGGACAGTCTTGAAAAGGTACAGGCTCAAAGATCATATGGAGGCGAACAATTACAGAATCAACCTTAGCAAAGGCTTGACCTACAAAGCCCCAAATTGGCATCTCTACACTTGTGCTGAAAAGGTTGTTACAACTAACACTGTCTGCTTTCCTACTGTGTGTCCACAACCAGCCACAGGGTGTGGATCAGTGCCACAAAATCTGTATTGGGAGACTGCTGCTGAGCTAAACTTTTTGTTTGTTGATTGGTTGGTTGGTGTTTGTTTGTTTTAAGTTTTGGTTTTCTTTGTATTGCTTTGAGGTTTTGCTATATTTTAGATCTTTCTTTTGTTCTTTGTTATTTTGTATACACTGTACCTACTGCATATACAGTATATACATTGTATATACACTGTATCTACTGCATATATAGTATATACTGTGTATACAATGTACCTATTGCATATATAATATATACATTGTATATACTGCATATACTGCCTATACACTGTATATACTGAATGCTCTTTTAAAGCTCCTATTGAGTCAAATGACTGTTTCTCTGAAACAAGCTTTTTAAATTAGGTGTGCTGCTACACAGTTGTAGCCCCAGAACTCACAGAGGTGGATATCTCCAAGTTCTCGGCAGTTGGATAATCTCTTCGTGATTCATGTCATATATTCAGCTACTCCTAAAACATGGTACTCTGTATGTGCATATTCCTGAGGTGATCATGCATATCAAATTATCAATAAATACACTGGTATTTTCTGATGCCTCTCAGGAAATGAGAACATTTATTAAGGCAGCATAAAGAATTCAGGAGATCCCAGAGCTATCTGCCTCTGGTTTCCTTGAAATACAGAATCTGTCGAAACCACAATGCAGAGATTAGAACCTCCTAAGACTTGGGGACATGGTGTTTTTAAGGAGCTGTTGGCATCAACTATGCATTTCATACATTTTTTTTAGATTAATTTATATTTATATGTATAGATGTTTTGGCTGCTGTCAATGAATCACATGCATGAAGTTCCCATAGAGACCAGAAGAGGGCAATGGTTTCCACCTAGAACTGGAGTTACAGAGGACTGTCATATTCTCTGGATCCTTTGGAAAAACAGTACGTCTTCTGAATGAATGAGCCATCTCTCTAGCCCTGCTCTTGACTTCTGTCCTTCCTTGCATACTGTATTAGTTGGACTGGATGACCCCAAAACAAAGAAAGGTGTTTGTGGAGCCCCATAAGGACTGGTACATGAGGTAGGCATGGGAGATTGCCTTGGGCTGCCAGGCATCAGTGGGGCTCTCCTGGGTTCAGGGTCATGCCTCAGCATCTCTTATTGTCAGGGTTGGAGAAGTTCTGTCTCTGTTCACCTAGGATGACAATACAGTCTGCCCATCATCTGAAATGCAGGATTGAGAAGACTCTCCCAGGAGTGGAGGTGTGGGAAGGAATTCATGTCGGTGCACCAGCTAAACTGTGTTAAGAGGAAACAGCAGGCCAGCCTGAGTGGCTGGAGCCTGCAGCAGAGGCCACATGGCTCTTGGGGGAGCATGTCTGTTCAAGGCTAAGAAGGGAGATGGCTGACTAGGCTGCTCTTTCAACACAGCAGTTTTCAGAGTGGGTTAGGAAGTGTTTCTTCCACATGGTTGATTTACTCTTGTGAGGCTCCCCTGGAATGGGAGCTGACTTCTGAGACTGACAGTGAACCCCAGTGTTAACTCATGAAAGAAGTAATCATGTGAGTGCCCAACCTCCTGCTGTGAAACCAAGGCTTTTAAGAGCTCTGCAGCCCAAAATGAGGGGGATGGATGTTCAGCTTCTCTGACGTCAGTCACCTGCTCTTTCTGAGCTGACTCTTATACTATGGCATACCTTCAGATACACTGCAAACTAGCTGTGACTTCGTAGTAAATTACTGATCACCACCATGTGGCAGGGGACTCCTTGTCCATCTTTCTGTTATCTAGAAGGATCTAGGGCAAGCCATGCCTTACTTCCATGTAGGTCCTCCTCACCGCTCTCGGCTGTTTTGATAAATGCTAAAAGATTGGTAGATTAACATCTCCTGTTCTCCTTGCATCCATGCAGGTATAGAACAGTTTAATTTCAGCCTGTCTTGGGCTAAACTGTCGTGAGTGTGCTGTGTGGACTGGGGCCCTTCGTCTTCTCTTTCAGAGAAACATCCCCAGACTTGAAAGCATTCTGCAAACCAGTCTCAAGGACCAGTATGGTGGCTGAACCGACAGCTCAATCTCTTTTGAAGTCAGCTTTGTAGTAGTTGCAATGGCTGAGCCGAGTTCTTGTAACTCAGGTTTGTAACTCAGAGATAGAGTACTTGCCAAGCGGTCGTAGCGTCCTAAGGTTTAATCTTAGCACATCTGGACGGAAGGGGACAGAAAATTCACCCTGTTACATCCTAGAGAGAAGCATACAGAAAAGCAGGAGGTTTCACAGAAACATTTTAAATCCTCCAGCCTCCATCTCTTGCCTTCAGTGGAATGCAGCAAGCGTTCACTCTTGAGTTGAACACTCCCAACGAAGGACAGATGCATACACAGACCATAGATATAGATCCATAGCTTACTAAATTCCGGGCTTTCTGTGGTAACTGGAAAGATGGATAAGCAGTTAATGGTAATGTTGGGAAGCCTATAGACCCGAATTTTTCTCCCCCTGGGACACACATGATTGAAGGAGGGGGAAAAAAATCTGCCACAAATTGTCCCCTGAGCTTCGTGAGGTGTTTATATGTGTGGTAGGTCTTGTCCCAGAGAAACCAAGACAATCTGGTTTCCAATTCCTCACTTACGCTAGAATCTCTCCAACTGATACACCCGTGTAAATGGATTAACTACTGTGTGTTCCACTTGACTGATTCGACACATTTGTTATCTTACTTTTGATACAGAGAAGCTTTAGAAACAAAGAAGACCTCCACCACATGTTCACCTGAAAAACAGGTTAAGGGAATGTGGGCATCTAGAACTTGTAACTGCGCTGAGACCACTGTTGGGCCCAAATGGCTCTAAAATGTCTTCTATAGATGCCTGTCTGTTTTTTACTGTCCACCTTGGACCATCTTGAAGAACCCATGCCTTGTGATTAAAGTCTGCCAGTCCCTATGGCCTGCTGATGTCTCACTGGAGCTCAGTGCTTCTAGAATGAGGATTAGATGGCCAGAACGATGCACAGTTAGTCTAGGTCACCTGCAACGCCTGTCTTCTGCTGTGGTCCACATTTTCTGAACTGTGAGTGGTCTATTCCACCATCCAGGGGTTAAGGGATGCCCAGCATTAGTGCTCCTGAGTTAGATACCTGGGTAGGGGGAGAAAAATCAATTCCTGCAAGTTGTCCACTGCCCCCAAAATATGCTATGGCAGCAGCACGCCCATACGTGTGTGTGTCTAAGTACATAAATAAATTCAATAGCAACATGAAATCATATTTTAATACCATGCAACTCTAAACTTTATATTGTCAAGTGACACAGATCTTTGTGGCCAGACGACAGA
The DNA here is from genome assembly GCF_021556685.1 of Rattus norvegicus. Lineage (NCBI taxonomy): Eukaryota > Metazoa > Chordata > Mammalia > Rodentia > Muridae > Rattus > Rattus norvegicus. The sequence continues at coordinate 1,696,710 of NC_141549.1, read as the reverse complement.
GGAAATGCAAGGTTCCTTCCAGATCAGGACAGAAGTTGGATGAAAGAAGGAGAGGCTTGCCAGCATGCTGCTAGCCAGGTAGGGGATGTAGGGGTTTGGATATTCTCAAGGTACATGCTCACAGTGGGGAGTGGGAAGCTCGGGTCTGCATTACACACCCCGAAGTCACTCTCTGATGTCTTCTGAATGGACAGAGAGTGGAAAGGAGGGAGCATTGGCACTGTTGTGACGACAGAGGGGAAAGTGTCTCTTCCCAGCTGGCTGTGGCACATTCCATTACCACATGACACTGCTTTCATATGGAGATTCTTCCCTGACCTGCACAGCAGGAGTTGCCACATCAGCTATGTTTGCTATCGAAGCACTTGGTGGAATTTCTCCATTGGAGCTGGGAGTTCTGCTTTTGGCCTGATCTCTGTTTCCACTTCCTTAGGAGAGACCTGTGCCGAGAAGTGAAAACCTACGCCATTGGCCGCCGGCATGAGGTATCTATGTCATCGGTCATGTCTAGGATTTGGGCTTATGGTTTTTTGCCCTTAGAAGCCTGCTGCTTTACAATAAAGTTGAGCCTTGATTAGAACTTTGTCTCGTCTTCAGCCTTCTCTCCATTCTATTGGATTACTCTTAGCTGTTAACAAGCCTACCTTCATCTACTCTTGATGTGTTTACTTAGGTGACGGTTATGGAAGGTCCCTAAAGTATTAGCAGTCAGGAACAGCACTGAAAGGGAATATCCAATAAAGATGAGATACCAGGCAGAGTCATGTATCTCATTCATGCCATTCATCCCAGTTGGATCAGGATCTGAGGAAAGCTTAGGCTACCCTACCTGACACCTTATCTAAACCATTAATGGAAATAAAAATAAAGGAGCCCCTGTCTTCACGGTGGTGGGAGGGTTGAGAGAGCAATCTGTGAAAGACATGGCCTGACATGGTCCTGTGTGCTCCAGGGACCTGGCTCCAGAAGAAGCAGCATCTGGGGAGCTGACAGCATCTTTTGTTTGATAGACCAGCTTGAATTTCCTGTAGTTAAGGAAACTGTTCCCTCACCACCCCACACAGCCATGGCCATAGAGACAATTGCTGAGCCTTGGAACATGGAAGGCTTGGTCTAAGTCAGGGGACACCGTCTTAACTTAAATGGGAGTAGTCTTAGGCATCTTTGACAATTCCTAGGGACTTCATGGGGTCCTGGCTCACTGAATTCTTACTGGTAACTTGAACAGTAGGCAGAAGCAGGTTTATCATCCTAGTGGCCCTGGCCAGAGGGTCAAAGACAAAGCCCAGGAATCTGAATGTCAAAAAGACCCTCTAATGCAGTGGTTCTCAGCTTTCCTAATGCTGTGATCCCTTAATGCAATTCCTCATGTTGTGGTGAATCCCAGGCGAAAATAATACCCATTACTACCTTATAAATATAAATTTGCTTCTGTTATGAACTTTAAAGCAAATGTCTGATATGAAAATGGTTTTGGGTGGCTCCTGTGAAAGAGTCTTTGACCCACAAAGGGGTCTGGAACCCCTCCCTCCCAGTTGAGAACACTGCTCTAATGTCACAATGTATCTACGTATCTGTTCTGTGCTGAAGAATGGTGTGTCTCACTGTCTGGGAATACCACGTTTCCGATACAAAAAAGGGATCCAGAATAGATCAGTGGGAAACTCTCATATCTCTGGAATGCAAATGAATGTTTCTACCCTGGAGAACCCAAAAATCTGTTTGCATATTCCTGTACAAACATGCTTGTAAGGGTCAACGACAAGTAAAGGAGCTGGACTTGGGACTTAAAGATTTTGTGGCTCAAACTATCATAAGCTTGAGTGAGAGTGTGTATGAGTGGGGCTGGGGATTTAGCTCAGTGGTAGAGCGCTTACCTAGGAAGCGCAAGGCCCTGGGTTCGGTCCCCAGCTCCGGAAAAAAAAAAAAAAAAAAAAAAAAAAAAAAAAAAAAAAGGTAGCTGAGAGTGTGTATGAGTGTGTGAGAGAGAGATAGAAAATGTGTGTGTGTGTGTGTATGTGAGAGAGAGAGAGAAAGAGAGAGCATGTGAGTGTGTGTGTGTGTGTGTGTGTGTGTGTGTGTGTGTGTGTGTTTCAATTCAGTTTGATTTTCCCCCCTGTTCTGACAGAACCAGGGCCTTGAACATGCTAGACAATGTCTCTAGCATGGGCTAGAATGTTAACCTCCTCTCCTTAGCCATAGTGGTTGACTCCCCATGACTTATTTTGCCTATTTCTTCAGTGGACAGGCTAATGGTGCATGCATCTGAATGTGACTCTGTGGACTTAGAGCCAATGTTTGAGGGGACAACTTGGGTTCTGTTGTAGGTCAAGTTCTTGGCTTTTTTCCTTTTCTTTAAAATGGAGGCTGGTCCCAAGATGGAGTAGGTTTGGCCTCTCCCTTGTCCTCACAAATGCCAATAATTTGTTAACTGGGCAGTGCCTGGTATCTAGAGTGCAGGTTGGCTGTGCTGATCAGTGTTTAGATTTTTAGAAAGTCGCTCGAGTTAGAACAGGATACACTTAAAAAAAGGGGGGGGGTCTTATCTTTTTTAAACAACTATGATATTCATGAAAGATAAAATGTTAAACTATCTAGCAGTATTGATCACTGTGTCAGTAGACATTTGATCCCATTGGTGGCCTTAATCCATGCCCAAACAGCCCTGATTGATGCTTCTCCTGTTTGGTTTGTGGCTATCTCTGTAAGTCCCTAGTGACTCAGTCATGAGACTAGTCTCAGACATGAGACTAGAAGAAACACTTATACCACATCGCTTTAGGGGTAAATGCTATTTTACCAATTCTTACAGAATTGGATCAAGTGAGAAATGCTGCTCTCTGGTTGTAGACCATCAACTCTGGACATGCAGGTGATTGGACGTCTGCCTGCCCCTCCGGGATGTTCAGAGGAGTCCCCAGGGCTTTCAGAGAAGCTAGGTTATTGCAGGAGGAAGTGCAAGTCACAAAGAGTTGTTCCCCGATGAGCAGAATGTCAACAGATGTTTCTCTTCTCCAAGGAAGAAGAATGTCTCCCTGTGTCAGGAAACGTGTTTGTAAATCTTGGCCTTGATGGAATGGCACCAGGGTCTCTTGAAACTAGTAAGTTTCCGTGAGGGGTCTGTGAAGTCCTTTATGCATGCCTCCCTGAAGTCAGTTCTAGTAAACTCATGGCTGTCAGTAGTACTAGGCTTCTATATAGCAGTGCATCACACACAGTCCCCATTCCTTACCTGTTGCAGTAAATATTAAAAAATGGTAACTTTTTATCCCGCACTTGTGAGGCCATATGGCACTGCAGGGTACTTTTTTTTTTTTTTTCCTTTTCTTTTTTTCGGAGCTGGGGACCGAACCCAGGGCCTTGCGCTTCCTAGGCAAGTGCTCTACCACTGAGCTAAATCCCCAACCCCAGGGTACTTTTATCTTAGCGGCTCCACACTGTCCCCAAGTACTCTCTGACCCAGGCAATCCTCGAGCAGTTCTAGCATGGCACCGTGCCACGCTGGTCTCTGGAGTTAGTCCTGGCACTGGAGGGCCATATGGAACTAACCATAATTTATCTCTGATTAGTATCTCTCCTGGCAGCTCTCTACTAGCCTCGAATTCTCTGGTACCAGCTACCTGGTAAAATCAGGACTCAATAAGCTGTAATTTATCAGTCAGATTTATAAATTCTCAATCCAAAACATTCACACAATAAACCACCCACCTAGATAAGATAAATTGACCTATAGAAATCCATCCATTAAGAAATATTCATAAAAACCTGTATCTATGTAGAAATGCATGGCGAGGATCATATATGTCTGCCTCCATGTTGTCTCTCTTTTTTTTTCCCTCTCCCCCTCTGACTAAAACTTTGTTCCCACCCCCCCTTCCTTCTCATCCAATGACAGGCCTTGCTTTATCTTGTGTCTGCCTTTACCTGCATAATGGCATCAGCCTGCACTTTGCTATGAGTTGGTCCTGTCCTCTTCCAGCACAGTTCTCGCAGCATGGCTAGACAAGGAACAATGTGTGGACTTTGCTCCCTGCTGAAAGAACTAAGAAAACCTTCCTAGGAAAGGGACAGAATGCCTCCTGAAAACAGGAAGATGGGTTTCCTCTCAGCAGTGCTGAGGACGTGGCAAAGCAGCTGCCGTGGATGTCGCCTGCAACAGAGGCCATGTACCTTGATGGAGAGTATGTCTGTGCACATCTGGGATGGGAGAGCGGGCATGAGAGTGGGGAATAATGCTGTACTCTTTTGCCATGGCAGACCTCAGACTATAAGAAGGACCGGTTTCTTCCTGATGACAGTTATTGTTCTCAGGCTGTCCCTGGAAGAAGCTGGACTTCTGAGACTGGAGGCAAGCCATTGAGTATATACATTCCAGAAACGATACTCCTGAGACAGGTGCTGACAAACCAGGGATTTTAAATCTCCACACCCAGAGCAGCCGGTGTTGCCTGGTGTTTCATGTGGTTCACCCTGTTGAACTGTCACCTCCTTCTGAGTTGTCCCAGAGGCAAACGAGACGTGGCCATCTGAAGATGCACGAGAAACTATTTGAGACTTGATGTGATTTGTCCGTTTATCACCACGGGGTGTTAGAATATTTGATCTCTGTGTCTGTCTTCAAGTCCTGTGGGAGGAGCCTGGGCCAGCTCTGTTCACCTACCTGCGGGTCCTCAGTACAGCCTTTGGCTGCTATGGTAATGTTTTCTAGTTTTGAGGAAGACGACAGTTGAATGACAACAACTTTTCCAGGGATCAACTGAGGTGGGCAGGGCTTGCACACTGATAACTGCCACTGCCCTCTAGCCCTTTCATAGTTACCCTACCTTAGCCTAGGGAAGCCCCAGAAAGCCACACTCAGGTGCCACAGTCCTGTGAATCCCATATGACAGCCAAGTCCCTCTGTTTTCATGTTTGTTTTCCTTAATGACCCAGTGACTCTCATTAGGGCTGCAGAGTGAGGGAGGGGTTGTTTACAGGAGCACGGATGCTTTACCAGTGTTTGTACCATTGAAGAAAATGTCTGTCCCTCTCTCCATCAGCCATTAGCTGGCATCAATCCTCTTGGAGGGGTGATGATACCCTCACATGGTAAGATGCTGACAGAACTAACTGGTCTTGTGTGGGTCTTGTGCAGGTTTGACATGATGCTTCCTTGACTGGAAGTACCTAGACTACTTCTAGCATTTTCTTCTTGAGCACAGTAAAGGAGAAACGCTCCCCTTTAAAACACCCAGATTTCTTTTTTTTTTTTTTTTTTTTTTTGGTTCTTTTTTTCGGAGCTGGGGACCGAACCCAGGGCCTTGCGCTTCCTAGGTAAGCGCTCTACCACTGAGCTAAATCCCCAGCCCCAACACCCAGATTTCTAATTTGTTGTGGCAGAGAATCTTGATCAACATGAAAGGCTCCATCCATGTCCTTGGCATGCCCGTTGCCTCATTGGCTCTGAGGCTGCACTGATAACCATCTCCCTTTAGCGCTACCATAAATAGCTGCTGGCCTGGATTTGTGTGTTCTTGTCTTAGGATGTCTGCTGCTCTTGCTGGGAACTTCTAGGATCATCTCCCTTGGCACAGGATGAAGGCCTGGGTATTATAAATTTTGGCCTGGATAAACATGGAGAATGTGTTGATACTTGGAGAAGACAGTTCACTGTCTTTTTGATAGTGTCTACTTTGAGCAGAAAGACTTCTGATGCTAAGTTTGCAGTGACAAAGGCCAATCAATTAAGGAACCAAGGGATCTTTGTCTCCAAAGCTCTAAGGCTCCCTGCCCGCCCCAATCTGTGTGCAACTTTCAAAATAGACATGTTGTGTCAAAGAAGAAAACTTGGATGCCAAGTCAATGGGAACTTTTGAAGCCCAGGAAGCTGCCCTTTGATACATTGACTGACACTAAGGTTGGCAAGAGAAGCCACCAGGTAGCAACAGGGCAGTCTATTGTCCTGCCTCATTGTAAGATACTTAGCAAGAAGGTTAAGAGCAAAGGACCAAGAAAAAGTGGGAATGCATATGCAATGGAGAGATAAAGAGGGGAATGGAGACCTGATTTGCAGTGCACACCTTTAATCCCAGCACTCAGGAGGCAGAGGCAAGCAGACCCTGTGCATTCAAGGCTGTACACAGCAAGAGCCAGGCCACTCAAGGATACAGAGTGAGACCCCGACTTGCAACACAACATCTACCACTATCACAACAAAACCTACAAATACGCCCAGGTGAAGTTAAAGAAAGGTGAGCTGAGACTAGGGTAAGGAGGGCTGGCATGGGAGAAACCCTGACACAAGCCACAGCGGAGCTGTCAGCCTAGGAGGGAGAGCAACACTGTCCTCTGACACAGGACACTCGGTCCTTGCTCACCCTGGGCAGCACCCACTTCCCCACGCTTCTCCATCACTGACACCTTTACAGCCTTGGCACACCCTCTTTCCCCAACTCACTGAACATTGGCATTATTTGATCTTTGCCTCTCTGGGTCCATTGTTGTCTGTGTCCCTTACTTAGAATGGGGTGGTCTTTGCTTGATTTCTGGATATTCGAAGTCCTAGCACAATCAATATTTAGAGTTTATAAGGGGTGGACAGAAGTCAGAAGAGGGGATCTGCACACATCCCTTCTAAGGGGTGGAAGCCTGCTTTGAGGGTCCTGATAGGAACATTGGTAGCCCTGGGACTGCACTTCCAGCCTGGGCGTTTTCTCTTCTTCTAGGTCTAAGCTAAGGAAGGTTCCTTATGATCACATGCAGGGTTCCTGCTGCCGGAGCTGGTTCTCAAAGACAGAATCTATCCCTGCTTTTGGCTTCCATGGGAGAGAACTGAGCTGAATTAGCCTCCAGTGAACAGCTGGGCTGATACAGACACGGCCATCCCAGAAACATGGCTCCTTGGCTATCAACCTAGTATGCATGGAAGGAAAGCGATGAGAGGAAGTTACCCAGGTGACACATGACACAGCTGGGTCTCAGGTCTCAAGGCTGCAATCCTGAATCAATAATGTTCGCTCCATTCTGTGAATCCAGCTCTGGGATCTAGGTCTGGCTGGTTCCAGGTGTGTCCCGGGTCCTTATCATGGGAATCCCCATGAAGATAGAAACTCAGGTCCTCACAATGATGCACAAAGCCATCAGGGACCCAACACCCAAGGGGACCCTGGTTTCTACACAAATGCATTCCATATGGCCTTTGTCACAGAATTCACTGCAGGAGGGCAGCATTCCTGACCTTGTCCTCCTGTCCTGTCTGGTGCTGAGTAGAATTACTATCCCTTAGACAGATGCCGGCAAGACCTTGTTGATTCCACAGTCAGACAAGGCCCATGGCCTCAGCAGGAGCTCCTTGGATGGAGAACTTAGAGTCTGTTAATTCCTGCACTGAGGGGTCTCCACAGTGCTGCTCTGGCTCCTTAGCAGACATTTCGCCTCATTGTGTCTCTACAGAGGATCCTAAGGTGTGCCCACACCTGCCTGTGAGACAGGTCTAGACCCACAGAGGTCAGGACACAGTCCTGCTTTCTCATTGCTCAGCTTTGCTGGACTCTCCCCTGATGTAGTCATGGAAATACATTGCTGTTATTTCTTTATTCAATTTGAGAAGTTTTTTTAGGGTTTGTTGTCCTTTTACATTTGAAACCAGAAGCTGTAGAACCAAGAAAACCCACCTCAAGCGTTACTGGGAAATCACCTAGGAATGTGGAGTCACGATGATTCTACTGTATCCTGTGGAGCCCTGCCACACTCTGTGATGTCACAATGTAGGGTGACAACTGCTCTTGGTGTATTTGTTCAGCACCATGGACATGTTGACAACACTGAGCAGGTCACTTGGGAGAGAGAACGGAGAGCACAGAGACAGCAGAGAGGAGGAGAAGGACGCTGGCCTTCAGACTCCTGGTAAAACAGCAAGAATTAAATCAATCTGGGAAGGTGCAGTGAGTTCTGGGGAAAATTTGAAGCTTCCTGGAGCAGGTGGGCTGGAGCTGACCTTTCCAGAAATTGGAAACAGGACCTCGATCTGCTAGGAAGCAACTGGACTTCACTATATTCCTGAAAGTCAAGTTTTCCATCTATCTCAGAAGTTAAGAGCTGGGAAGGTGGGGTGGTTTGAGTATGACTAACCCAGGGAGTGGCACTATTTGGAGGTGTGGCCTCCATGGAGTAGTTGTGGCCTTGTTGGAGTAGGTGTGGCCTTGATAGAGTGGGTGTGTCTTGATGGAGTGGGTGTGGCCTTGATGGAGTATGTGTGCCACTGTGGGATTAGGCTTTAAAATTCTCATCCTAGCTGCCAATTTAATGTTGTCCATTATAAGAGTTGCCTTGGTCATAGTGTCTGTTCACAGGAGTAAAACGCTAACTAACACAGAAGGGCACAGCTGTTTGCTGAGAGTTCTTGGCTTTTACTCTTATTGTCAGGGAAATAAGACTGAAGAAGAAGGGACAGAATAGTGAAGTGGCAACATTTTTGGGCAGGAAATAACTCTACTTCCTGCCCAGTAGATTCCTTTAGGAACAGTTGCTATCCGGCACTAATTAGAGGACAAGTAAAATGCTCTGTCCAAGCCTTAGGATCTCAGGTTTTACCACAGAACTACTCTGACCAATGTAGGTCTCTGAGTCAGCAGGTGTGGGTGGCAGGCAGAACCCTACTACGGCAAGCCCTGTGCAAAACACTGAATCCACACAAAGTCTCGCTCTTAGCTGCTAGCTCCGGGTGTTCTGGGCTGTAAGTCCGGTTACTCTTGAGTCTGGTGACTTTGTAACCCTACATGGCTTCTTTAAGGCCATGTGCAGTGTGAGATAGACGGATATCTGGGCATCTGCAGCCTGTGAGTCTTGTGGCCTTTGGCGTTTTTCTCCCAGTTTATGTAAACACAACCTTCAGTGTTCTGAAGCCAAGTTGGCTCCTCTGCAGCTGTGAGCCTGAGGAGGCTGTGTCCTTGGTGCCTGAGGAGGCTGTGTGCTTGGTGCCTGAGGAGGCTGTGTCCTTGGTGCCTGAGGAGTCTGTGTGCTTGGTGCCTGAGGAGGCTGTGTCCTTGGTGCCTGAGGAGGCTGTGTGCTGGGTGCCTAAGGAGGCTGTGTCCTTGGTGCCTGAGGAGGCTGTGTGCTTGGTGCCTGAGGAGGCTGTGTCCTTGGTGCCTGAGGAGTCTGTGTGCTTGGTGCCTGAGGAGGCTGTTTCCTTGGTCCTGAGGAGGCTGTGTCCTTGGTGCCTGAGGAGGCTGTGTGCTTGGTCTCTTGAAGCACGTGCTAAGGGAACCAGAGGAAACCATATCCACCTCTCTACAAACCTATATGGACATTGACCTCCAAGCCTGGGTTTTCTGAAGCAGCCAGGGCAATTCTCGTCTGTCTGTTCACTCCTGATCATACTTCACTGTGCTTGGGCTGGACTGTGAAGAAGTGGTGTGTAGAGAAGGCGCTGTCCCTCAGCTGCTGCACCTTAGCGTCTACTGAAGATACCTCAAGTCTTCTGTGACAGGTCAAAGATTTGAGCAGCAGTCACTTGCAATTGATTCTTTGATTTTCAGCAGGAGCTCAGCACATAGAGTTGTGCTGCCGCACACGTCATTGTTCACATCAGCAAGTTCTCTCAAAGCATCAGGACACCATTGTTTCCAAGTCTCCCTCTCTAGTTCTGATCTCTGTAGGCATCCTCCACACCTTGCCTTCTAGATTACCGTATGTCCTCCATCCATTTCTCCCTTGTATTGTTTCTGTTCATGTGTGCACACTCGGGTGTGTGTGTGTGTGTGTGTGTGTGTGTGTGTTCACACAGTTCCTGGATTCATGAAGAAACCTGACTCACAGCACAGACAATCTACTGGCTGCAACACCTCTTCCTCCACCAGAGAACTGTGTTCCACCCACACTTGCTAATTCAGTTTTTATGCCAGTTTAGGTACATCTTGCTACGAAACTCCTGTGGGAGCCTGTGTAAGCAAGATGTGAATGCCAGATAGGTCAGTGTCAGAATGTTCTTCTCGATAGATGTCCTTCAAGAAAGAGTTACAAAAACCATGATAATGAACATATTTGAAAGCAAGGACATGAAGAAAATGTGATTGTGTTTATCTCTGTGGGAAAGAAAGAGAGCTGGGAGGAACATTCTTTGATTTTCTTATGTACCCAAGTAAGCCTTTCATATTCCCTCACGGTATTTGAATATGCTTAAGGTAGCTTGAGTTCACCTCTTGTTTGCTATGTATTAGTGAAGGTTCTCTGGAGGAACAACTTAGAGAATCTCGCATTCCCTTCCTTGCTCTGTCTCTCTCTATGTTTAATAAATATATTCATATGTATTTAAATGGAAACATATATGCAAATCTCATGTATGTGTATATGATTTATTAGGAATTTTTCTTGCCAGTTGTGGTGCCACATGCCAATGTGATTTGCTGAAGGAGCCAGAGGTGTGAGGACAATGAGCCCAAGGCCAGCCTGGGCTACACATTTTAGGGCTGGTGAGATGGTTCAGCCTTTAAAGGCTAGGCTCAAAACCAAAGATATAAGAATTTATTAGAAACAATAATGGGCTGTACAATGGAACAATGGTTATTTATGGAAGGAAGACACAAGAATCTGGTTGTAGTTCAGCTGCTGAAGTGGCTGGATGTCTCATCTGGCCTACAGTATATGCCTGTAGTTCAGAACGATGAAGAAGTTGGCTCTAAGAGTAGTGAAGAAATGGACTCTTTAAGGAGCACAGTGACAAGCAGGCAGGCAGGGAGAGCTTCCCTCTTCTATGATCTTCATGTATCCTGCCAACAGAGGGTGTGGTGGCTGAGAGTAAAGTTGGCTCTTCGTCTCACTAAAGAGAAAGATTGAAGGTTTATTGTCCCACCTCAAAAATCCAGGTTAGAACAGGATGGTCCCAGTTCAAGTAGTTAATTAAGGAAAAATGGATCAGACGTGTGCCCAGTAAAGTTGTGTTTTAGTAAATTCCTGAAGTAGACAGCTAGACAACCAGGACTTGCCATCACAGACGGCTTCAGTGATAAAAATGAGAAGTGTCTGTTTTCACTGGTCTTGATCTCAGAAGCCTTGAGTTCCCTGCTATCCCACATGGGTCTCTGCAATGTCCTTTCATGGGCAGAGTCAGCCTGAGAGATCACAGAGAAGGTCTACAAACTACATTGTGGTCTCAACACTAGCCTCTCAAAGATCCTATTTCCAAACCAGGTTCACATTCCCCTTAACTGGATTGGGACCTGAACATCAGAAAGGCACTGTCCACCGATCCGTCATACAGTATAGGGTTCAAGAAGGCACAGAAGTCACCTGTAGGGTAGAGTACAGTAGCTCTGTGGGGTGTGGCAATCCAGGCTCAACGTGATCCTGGTCTTCACTGCAGGGCCATCAGTGAGTTTAAAGGTGAAGTGAGACACTAAGCTCTGGGGCAAAGGCATCTTAGTAATCTGTCCCCTTTACCCTCTTCCTTCCGTGCTTGTGTTGCAGTGGATTTGTATATAAGGCTGGCTGTGTCACCTTTCCTCATAGGGGCCTGTGATTCACGAAGAATGGTACCCCATACTCCAATAGTGTGCAACAACAGAGGAGAACCTGCATGCAGGGGTCCACCATACATCAGCAAGGAAGACAGAGGTGTGGACTCTGCAGGGTCAACTTAAAGCCTGTAAGGGGAGGAGTGGGTGACTTTTCCTTTTTGGTCTTGATGGTTTCCTCTTTCTTCATGGGTCTGGTTACCTTTGTGATTGGTTAAAGCTCTGAGAGATTAGGGCTGCTTTTGCTGACCTCACTTGGCTCAAGCTAGGTGGTGGGGCAGCATCTACAGCTCCCTATTTGCTGCCCTTGTGATTGGCTCACACTAAGTGTTGGGACAGCTTCCTGAGGGGAGGTTTTTCCTGGAATTGACTGGTTTTGGACTTTTCCAGTTCTGGGAAACAGAAACGTAGGCCTATTCTCCTAACCTGCAGGTTTGAGGCTGTCGTGGAGTCAGCGTGGCTCTGGCTGATTCAGTCCTCTTACCATGGTGGCATTTGCATTGTCACAGGTGGCTCTGATCAAGGACTTTGGCTCCTGTGTAGCTCTGGGTAAAGTAGCAGTGACATACCACATATTCTCCCCATGATGGGGTTGTTAGATTCTCCCACTGAGATGCCCTTACATACCCCTGTCTGGCATCTCACTCGCCTGCGTCTTTCCTCGACCTTGTGTTGAGGAATGGGCCATGACTCCTCCTGTGAGTGTCTGCTCTTACTGTCTGAGGGCTGACCTGGGGAGCCCTGTCCCCACTGTCTCCCAGCTCTCCTGTCAGTAGTTGGTCACACCTTTGCTAACGTCATGATGGCTGGAATGTGCTCTGCTGACGCAGTTAGGAAATCTTCCCTCATTGCCTACGGAGCTCACCTCTGCTCTGACAGGACAGCCACAGTCACCCACCACCTGCACAACGCCCTGTGGATCTAGGTGCTGCTCACCTCAGGGCACTGATATTTCCTCCCCAGCATCCTGACCGAATTCACTAACCATTTGTATTTCTCATATTATTGAATAAAGGACATGAGGAGAAGAGTCATCCTGGACTACGCTTGGCAAGTGAGCCTTCTATGGAGTAAGGGACACATTGTGATAAAGCAGAGGGAACTCTGATAGTGGAATGGGGTAGAGGAATGGCTCTCAGGGAAGTCCCCTGGAAAGGGCATTTGGCTTCGCTGATTTAGTAACATATTTGTGGGCTGGTGGAGTTGGAGGTGATCTAAAAATCCATCTTCTGAACATTCTGTTGTATCCTGGAGATTCCTTGGAATTCTTTGTGATGTCACCTGTGTTGTGGCAACAGCAACTGCATTCATTAATCCTTCAGTCAGTGACTACAGGCTTTACCCATAAACTGTTGGCAAGAGTGAGGAGTGTAGTTGGGAGAGAGACTGGAGGGCTTAGAGAGACTGGAGAGAAGCAGAAGGAAGCTGTCCTTCAATATCAATGTACAGCAGGAAGTAACAAATGCTTCTGGAAAACAGGCATTGAGTTCTGAGAGGAAGGGAGAAGGGGAGGAACGGGGGAACGGAGGGGAAGAGAGAAGAAAGGAGGGGAAGATTGAGGGAGGTGGACCTTTATCTAGATCTTCCTGTAGTGGGACTCAGCCGCTGAGAGACTCTGGGAAGTGACAGACCTACCCTGCTTCTCTGGGTTCCTACAGAGCAGACCCAGGTCAAGGATTTTGATAGATCATTTGGCAGAGTCAGGAATTGACAAGGTGCAGCTGCTCCTCTGGTAGCCCATTACGTTCATTCTGAGAGGCAATGAAGGCCAGAAGGCACTCAGAAAGTAAGGACGTGGCCCTCTAAGGTTAGGGTTAGATGTGCGAAGGTCTCAGACATACAGGTACACGTGTCAGGGCTCGTGCTGGTAATGATGAGAGACTTCACTATTTACCTCCGTCACGTTAGCTATGACCTGACATTTTCTGCTAAGTCTTCCTGACTGGGCCAGCTTCTGCTCTCTGTGGCTAAAGGGACTACAGTAGGGAGTGCAGCACATGCATCTCCATGGTGGCTGGGGACAGGGAAATGACTTAGAGGCCTCAGCTCCAGTTTCCTCTCCCTGCTCTTTCCTGGCATCACCCAGCACTCCCTCTCCCTCAGGCTTTATCTGGGGACTCTGCGTTCTTTCTTCTGGCCCCGTGCAATCCAACTCTGTAGGTCTCTTGTGTTTACCTACAGGGACTCCTCAGGAGGCATCATCTGCACCCTCCCTCCTCACTGAGCAGGAGCAGCATGTGCAGAAGGTGGAGAGACAGCCTGTGAGACAGATGAGCTGCAGGGTGTCATTGACCCATCAGACAGTCAAGGATTTGAGCAACAGGTGGCTAACATGCCCAGCTCACTCCTGGCTATGTTGTCACCACTGTGTCAAGCCCAGCTCTCCTCAGGGACAGGAAGCTGAACCTCCATGATGTCCTCATGCCCACTAATTTTCCTGAGTGTGTCTAAGAAGCAGAACTTGAAGCCAGGTTAGGAGCGGTTTGGGGACACAGGCTGTTCTGCTTCCTCCAAATGAAAAGCAGAGTCTGTATCCTCAATCACAGTCTGGGGACAGGGACAGTAGTGTGCGGCTCTCAACATGCACTTCAAGACGCCTTGACTGGCATTGGCTTGTGGGAGATGCTAGGTCCTGTGTGTTTGTGATGGACTTTGTATTTAACCAGCAGGTGCTTGGGTCCTGGGTTATGGCAACAGCAGGAGGGTCATGGCTCCATTTGGTCCATGTCAGTGTGTGACTGAAAGGCCAGGAGTTCATAAGTTCATAACTCCTCCTCTCTGATCTGGTTCCTCATACTCTTAGTGTGTGTGTGTGTGTGTGTGTGTGTGTGTGTGTGTGTGTGTGTGTGTTTATATGTGGGTGTTGGAGTCCCTCCAGACTCTGGAAGTGCAGGATCTGTGGTAGGCCATGAGGATCTGCCTGTCTCAGACTTTCCAGTGCTGAGGTCTAGGACCTCCAGTGTGAGCTGCACTGCATGTGGTCCTTGTGTTCACCTTGGTGCAACAAGAGAATTAGCTTGAGGCTTGAGAGTATATAAACCATTCTTATTTTGGGTCTGCTCCCTGGAAATAAAGATGATGAACTCTGGGAATCCATGTATAGAAACCCAGGATTGAGCATCTGTGTTGTAAATCAGGAGACACATCACCACAGTTTCAGGTGGGGGGGTTGACAACAGACTTGTCACACAGGATCCTGTGGCCTTTTTAGAGATCTGGTCTACTTCTCTATTCCCACCAAGGCAGCTCATGAAACCTGGCTCCCACAAATTTTAACCTCTGTGTCTGATTTCCTTGGGCCAGAATAGCAAATTCAATAACAAACACCAGGATGTCCCCTGGTGTGTATATGTACCAGAATGTGACACCCACCGGACCTGCATAGTCCAGGACATGGCTTGAAATCATGTGACCCTTGTGGTCTCTCTGTGGTAGCATTCTTTGCGCCTAGGTCCATACCATACTACAGGTTGAATTTTGAGCTTGCGATACAGAGGAGGGAGCACGAATAGACGAGGTCAGACATAAAGAAATTGCCCAAGGAGATAAGTGAGGCCTGTAAATTAATACAGAGTTATTAATTTAACACACTGGCAAGCCAAGGACTGGTAAGATTCTGCACAGAGCCTTACCAACCTAAGACAGAATAGCATTGCTTTTGATAATGCTTATTCCATGCCTAAGGAAGGCATTCTTGTCAGAACGACCTAAGACAGGCTCAGACTTATGACATAAATAAGGGGGAAATGTGGAGAGCCTTTGGGGCCACTTCTAGACACTTGACAGGAATTTGGCCAGGACAAAGGAAGTAAGCTCAATTTTGCATATACTTTAAGTGGTTTAAAAGCAGACTGGAAAAAAAAAATAAACCCACTTCAGTCTCAGAACTGACTGGAGTCTTTATAATGCTGTCTAATTGTCTTTTTTCTTTTTAATCTCACTGCCCTGGAGAACCTGTTGACTGACCGAGGTGGCTTGGTCACTAATACCTGTGTATTCTTAGTGAGGAATAGCAAGAGGTGGAGCAAACCAAACCAATGCTCCATCTCCCACTGTCTATGGGGTTGTATGTCTACTCCTTTTTCATGCATCCCTTCTACTTTACATACCAAGGCCAGTATACATGGGAATTCTCTCATCTGGGGGGAACCATATCCTGGGGTACAGAATTTAGCATTTGTATATACAGGACCTGACCAACCCCCAACAAAGTCCCTCAAACAGAACACCCATTAATATTTACACGAGAGCATCATATGGAGAGATTCTAATATGAATGAGGAGTAGGAAACCAGATATCTTAGCTTCTGTGGGCCAAGACCTGGCACCCCCTCCCACACGAAACTCAGAGGACAATTTGTGGCAGGTTTGGTCTTCAACCACGTAGGTCCCAGGGAAGGAACGAATTTCTTTAGGTTTGGCAGCATTGTCTTGGCCACTGAGACATCTCACCAACCAATCACCTCAACCACAAATTTAATAGCTATGCATCTATCTTTATGTTCTCTGTGTATATCTGCCCTGTTTAAAGAGTAGATTCTTTTGACCCTTGGTTTGACAGCTCCAGTCTAGGGACCCCCAGGATTACTTTCCTCACACACTAACTCTCTTACTCACTGTCAGTCTAGAAAGGCAGATCGTTACAGGGGAGCTCCACAGGAATAATGTGGTCATCTGGAAGAAACACTTCCTAATATACCCTGAGATCTGCTGTGGTAACCTTTCCTAACCTTGAATAGAGGTGCTCTCTTCCAGGGTTTTTTGTGACCTCTGCTGCAGGCTCCACCACTCAGGCTGGTCCTCTTAACACTGCAGCTTCCTCTTAACGCTGGTGCACTGACATGGATTCCTTCCCACACCTCCACCCCAGGAGGGTCTTCTCAAACCTGCACTTCAAATGACAGGCCTAATCTGCATTGTTGTCCTAGATGAGAGGTGACAGAGCTGCTCCAACCCTGACCATAAGTGATGCTGGAGCAGTGTAAGACTCGAGACGCCCCCAAGTCCTACATCCAGGATGTCCCACTCACAGAGATCCAGAGACAGAGATCAATGCAATAAGCAAGAAGTTTAATGATCCAGTGCACTGGGGTGGCCCTGTGATCAGGACAGAGGCAACCTCCAGTAACAAAAGCACACACCTTTTATACACTTGTGGAGGACAGCCTTTGGCAACAGCATGAGTTGGTCCTTGATGATGCACATTGACCCTTACATTCATCAATGGTGAGAGATCTTTGGCACGCAGATGGGGGACTACTAAGAGCAGTTAGTTCATTTCCTGGAACAGGGTGTTATCCTAAATTATTTGGACAGTGTGTTAAAGTCCCAGCCACCTGGTGTTTCCCTAAGGGGGCCTTTGTCCTTAAAGTGTGAATCTTATAGCAGGATCCTGAACCCACAGAAAATAGTAGACACACCTGAGCCCTGCATAGATGCCTGGCAGCCTAAGACAATTAGCCTGAAAACTTCACAGACCTATCCCTATGCATCTCTAGAGATTTCTCCATTGATTGGGGGTGATCAAGTCCAACTGCTATAGCACGTAAGATTAGAAGAACCAAGTGCAGGAGCTGGGGAGATGGTTCATAGGTTGACAGCATTTACTGCTCGATCAGAGAGCCCACCTGGTGCCTAATAACCAACCGTAGCTCAAGTTACAAGGGGTGTCTGATGGCCTCTTCTGGTATCTGAGGGAACTCCATACATGTGGGACGCAGCAGACACACAGCAGGCAAAATACCATACACATAAAATAAAAATTATAAACCTCAAAAAAGGTCAAATGCATGGTTAAGGCCAACAGCATCTATAAAAAGCTACTTGGAAAGTAATTATCTCTGTTGTATAGTTATCACTGATGCTATATTGCAGGAAACAGAGGAATATAGCTCTGGGTTTTCTGATTTCTTGCATATGCAATGAATGTTTTTATGTCCTGAGATGCTATAGAACAAGACAGGTTGGTTCACGGGGCCACTTCATGAAAGCTTGTATATGGAGTACTATATTTTAGGTATAGCTAAATACAGGACAGGATGCATACATTATGATCCTTCATCATAAAGTGTGTATCTGTGCAGTCAGCCACGCTATCTATGCCCAATATACCATTCCTCTGTGTAGCCCTAAGATCCCTGGCTGGGACTCACTCTGTGGCCCAGGCTGCTTGGAACTTACAGAGATTGATCTCTGCCTGTGAGTTCTGGGGTTACAGGATTGTGACACCACTCCTGGTTAGGAGTAACGAAAAAAGCTTGTTCTTAAGGGTGAAATGTTGAAAATCACTTTTTTATTCATAAAAAATAGTAATTTTTCCACAAGAAGGGCTTTATAAGAAGGCATTCAACATAAATGGTGAATAGCCTTGCAAAATATCAATACAATAACAAAGACAAAATGACAAAACCACGAAACCACAAACCAACTGAAAATCAAGTAGCATTTTTTCACTGCAAACTTTTTAAATAATTAGCTAATTATTATACATAAGTACACTATAGCTCTTCAGACACCAGAAGAGGGCATCAGATCTATCATAGATGGTTATGGACCAACCATCTGGTTGCTGGAATTGAACTCAGGACCTCTGGAAGAGCAGTCAGTGCTCCTAATCACTGAGCCATCTCTCCGGCCTTCTCAATGCAGACTTAGAGACAGTGACCTACACCCTGTAGCTGGCCTTGGGCACAGGGTGGGAAGGCAATCACAGACTGTAATATTCCTGTCAAGACAAGTGTAGCCATGATGCCTCTGTGGGGCTTTGTAGGCCACGGGTAAGATATGTTAAAGGCTTTTGAATTCTCTTTACTCATCTTCACTAAAGTATTCTTTATGGCCCATCAGGACAGTGCTAATTTACACTCTCAGACTCCTCCTGGATGCCAGCAGCTCTGGCTGTGTCCCAGCAACTCTCTGAAGCCCTCCCCAAGAGGAGAATCCCAATCTCTGTGAGGAAATGCATCTCTAACATCTACCTGAGCCAAGGCATTTCCTTGGCTCGAACTGTTCCATTCCTAAGGGGATGAACATTTTGAAAGTTCATCTTCTTGATGTGCATCATACTTTTGTTGGATACAATTTCTAGCAGCCAAAGCCACCCTGGTGCTTTGTCCCAGAACCGCACAGCAGTGTTCATTTTTCTATTGCATCCTGTACACCGGCATGAAGGTCTATACATAGTGTTTCTTCCTCAGTTCTGACTGGCTTCTGAGCCTAAAGCACTCAACACTTGGTCAGGGCACAAACTCACTGCTTTTAACTTAAGCTGTTGATCGTGAAGGTTCTTAGGTTCTCAGCTTGAAGAATTATAGAAACTCTTACTGTGTCTTACTCTATTTGTGTCACGGGCACAAATAATCAAGTCCTAATCTACAACCTTGAGACTTGAAAAACTACAGCCAGGTGGGGTCCATGTTGAGGCAGCAGAAGTCTCTGAACTGCTCTTTTGCAGTGGGATCCACTGTTACTGTTTTCAAGGTCATTGCTCTGGGACTTTAAAATGTCACCATCCCTCTATAAACCAAGGGTTTTATCCAGGGAGAAGTAGGAATCTTGAATCCTCTCTGTGGCACTGGGTTTAACTAAATCATGGAAGATACACCTCAGATCCTGGATAAATCATGCTCTGTCACCCACAACAGAGAGCAAGTCACACATTTATGGGATATGTGTGGGTATCGACATATCTTCACAGTAACTCATTCTCCATGTTTTAGGAGCACACACCTACTAAGATAACATCAGGTTTCCCTCTTTACCAAACACATTTATTTTGCACACTTTGTGACCCCAAAATTACACCATTTGTAGTCACCTTTGGGATTAAGATAAACCTTGCCATTTATTATGATTCTCTTTGTTGTGATTCAGGCTACACGGTGAATAATTTGTAGGGTCCTCGGGTTCCGTTTTCCCCCCAAATTCAGCAAGTGCTAATTGAGCTGAAAACTCGTGTTTATCATTGGCCTCCTCGATTGATTACCCGAGGGTCATGCCTGAACCTCCTGGGCTGCAGGCTCAACACTGGTTCTAAGCTCAGGCTACACTGCCTGCAGGTGATGTCACATGGTACACAAGAGTCTCCCATATACCCCTCATTTACACTCGGCTGAATCTCATCCTAAGCAAGGGGCTGGGTTTCCTCTTTGCCCTGGATGTAGGTACCACTCTGCCTGGATGACTTTGGAATGCTGCCTTCTGCATGCATGCCTTTGAGACTTTTATGGAATGTTTCATGATGAACTACTGCCCTCTGCTGGCAGAATGCTCGCAGCCTTGGCTAGACTAAGTTCTGCAGCAGGTTGGTCCTGCAATGTGTTTGCTACTCCGTGATTCCTACTGTCAACATATGCCTGTGTGCGTTTATCCCAGACCTTAGAATGCATGGGCAGCATCTTGTTCCCAAACACGTGAAAGATGACTCTGGAATACGTATTCTCTACAAATCCTTTCTCAGAACAGCTCACTTCACTCCAGGTGTGCAACTAAGACTCCCCGTTCCTTTTCCTTATGGAAATGAATAACATGAAGAACAGGGGACTGTCATCATCTCGGTGGCAATTATCTTCAACAACACTTGTGTGTGTTGCAGAGTCTGTCAGCTGCAGCACTGCCCTGGAGAAAGAATCCTACTTTTTTTTTTCCAAATATTTATTTTATGTATTTGAGTACACTGTAGCTGTCTTCAGACACACCAGATGAGGGCACCGGATCCCATTACAGATGGTTGTGAGCCACCATGTGGTTGCTGAGATTTGAACTCAGGAACTCTGGAAGAGCAGTCAGTGCTCTTAACCGCTGAGCCATCTCTCCAGTCCCGAGAATCCTACTCTTTGAGGTGTGGTCTGCCTGAAAACCTGTGGCATCAACACGTCTTCCATGAACTATTTCCTACCACATACGGAGGGCCGAGGACTCAATCAGCTTCCCAAAGTCCTGGACAGTAAACTGACAGAGTAACTCTTCCTCACCAACATATAGTCCACCCCTGCCCCCATGTTGTTGTGCCCTCACCGGGAAACACTTGCTGGTGTATGGCAGTGTTCTGAGGGATTCTTCTCTAGGGTTTTCTGTTATCTCAAACCTATTTTTGATGCTTTCTTTTCTCCCGGAATAGTTACCCACCAGACCCGTGGATCGGAGCTGGACCACCTGGAGGTCTGTTGGTATTTGCCTCACTGGTCAGTTCACAGCTACAAGGATGTTCTTTTCCTAAGACCTTAGTTCTAGAGTCTCATGCATTCAGGTGATCCATGGTTTCCTTTGGTCTCCTCAGTTCTCTCAAGCAGTGTTGTCAGAGAAGGAAGGGAAATTAGACCAGAAACAGGGTGGCTGCTTCACTGGCCAGATAAAATCAGGGCCTATTTACATGTAAGGAAACCAAGTTTGAGGAAGACAACCCCACCCCATGAATTCTGTGGTTGGTGGGAACAGGTTCAGCAGGTGGCTCCCGATGGATGCAGTAGTGGAGTTGTTAAACCTGTGAGGAGGCAGCTAAGGTAAAGGCCTGGCAGGTGAGCCCTCCCCGTAGGGTGTGAACAAGAGAGAGCTGAGCTGGCTGGCCACTCATTGCCATACAGTGGCCTGGCAGGGTGAAATGCCTTCTGCCCCTTTGCCTTTCATCACCAGAGGCAGTCATGAGGGTGGGAAAGCTAACCCTGGCCCTTCACTGGCTATAGCACTTGGGAGATCCAGCCCTACACCTCACCTGGGCAAAGGCCAGGTGAGCCAGCCCCAAGGCTCGGGAGTGGGAGAGCTGGCCCAGTTCCTTACAGTCTGCATCACTTGAGAAACTGGGCCCCATGCCTTGACTAGGCAGCACTGCGGAGCTGGCTCTGAAAGTGTGGGTGCAGGTGAGCAGGTCACAAGGGCATGAGGACAGAAGAGCTGCTCCTGCCTCCTGGTGGCCTTGGGTGGTCTAGCCAGAGCAGTGCTGGAGAGCTCGCCCTGGTGATGCTAATAAAGAAGTACCAGTGCGCTGACCAGCTCAGCGATCACCCAGGCCTAGATCCAGGGCTCTGGTTGGGATGTGTGAAAGAGCCCTTCTTGCTGACTCAAAGCCATAGGAGCTCTATGACACAGGAAAACAACAGGATGACCAGGAGGAGTCCTGGTGAGGATCTGATATTGACGAAGCCAGAGACCTCAAACCAGACCAATGACTCATTCCAATGAGCAGGACTGGAGTACCCAATGGGAAACTCATAAAAAGTCAATAAAAAGTTAAAACAAAAAAGGACACAGGCCTGGTGGGGACTTGCCCTGTCCCCTGTCAAGCTGCTGCCTTCCGTCACCTCAACTGTTCTGGATGGTCAACATTGATCTTTTACTGAAGTCATTGTTTGTACCCCCAGTGAATCAGAGTTACACAGTAGCTGGTCCTAGAAGTATCAGAATTTGATTTGAATACTAAATGTTCTCTGTTCTACTAGGAAGAATAGGACTCTCTCCTAAACTCCAGAGACATCATTTTGTAAAACGTAACAGCATAATACTGCCGTGGTCAGTGACACAGGACAGATGCATACATTGTTCATGATGAGTCATGAACAACACCCAACCATCTCATCCTATAGAGAGTCATAATGCAGTCTTGCAACCTGGGCACCTGGACAAGGTCATGATGCTAGCTCAGCCCTCCTGCTCAGAACATACCTTGACCCAAGCAACACGCAAGACCGAGTCTGTCAGGCCGGAGCAGCATTTCTCCACTCGTGTGTCTGAGGAAAATGGCCCTGCACAGGTTCTGGCACCAAGCATAAACATGAAGACCCTCAGGAGTAGAGCTGGGAAACTGCACGCTGGCTCTCTATGACAGTCTGTTGTAGAACACGTGCATGAAGGATCTGATCATCCCGGGAGCAGAGGCATCTGCCTGGACTTTCCTGGAAACTCTAAGCCTATTCTATCCAAAGAACACTTTTTATGGAAAATGGGTAAACACTGCAGAGAGCAGTGTTCAAAGAGTGGAATCTTGTCTCTACAGGAGATGTCCCATATTAAAAATGTAATTTCAGCCAGGTGTGATAGTATACATTTTAAAACCCTACCCCTTGGGAGGTCAAAGCGGGCAGAGCTCTGTGAGTTCAAGGACAGCCTGCTTAGAACATACTAGAGAGCATAGAAGGAAGTCACAACGCCTCAGACACAGAAGTCTGAGTTTCCTGGACAGAAGTCCTTGTTGACTAGAGGGGTTCTTTGAGGGGTTCTTTCCCTGGCAGATGCTCTTAGTCTTGCTGATGAGCAGAAGCCCATAAAAGACAGAGAACCCAGGTACACAGGACCCAGGTGGGTATACCCTTCCCTCCCATCCTGGGCTCCTTCCTCATCTGGAGGCCCTCAAAGTGTTGCTGCATCTTTTCTGCTAACTCCTTTTGCTTGATGGCCATCTCCTTCTGCTTGTGCCTGTCCTGCAGCAATTCCTCCATTTTTTTTTCCAGCTCCTGTTCAGTAGAAGTCAGTGTTCTTAGTGGAGGGTTGGACATGGGCACACACAGATGTTCATACAAGAGCAGCCACATGCAGACTATCCCAAGAGCTTGCTCGCCATCCAGGCAAGTCAAAACAGCAAGCTTCTCTGGAAGTAAGAAATCATGTTTCAAGGCAGAAACTGACCGAGAAAGCTGGGCTGGTCATCTCCTCTAGCCATTAAACATAATCATGGTGCATCACCCCACCCACATGCCTACAATACACAGAGACACAAAGAACTGAGCAGAAGGCAAGCTCCGAGTTCACCGTAAGCACATCAGCTCTTTCAGAAGAGGCTAGGAACTTTGCTATCCATCCCTTGAGAACTAAAACTGCTGTGGGAAGCTTGTTGTGCTTGGCCAGATTATGTTCCAGTGGTTGGAGAATTTCTTCTCCTGAAGCTCCAAATCTCCCACTACAACCCCCCAACCCCCAGCCTGTCAAAGCCCTTCCCACATCCCCGATGATCCAGTCACCTCCAGACGGTAAGGTCTAAGAGAAGAGAACACTCCAGTACCACTCACAAAAAACAAACAAACAAACAAACAACAGAGCTGACAAGCTTCTACTCGGACTTCTCTCAGTGTGAACCAAGAGCTGAGTAAGATGAAAAGACCACATTGGGATGCAGGAAGAAAGGAGAAGGCCACATACCCCCCAAAGGATGACAATGAGAATTGCTCATTTTGCATTTGCACGGTGCTGTCCTCCCTACAAGCTGCTCCCCACCTGTGATTCCCTCATGACTCCTGCAAAGAAAATGAGCCACAGGTCACCGCCCTCACTCATGAAAAGCTCTGTGCTACTTCCTAGGTGGCTTCCCACATAGCACCCATGCTACCAGTAATGGCAGGTAGATGTGTGATGTGTGATCAACTTATCTCCCTTAATGAGCTTCAGCTTCTGTCAGAGCAGGAGGGTTGGCTTGTCAATCATCCAGTTTCTCACAAGCGTCCACATCCACAGAAAAGACTTGCAATGTGATAACAGACATGAACAACTGGGTGGGACATAGGTGGGTGACTAGATAATGGGCGGATAGTTAACATGGGTGTATGTGCATGTGTATGGCTAGACACAACCAGCCTTTATCTGCCTCTTCACCTCAACATACCATCATCCAGACAAGGTCCCTGGTCCCCAGAGAGCCAAAGACTGAAGCCCACAGTAGCCATACCAGCATCACCTAAAGGCAAGCTGTAATGGCTACTCCTGGTTGTTAACTTGACTATATCTGGAATGAACTACAATTCAGAATTGGAGGCCTCATATTTGATCCAGATCTTGAGTCTAGAAGACACAGGTTTCTGACCTAAATCTTGACATAGAAATCTTGAGGAATAGTGGCCACGAAAAGGTTAGGCCCAGGCAAATCCCAGGAGACTCAGGCAAGAAGATCTCTGAGTTCAGGGCCAGTCTGGGACAAAACAAGTTCCAGATCCAGGTGTGATGCTACACATCTTTAATCTGGGCCACACCTTCTACTGGAGGCTTACATAAGGAGATTGGAAGAAGAAAGATTCATTCTTCTTCAACTGTCTACTTGCACTTAACCTGCCAGCACATCGGTTAGAACCTATATCTTCAGGATTTCAGCTTATACAGAAGACCAATTGAAACACTTAGCCTTGTGGGACTGAGCAACCACTAGATTATTGGACTTCTCATCCACAACTGCCAATTTTTGGGTTAGTTGGACTGCAGCCTGTAAGTCATCACAATAAATTACCTCTATAAAGAGCAATAAAAAGACATTCCATAAGTTCTGTGACTCTAGAGAACCCTGACTAATATACAGGCCAAAGTCAGAGAACAGCCAAATCCAGAAAGACTCAAAGTACTTCTGAAAACCCTGGCACCAAAGGGGATCCACGTACCTCCCAGAACAGGCAGTGGCCCTACCTATACTTATCTGTCCATGGTACTGCCATGTGTCTGTCAGCAGGTACAGGGTAAATATTCTCTGAAAGAAGACAGAAGACCAACAGGAATATATGAGTCCCCTAGAAATCAGCTCTGCAAAGCTATTGCCAGAGCTTCAGAGGCCCAAGGCTGCCTGACATTCCCCTCAGGATACAAACTGTTTTCTACCTACAGACACCTGAGGATGGTCCAACAATATTGTTTGGCTCATAGTCTCTCTCACACTTAGCAAAACTGAGTCCAAGAGGCACAAGTTGAAGAGCCTCAAAGCAGGCTGCTAAGACACAGACAGGAGAGAACCAGAGCCCTCACTCACTTTGACTCAAAGACAAGAAGAGTAGAAGCAGCCCCTGCCAAGTGCTGGGGTCCCAGGCAAGTCAGTCGCTCACCAGCAGGAGACGGTTTCCTCAGTCAGCTCTTTGAACCTGTCCAAGGCCTCACTTATCTCCTTGGGCAATTTCTTCAGGTCTGACCTCATCTGCTCATACTACCTCCTCTGCATCTCAAG
The DNA here is from genome assembly GCF_021556685.1 of Rattus norvegicus. Classification (NCBI taxonomy): domain Eukaryota; kingdom Metazoa; phylum Chordata; class Mammalia; order Rodentia; family Muridae; genus Rattus; species Rattus norvegicus. Next base: position 1,671,318 of record NC_141549.1, on the reverse strand, counting down.
CTCAAAATACAGCCTGTGGGAGGGGCTAGCCTCAGGAGCAAAGAACCCCATGAACACAGGCCTTGAATATTTCATGAATTCAGGGTGCTTTCTGGACTTCTGTAAACCAGTGGATGCCACATCCTGGATCCTACGTACTAGGATATCCCGGTGCTTGCTAACCTCCTCTCCTGGCCTCAAGACAGTAGAGGCAGGAAGTCCAAAGGGAGGGAGCCAGGGTTGCATGACCTCCCATAGTGGGCCTGGAGTGGGCAGACTTACTCTCTTAAAAGTTCCCAGGAGTCTGTGCCACAGGTTAGGACCCACCAGAACTGTGAGATTTCTCCTATCTTTAGACAAGGATTCTTGATTCTGGGTTCTTATTGCTACACCAATCCCCAGAGAACATAATCAGTATTCCAGAACAGAGACCCAACATCACAATGACTATATAAATTACTTAGGAAATCCCAATGTGCCACCAAGTAAGTACTGGGGCCAAGAACATTGCTCAAAGTCACCTGACATCTCTTGGAAACTGAGACAGGCAACTCTAAAGGCCCCACCTCCTACTTTCAACTCTCAAAACCCTGAGTAACAGGAACACACACACACACACACACACACACACACACACACACAGTTAGGATGTCAAAGAAATGAAGGAAGGTGGCATTGTCTCAGAGTATGAAGAACAAGATCAGAGAGGAGGAGTGTTGAGCTCAAGGCCTTCTGGTCACACACTAAGCAGAACCAAATATAGCCAGGTGCCTCCTGCTGTTGCCAAAAGCAACCATGACCCGAGCACCTGCTGTTTAAATACAAAAGTTCATCACAACTCTCAGGACCTCGAATCTCTCACAAACCAATGCCAGTCAAGGCATCTTAAAGTGCATGTTGAGAGCTCACATACTACAGTTCTTATCCCAGACTGGGATTCAAGATACAGGCTCTGCTTTTTGTTTTTTGGTTTTGGTTTTTGGTTTTTGGGTTTTTTTGTTTTCTTTTGTTTGTCTTTTTTTTTTTTTTTTTTTTTTTTTTTGGAGCTGAGGACTGAACCCAGGGCCTCTACCACTGAGCTAAATCCCCAACCCCAAAGATTTATTTCTTTATTTTATGTACAGCATTCTGCCTGCATATGTGACTGCAGGCCAGAAGAGGGCACCAGATCTCATTACAGATGGTTGTGAGCCACCATGTGGTTGCTGGGAATTAAACTCATGACCTCTGGAAGAGCAGTCAGTGCTCTTAACCACTGAGCCATCTCTCCAGCCCTCTGCTTTTCATTTGGAGGAAGTAGAACAGCCTGTGTCCCCAAATCACTCCTACCCAGGTTTCAAGTTCTGCCTAACATACATTCAGGAAAATTAGCTTGGGCATGAGGACACCCTGGAGGTTCAGCCTCATATCCCTGAGGACAGCTGGGCTTGACACAGTGGAGACAACGTAGACAAGAGTGAACTGGGCAGAATGACTACCTATTGTTCAAATCCTTGTTAGTATAGTGGGCCAGGACCACTTTTGCATGTCTAAAGCATATGTTTCTACTACCCTGCTTTAAGCTCTGGGCAGACTATATTACCAGCCCTATCCAGGTTCCCTTGGAGTTGCAGATCACACACACACACACACACACACACACACACACACACACACACACACACACCTTATTTTTAACATGCCTTTAGCTCAATGGCAGACCCTTCTAAATCTCCTGTACCTAACATGCCCCTTTTTTTCACTCCCAACTCAACACCTCTAATTCTGCCCTCAGCTTAATTGCTCAGTTAGCTTTAGTCCTAGCTCAATACCTCTAAATCTGCCCTCAATTTAGTTACGTTTTGAATCTCCCACCTGCTATCTCAGGCCCAGTCTGGGAAGCAGCCAATGGCCACTCCACCCAAGATCTCACATGGCTGGTGGTTCTCTCTCCCTCCAAAGCATGGTAAATTCTACTAGCCTGTCTGTGGGAATCTGGAAGTCCCGTCTCTGCTGCCCAGCCATCTAGTATCTTTATTGATCGATCAAGAATCAATTGGGGAACAGGACCATCAGCATTCACACACAGATTCCTGATCAGAGCATCAGAACCACCCCTTATTCATGTCATCTTCTGCAGATGAACAGTTGGTTTCTCCAACTTCTTCATCTGCTGCTCCTGCTCAGTGATGGTAGAGGGTTGGGATAATGCCTTCCCAGCAGAGAAACGCACATGAACTTGCATAGTTGATGGCACAGGGATGGAAAAGACCATGCTGAGTCCCAAGAGGAAGCCTGAGGAAGAGGGAATGCTAGAGACCCAGTAGAGCCCTGATAGACCAGGGAAGCTATCACAAGCCATGTCCTTGTCCCCAACCCCCATGGCTAGACACTCTCTACTTGTCAAGTTCTGCCTGGCCAGGCAAGGAATGGAATAACATGGTTCCAGTCCCTGGTACAGAGCCAGAAGGGTGTGGGCCTCCATGAGTATTGATAACTGCTATCAGCGTAAGGCTTGTTTAATAATGTACATATTTTCATGATCCTTTTTCCGGGAATGTCCTCTCTGCCAAGGTTATGATAACCAGAGACATCACAAGTCCAGGAAGTGAGGGTGTGGCTAATGTCTCAGAAAAATGGTAACTGCTGAGACATTCAGGACAACCCTTAAGGTTGTGGAAAAGAACTCTGAAAACATGAATTCAAGAATATATAATTTCTCGACTATGCAAAACATAAAGATGTACTATGAGTTATATAAGGAACTTCGCAGACCTAAAAGAACATAGGCAGTTGCATGATGAGTCAACTTTTCAGAAAGATACTAAGGAAGGAAATAAAGAGATCTAGGGAGTGGTGATTTCAGGGTGGGATCCAGCTAAGTTTTTTGTTTGTGCTTTCAAGGGCAGTCAGAGTTCAAGGTCAGCCTGGGACAGAGCAAGGCTAGGCTCAAGCATAGTAGGAATGTTGATCTCATAGCAAGATCCACTCAGCTAGCTTATTATCTGTGCTTACAAAGGAAGGCAGATTTCTGTATTCATTTTCAATGTTAAAAAAAAAAAGTAAAAAATGTACTTGCTGTCTTTTTCTAAGAAGCAGGGGCCTGGGGTTAGGGAATGCTGATTCATGGAATAGTCAAAGGGGACCTGGGGTGAATGTTTGAATTGATATGGAAATAAAAGACTGAGATTTTGTATCTCAAAGAGATGAGCTGCCCAGAGAGGTTTTTTAGACTCTTTTTTTCTTGAAGAGAGAGCTGTCTCAAGCACAGGACTGTCTGGAAAGCTGTTTTGAGCTGAACACAGGTTGTCAGCTTGTACCCACAAAATTTTACTTCAAGTTGTACTTTGCCTCTCCCAAACACCCCTTCCTCAGAGCCCTAGTTCTTACTGAAGTGTAAGAGCTATTAAGAGTCTTGGCCTGGTAGAAAGTAGGTAGGTTATGGGGACTCTAGCAGCTTTCACCAGTTTTACACCCACTGCCTCAGGTCAAGATTAGGCCAAGTACCAGCTTCTTGCCTCGGGTTAAGGCTAGGCCAAGTTCCATTCTCCACCACAATTTTTGGGAGAAGCAGGGACAGGACATTTTTGAAAATCCACAGAATGTACTGACAGATAGTCTCTTGACCCTCTGGTCCCAGATAGAGCTCCAATGCATGCCATATAAGTTTACACTATAAACTTTCTGATGTGACCTGTACCTCTAAAAGTATAAAAACTGCTTGTTATAGCCATTTGGGGTCACCTTCCAATCACTCACCATGAGGGACTGATTGAAGGTAGACCCCAAGGTACCGGAAAATAAACCTCTTGTATTTGCATCAAACTCTGTTCTTGTGTCTCACTTGGGGGGGGGGGTCTCCCGGTAGTTAAGACTCACTTTGAACCTTACAGTCAGCTTGTACCCACAATTTTACTTCAAGCTGTGCTTTGCCTCTCCCAAACACCCCTTCCTCAGAACCCATCTTCAAGATGAGGCTGGTCCTTGGCACCCACTGCAGTCCTCTTGGCCCTAGAAGGCATAAGCTGAGCCAGACATGAAGATTTGGAGGATGATGTCAGCTCCTATCTGATGTGATACAGGTAAGTCCTAGAGTCCCTATTGTATAGCACCACCAAGCCCTGGTCATGTGTGTTTAAGACCAAAGATCTAAATGTCCAAGACCTTCATGCATGCCCAGGGAGTATCTCCACCCCCTGCCCCTGCATGCCCCGTAATTATCATCAGATACGTAAGGAACCTAAAGCAGTCAGCTGAGGATGAAGTGTATCCACACCTTTCCCTGAGAGGAGGCATTTTATTAGTTACTTTGTGCCTCCTTTGCCACTCAAGGCGAAATTAAGGATCTCCCAGAAAAAATAGCTGTAGCTTTGGCCATGTCCAATTCCTGACTCTGCAAAGTGAGTCAAAAATTCTTGACTCTGGGTCTGCTCTTTGGGAATTCAGAGAAGCAGTGTACACCCTCTGTTTCCCAGAGGCTCCCAGTTGCAGAGCCCCACTACTGGAAGACCCAACTCGAACCCACCTCCTCTAGGAAGCTCCCCATCCATTGTGAAGAGTTCACTGTACCTTTTCCAGAACCATTTTTTCCTGTTTTATACTGAGACCAAAGGCCAGCATCCTTCTGCCTGTCTGTGGTTTCTCTATGCATTGGTTCTCCCTCCCAAGTAGCCTGCTCATTCTTGCCAACACATCTATGGGTGAACTGTAAGTTCACTGAATGAATGTCCTACTCAGTGGCAGTTGTTGTAACCACAACACAGGTGACATCGTAACAGATTCCAGGGCTCTCCAGGATACAATAGAATGGCCAGTAAGAAATGGCTGGTGTCATATGGTACAACCTTTGCCTCCCTGCCAGAAGTCTTGCTTTCTGCCTCATTGGAAACTTTATATCTGTGGGGAATTAGAGGCTCAATTTCCAGACACTGCCCAAGAATGGTTCTTCCCCTTCGTAAAATCCATACTCAATATGATGAGAAATAAGGATGCTGAGAAATTAAGTCAAGAGGAGGAGGAAAAGGAGAAGGAAGAGGAGGAAGAAGAGGGAAAAGGGGAGGAGGGGGAGGAGGAAAGGAGCCCCTGAAGTGAAAAAGCACATAGGGAAGATCCTTGGATCCCTGGATTCATAGTTTGGGAAAGTCAAAACAAAGAGAAATCACAATACGCAGTGATGAGTATTTTTCCCAGGACCCCAGTTGAGCTCATTCTAACACTGAGACTGTTAGCATAGATGTGATGAGCTGTTCACAGGTCTGGCCAGAACCACATGCACTCTGGGTCAGCCCAGTTGAGCCATCAGACATGAAAAGCAAGCATTCCCAGAACGCACATAAGGACCCAAACCTGGAATCAGGAGGCTGACGACAGAGTAGTGGCAAGTTAGAGGTCAGCCTGGGCTATGAAGAACAGCATGAGTAGGAAGACACATAGGTGTACACACACACACACACACACACACACACACACTCACACACACACACACACACACACACACACACACACACACACACACCAATAAAACAAAACACACAGAGCACAGAGTGAGATGGGAAAACATGCTGCAGATCACTGCTACGGTGCTTCAACCAGTGAACCAAAGTCAAATTCCCTGGTCTGGAGCCATCTGTGACAATTTGAATACTCTTGAAGAGGTGGCACAGCTAGCGTTGGGGACAACATCCATTAGAAGAACGTAAGAAGGGAAGAGAGGGAATAGGTAAGAAGAAAGAACCATAGATCTTATACCATAGAGCTTTATGAAAGCCCCACCTCACCTTTCCACTTATCCTGATTGTAAAGAGAAGTGGTTAGCCTGGAGCCAATGTTCTCCAGGTCTCTGAACCATTTCTTCCACTCTGAACCAGTTTCTTCCAAAGTGTTTTCCTTGGACCCTAAGCCCGAAGAGAGCTGTTGGGTGATCTTTGTCTTTTCAGATATGTGTTAGGGTTAGTTCTCTAGAGTAGCAGAACTTATAGAGAATAATCTCTCTCTCTCTCTCTCTCTCTCTCTCTCTCTCTCTCTCTCTCTATTCTCTCTCTCTCTCTCTCTCTCTCTCTCTATATATATATATATATATATATATATATATATATATATATATATATATATATATCAGATTTATAAGAATGACTTACAGGCTGCAGTCCAACTATGCAGCAATAGCTGGGTGTGAATGGAAAGTCCAAGAATCCAGAAGTTGCTCTGACGATGGGCTGGATGTCTCAGCTGGTCTTAGGTAGATGCTGGAAATACCAAAGAAGTCGGCTCTGATGCCAGTGAAGGAATGGACCTACTATAAAGGCAAGGGAAAGCAGACAGAGAGCAAAACCTTCCTTCTTCCATGTCCTTAGATAGGTTCCCAGCAGAAGGCATGGCCCAGATTAAAGGTGTGTCTTCTGGCCTCAAGAACCTGACCAAAGGTGTTCGTCTGTCATACCTCAAAAGTCCAGACTAGAAGAGGATACACCACTTCCAACCAAGTGAAAAGAATCTCTCACAGGTATGCTCTCCATTTCTGACTTGTAATTCATTCCAGAAGTAGTCAGGTTGACAACTTAGAATAGCCATCACAAACCCTGTCTACTAAAGAGAGATGTCAATTTTATTTCTAAATGGGGTCATGTAGATGCCACCAAGGTGAGGCCACGCTGGAGTTTAGGATCAAGGCATGTGCATAAACTAATATTAAAGTGTCCTTATGAACATAGAGACAATTATGGGTGGAAGGCAGAGGGAGATAGAGGACAACTCTGTGTGTGTGTGTGTGTGTGTGTGAGAGAGAGAGAGAGAGAGAGAGAGAGAGAGAGAGAGAGAGAGAGAGAAGTGATGAGTATAGTCACACTGCTTTGTGTCCCAACAGGTCAAGCACTTCCAGCCACTTGTCCAGGAACTCTTTGGATTTGTGAATGAAACACACACACTCATACACACACATACTCACACACACTCTTACACTCACACACTGACACACACACACACACACACACACACACACACACGTTTTAGAGGCAAAAAAATAAAGTTAAGTAGGTTTGGGAGAAAAACCTTTTCTTAAGTATATATTTGAAACCCTGAGGTCTTGGTGGTACCTAGGGGGCAGGTGCCTCAGCCTGGGCCTGCTAAGGGACCCTTCCACTGTATCACAAAATATATCAGAGACCATAAGAGATCAAACGTATCAGACTCCAGGCAACATGGTAGGGAAGGCGGAGTTCCCCTCCCTGGAGCTTTGAGTCAGAGAACAAAGAGGAACCTCAGAGGAATTCCACAGATGCACGATAATAGCCTGCAAAAATGCACTCAGAAGATCTGAGATCTGGGCAGAAAACACACCTAAGAAGAGCCCCCTGCACTCTGTAGCTTGCCCGCTGGTGCGATGGTGTGGCAACATCTCTTTTTTTTTTTTTTTTCCCCCGGAGCTGGGGACCGAACCCAGGGCCTTGTGCTTGCTAGGCAAGCGCTCTACCACTGAGCTAAATCCCCAACCCGGTGTGGCAACATCTTAAGAGAGGTCTTACCATCGAACCTCTCTGCCTTGGCTAACTAAGCAACCACTCTGAGAATTAGTGTGAGCCCAAGAAACTGGCTGTGACTTCCAAAGAGACCCTGGTATAGTGTTATCTGGCTGCTGGCAGAAGCAGAGGCCACCTCCATTTGGGAACTGCAACCTGACCTCTGGAGAAGGGAAGAAAGAGCCTGAGGTTTGTGAATTAAATAGGGGCAGGGACCTGTGCAGCTGAGCCAGCATCGGAGGTGCCTTCCCCTCCTCACTGAGAATTTCATTTTGGCTCAATGGCTTTCTAGGAGACTTTGGGTGGAAACACAGAAACCCTGTAGACATTTTCCACACACACACTGGCAGAGTGCCAGGAATGTAGGACAGCCAAGCAGGCAGTTCCTAGACTTAGCTGACAGGAGAAGCTTAAGGGCAGTTTCCTATGCCTACTGGGTGGCTGAACCTGCACACGGAGAATCTTGGGAAGAATTTGACTCTGCAGCAGTTGTAGAGACATGTGTGCCAGGGAGGGGAAGTCAGGCGGGACCCAGCCTGCAAACAGCACTTTCTGGTCTGACTTGTTTGCACCTCAGAGAGAAAATGCCTCCCAGTTCTCCCACCCCATACGTAAACAAGCCTGAGACCAAAGTGTCTCCACTGCTAGGAAATTCTCCCTCTCCCTTTCCCTCAGTTCCTCCCTCCCTCCTTCCTGTCCCAGCCCCCATCTCCCTCCCTGTCTCTCTCCCACTTCCCTCTCCTTCTCTGCCATTTTTGCTTATCCCACTCACCCCCCTCTCCTCTCACTACTGCTTCTGGCATTGTCAAACCCTCTTTCCCTTCCTTTCTTTCTAGCTTGCTTTCTTTTCTTCATTCCCCCTTTCTTTTTTCTTTTTTTGGGGGCTGGGAATTGAACCCAGGACCTTGCGCTTCCTAGGCAAGCGCTCTACCACTGAGCCAAATCCCCAACCCTCATTCCCCCTTTCTTGATGCCAAATCAGTACTTTCATTTTTCTTTATCAAAAAACAAAAAACAAAGAAACAAAACAAACTAGTTTGACCTATATTGATGTTTTTGTTCCCTTTTCTATCCATATTGGGGTTGTAAATATTTTAACTTTGGGGGTCTTTCTTCCCTCGAGTCTAAGATTTATTTATTATATATAAGTACACTGTAGCTGTCTTCAGACACACCAGAAGAGGGCATCGGATCTCATTACAGATGGTTGTGAGCCACCATGTGGTTGCTGGGAATTGAACTCATGACCTCTGGAAGAGCAGTCGGGTGCTCTTAACCGCTGAGCCATCTCTCCAGCCCCCCTCTAGTCTAATTACCTGGTTTGTTTATGAGTTCATGTGGCAGCAGTCTGCTTCCTGTCCTTTGGGAAGTCATTACTAAGTGGAAGTCAACATAAAACTATAGGAATGCTCATCCCAGCACACATACGAACTATAAGTATACCGAAGAAGTAATATAAACAAGCCAGAAATATGCCTCCTCCAAATGCCTGTGACTTTAATAACCAAAACCAGAAGTCACTGAAACGCCAAAGAATTCAAAAGCCTACCTTTCCCCAATGATCCGTTACCACACAAAGTACACAGCTAGAGAGATGAACAAAGTGAAGACATCAGTTCAAATCTTAGGTAAGAAATTCACCACGGAAGCAAAAATTTCTTTTTAAATAATAAGATTATAAAGGGCTAGGGAAAAGGTCAGTGGTCAGTGGGTAAAAATGCCTGCATCCTGAATGCAAATAGGGACATGACTGCTCCTGGTTGTAGAGAGGGTTTTTATTGGAGCTACAGCCAGAGGTATCTGGAAGAGGCCAGACTGAACATGGCCACTGGAATAGACCAAAATATCAGAGAAGACTCAAGAGGAGGACAAGCGAGGAAGGAAGGCAAAGGGGGCACACAGGCCAAGAAAACCAAAGAGGATCTATAGCTAATATGGCCGGGTTATATAGGAATCAGGAGATGGGGAAAGAGAAGCTCCAGGCTGAAGAGGGTTAGGGTAGGTGACTGGATAAGAAATGCTGGGAGGAGACACAGGTACTGAGTAAGATTTCTTCCCGATCTCTTTGGGACTGATATCCCAGCCTTTTCTTGATGATAAGGGGTGATATAATCTCTTCAATAACAGCTTCTGAGATACAACTGTGGTGTCATTGCCAGGGCGCCCAGGAAGGCTGGAATGTTGGTCAAAGCCAACAAGAGAGTGAGGAGGGCAGGCTGGGGGACATCTGTTTCCATTGCTGCCCAGGTTCTGCAGAACCCTCTGGGCCTGGTGAAAGGAAGGCCTCTTTGAAGAAGTCTGGGATGCAGGGTTCTGAAGGAGCACCTGTGTTAGGGATTGGTTCTAATGCTTTGAATTAATCGGGAATCTGTGTGTCCAAATACTAAAGGCCCTTGTCCCCAGTTGGGCTATGATTCATCAATAAAGATCCAATAGCCAACGGCTGGGCAGGGAGGGGTGTGTGTGTGTGTGTGTGTGTGTGTGTGTGTGTGTGTGTGTGTGTGTGTGTGTGTGAAACTTTTAGATTGTGTGGGCTAGGAACTGGAAAAGAAGGGAGAATCACCAGGTTTTGGAGAAAGACGATCAGATATAAAGCTGCAGAAGGGAAATCATCTGAAATGTAGAGGAGATGGAATGCTGCCCCCAGAAGGACTGCCCAGAAGTGTCTTGGGCAACAAAGACAAGGGGGCCGCCCAGAAAGAACAGGGCAGCAACGATAGATCATAGATTTAGAGGGTGTTGAGTCAAGAGCTCCAGAGGGAAATCTGATAGCTGGACAGAAGATTTGAACTGCCCAGTCTTTGAGCTAGCCAAGGAATTTCAAAAATAAGCTAGTGTGTGTGTGTGTTTCATTCCCAGATCCAAAGAGTTCCTAGGCATGTGGGTGACCCACCGTGATCACAAAGCAGTGTAGCCCAAATTGCCACTATACACCTGAGGCTGGCTTGTGGCAGGCAGTTTTGAAGCATTTTGCAGTCTGCGGTTGATTGGAAACTGTCTGAGATGGATATAGACTAGGGACAGAAGGTAAATTTAAGGGACATAGGAGAAACATTTTATCTTGGACTTCCAGGACCAAGACCAGGAGAGAGAGATTCCACCCACGGGAATAAGCAGATATGGAAACTTAGAATGTTGACTGTCAGGAGTACTTATCTGGAGTCCTTTTGACCTGTGAGAGGAGGATCCCAGTCTCAGTAGCCTTGCCACTTGTGATAGCCATTCTTGGCTGTCAACTTAACTATATCTGGAATGAACAACAATCAATAAATGGAGGGCACACACGTGAGAGATTTTTCTGTTGATTTGAAGTGGGTGAATCCACTTCTAGTCCAGACCTTTAGTGTAGGAAGACATCTCTGATCTGGGTCTTGAGGCAGAAAGACATCTGGACCTTAAGACTGGAAGACACGGGTCTTTAGTCCAAATCTTAAATCTACATAAGAACATAGAAGGAAACTTTTGCTCTCTGCCTTGCAAGTGTATCCATTCCTCCATAGCAGGATTCCAGCATATACAGAAGACCAGCTGAGACATCCAGTCTTGTGGGACTGAGCAACCACTAGATTCTTAGACTTTTCATTCACAGCTGGTCATTGTTGGAATAGCTGGACTGCAGCCTGTAAGTCATTCTAATAAATTTCTATTTTATATATAAGGAGATTTATTCCATAAATTCTGACTGATTAATACACAGCTGTTTGTAATCTGAACTGAAGTCCTCAGTGTAGAAAAAGCAGTAGACTCATGTCATCGACTCATAGTAAAGACTTGGGGACACCACCACCAAAAAAAAAAAAAAAAAAAAAAAAACCAAACATAAAAAACCTCTGGGTTAAAAGCAGAGGGTGGGATATACTTAGAAGGTGACTGTCTTAGGGTTTTATTGCTATGGAGAGACACCACCATAACCACAGTAACTCTCATAAAGGAAAACATTTAATTGGGTCTCACTTAGAGTTTCAGAGGTTTACTCCATTGTCATCATGGTGGGAAGCATGGTGGCATGAAGACAGACAAGGTGATGGAGAAGGAGCTGAAAGTTCTACATCTGGTTCCCAGGAGACTGCGTGCCACATTAGACCTAGCTTGAGCATATGAGACCTCAAAGTCCACCTCCATAGTGTCACACCTCCTAACAGTGTCACTCCCTATAGTCCAAGCATTCAAACACATGAGTCTATGGGCCATTCCTATCCAAACAACCATAGAAACCAAAGGAAATATAAATTCTGATCTTGTGACTCTGATAATAGAAGCAATACTTTACTGGGGTTAAATTACTTGCCTATCAGAGCTTCATTGATTAATATTAAAACTCTGGACTTTTTAAACCTTAGTATAACAATAGCATAGAGTAGGAAACATTTCTCACTTTTATATACCTTAACTCACTTCATTAGACCTTTACAACTTCCATTTCTGTCTTAGACCCTTACAACTTACATAAACTTTAAACTTTTCCTCTTTGTCCAAATGTTTACCATGAGACATAAGTGCTTGATGGCTGATAGTCATTTCCAAGTCATTTCCAAGTGAGTTCTTTTAAATAAAGGAAATAGAAAAAAAGTTACACTGAAGCCTGTGTACTGGCTAGTTTTGTGTCAACTTGACATAAGCTGGAGTTATCACAGAGAAAGGAGCCTCCTTTGAGGAAATGTTTCCATGAGACCCAGCTGTAAGGCTTTTTCTCAACTAGTGATCAAAGGGAGAGGACCCGCCTATTGTAGTTGGTGCCATCCCTGGGCTGGTGGTCCTGGGTTCTATAAGAGAGCAAGCTGAGCAAGCCAGGGGAAGCAAGACAGTAAGCAGCACCCCTCCATGGCTTCTGCATCAGCTCCTGCCTCCAAGTTCCAACCCTGTGTGAGTTTCTGTCCTGACTTCCTTTGGTGAAGAACAGCAATGTGGAAGTGTAAGCTGAATAAACCCTTTCCTCCCCAACTTGCTTCTTGGTCATGATGTTTGTGCAGGAATAGAAGCCCTGATTAAGACAACCTGTTCTGTGTGTTGATCTCGTTTACTGCGAAGTCTGCCAGCAAGGTACCTGTGCTGAGTTTGCCTTTTCAGCAGACCTTAGTAGCTCTAGGAAAATGAAGCTGGATTTTACACTGGAAATGAACTCACCGGGTAGCTGCAGCCTTAGGGAAAGAGCTGGGTACCTGCTGCTGCTGAACTGAAAAAAACTGCAGCTAGCCATCAACACCATCAGAGATCTGAGAAGGATAAGTTATAGCAGAAACTATAATGCAAATGGCCCCTTATCAGCAAAAATGGTAGAGACCTACCAGTACCTGAACTGTTACCCTAGGCTCCCATGGTCTCAATGGCTTCCTTGGGGGACAAAGGTCTTTGGTTCTCACACAGGACAGCATTGCATCTTCAGCTGCTACACAGGGTAGCATTAGCTTTTGACTGCCAGAACCAGGTCTCAGAGATTTTCCTGCAGAGGAGGAACTAAGGAAAATGGATCCATCTTGGCAAGACAGAGTAGAGCAGCCAACCCAATAGTGTCCACAGTTTGGGCAGGGCCCTGGCAGCAGCAAGTGAGGCATGGGGCAGTTTGTTGCCCAGTGATAAGTATTTCCATAACCCAGGAGGAGTTGTCTATATCCCATTGTCCTCTTAGAGACCTTAGGGTCACCTCTAGAAGCTGGCAATTCTGTCCATCATGTGAAGCTTTTTCATTAAACATTTTTAAATGCCGTATTCAACAGATCTTTAAAGAGTTTGAGGACCAGTATCTATTAAGTGTGCCTGATTTTAAACAATCTTTACTTGTTTTTTAGTTCCTTGCTTTAGGCTTAACCTTGAAAACATATAGTTTTGCTTCTCATTGTAAATGAACAATATTTCTACTTGGCATGACTCTGAGCATGACTCTTAACATATTACAGAATCTGGTCATTTGTAAAGTGACTGAGCATTAATTTGCGTGTCTTAATGTAGAGTGACTAAGCATTAGTTTGCATGTCTTAATTATCAGATTACATCAAAAGTTAGCAGCTTATATAAGGCTAGGATTTTACAACTTTAACCCTGTTAGTTTGACCCCTAAACACTTGGACTAAAGATTTAATTGAAGATCCTTCAGCATCAAAATAAAACTTTAAGCCATAAATACAGTTCACAGAGATACTGGGAGCTTTACTTATTTTTTTATAGTTTGCCATTACAGAATATCATAGTTTCTTGTAAGACTCAGTTTATCCGAATAGCTAAAACTCAGCCATTAGCAAAGATAATGAGGCTAGACACCAAAAATGTCAGTTACTGTTAACCTGAGTAGACCTTAGGAATCTGTAAGTCCTAATTATTAAGCATGCTGTGCTGGCCAGTCTTATGTCAACTTGACACCAGCTGAGTTATCTGAAAGGAGAGAAGATCAATTGAGAAAATGTTTCTATAAGATTTGACTGTAGGACATTTTTTAAAAATTAAATATTGATAGGGGAGGGCCCAGCCCATTGTGGGTAGTGTCATTCCTGGGCTCCTAGTCCTGGGTTCTATAAGAAAGTAGGCTGAGCAAATCCATGAGAACAATCCATAAAGCAGCGCTCAGCTATGGCCTCTGCCTCAGCTCCTGTCTCCTGGTCCCTGCTCTGAGTTCCTGTCCTGACTTCCTTTGTTGATAAACTATGATGTGGAAGCTTAAGCCAAACAAACCCTTCTCCCCCCAAGTTGCTTTGGTCATGGTGTTTTATCACAGCACAGTAACCCTAACTAAAACACATACCTTATTTATCAAACATATGTGATTACTTATTTTAAATGTTCTAGACACCTAGTGATGAACAATTAGCAAAGACAATCTGAATAGATGTTTATAACCTTAGAAATGTATACACCGTATGTTTCAAATATCCCTTACTCATCCAACATAGGTTGATACTTATTTAAATTTTGCTAGAAGCCTGGTGTTAGACACAGTTACCAAAGACAAAAATAGTTAGACATATAGGACCCATATCTAAAAGGCTTCTGCTAACCTGGGTACGTCTTTATAACCTTAGGAATTTATAATATAAAAATGGAGCTTAATTCAAAATATTTTGGAGACCTGCTGTTGCTTTCTTTGTCCAAAACGAGACATAATGATAAGCAGAGGGTTCAGTTGGACAAAAAAAATTATAATTGGTACATAATTGGTTTAAACCATACGGTCATCTTAAAGTTACATGGCACTGTACCTTTTAACCTTGGTAAGGATAGCTGCCAGCCATGTGGCTGCTTCCGTTCTAATGAGGTCATTGGCCAAGAGGGAGGGAATTCACATGGTTGCTATTTAAAAATATCTATTTTCCTAAAGAAGAGTTAAATTCAAGTTACATATACAGTAAGTAGATCTACTTCTCTAAATAAGAGTTGCACTCACATATAGCAAATTAAGATTCAACCTTTTGTAACAAGTTTTTTTTTTTTTTTTTTTTTTTTTTTGGAGCTGGGGACCGAACCCAGGGCCTTGCGCTTGCTAGGCAAGCGCTCTACCACTGAGCCAAATCCCCAACCCATTGTAACAAGTTTTAAGCTTGGCTTTTTGTTACAGGTTTTACAGACCCTTTAACTATGTCCAATGAACTTACCAATTCTGATAAAGGATTTTACACAGTAGTCTTAATCTTGAGAGCAGAACACAGAGAAATTACAAAGATAAAAGATTTTCAAGAGTGGAAAGTTGAAAAATCTTGAAGGTGAGAGACTTGCCTGAAATGTAGACCATAAAAAAGTTCAGCTATTAGAGACCTGAGGGATCATTCATTTGTGCAGTGGCAGAAGTTGTCATGAGTTGGGAAATGAGTTGGGACTTTGAAAATGGTAGCATTTGGCCATAGACTTATATAGAGGCTAACTAACCATTTACAGTAAGATACTGAGGCTTTAATAAAAGCACTGGTGGCTTGGGCAGAAAAGAGAAAAAACAGCAAAATTAACTGGACCAGAGGGAGGATTCCTGTGAGCTCCCAGACAGAACTGAAAGGCAGAGGACAGTGTTGCAGGTAGGAATTCTGCACAAGGAAGGACTCCAATACTGAAGAAGCCCAGGAGGGTGTTGAGAAGCTACAGCACTCTGCAAGCAATCCTGGAGGAGTTACAACCCATGCCTTCGGGGTGCTGTGGAATCAGAATAACACAGCCAGTATGGAACTGTCGTAGCAATACACAGGGGACCAGAGCCTGTTCTGCAGGGAAATACATTTGCTGCCACACCTGGCAACTTGACTTCGATCTCTGAGACCCGTGTAGTAGAAAGAGAACAGATTCCTGAAAGTCATCATCTGTGGCATATGCATACTTCCCACTAATAATGTACAAAATAAATAACTCTAATTAATTTAAAAGTAGACGTAAAACCAAGTGGACTATAAGACCCAGAAGTGAGCCCACATAGCTACAGCCATTACATCCTCAACAACATTATCAGAAAGATAGATTAGAGAAAATCTTCCTCTGGTGAGTGGACGAGGGATGCTCAGATGCAGAAGATTGGGGCTAGATTCTCACCTCTTATCCTGTACAAAACTCAACCTCAAATGGATCAAAGACCTTAATATAAACCTGCTTATCCAGGTAACGGTGGCTTAGGCCTTTAATTCCACCACTAGGATCCCTGAGTCCAAGGCCAGCCTGGTGTACAGAATGTATTCCAGAATAGCCAGAGCTGCCCACTGAAATCCTGTCTCAAAAAAATATTTTTTAAATTAAAAAAAAAAAATTGAAGCTCTTAACCACAAGAAGGAAGCAGAGAAAAGACAGCTGAAGATCGCAAGGTATAAGCAAGGACTGCCTGAAGTGGACTCTAAAAGCTTGGGACAGAATAGCAAGAGTTGACAAGTCATTAAAGAAACATAAGCCAGAACTGCATTGAGATTGCACCTCATCGAGGTCAGAGACGATCATGAAGAAAAGAAGAGCAAATGACTCAATAGTTAAGAACACTGGCTCTGCTTCCACAAGTCCTGAGTTCAATTCCCAGCAACCCCCGGTGGCTCACAACCATCTGTAATGAGATCTGATGCTCTCTTCTGACACGCAGGCATAGAGGCAGATACAGCACTCATATACATTGAATAAATAAATAAGTAGGGGCTGGGGATTTAGCTCAGTGGTAGAGCGCTTGCCTAGGAAGTGCAAGGCCCTGGGTTCGGTCCCTAGCTCCGGAAAATAAAAAAAAAAAAAAAAAGAACCATAAGTAAATAAGTAATAAAACAAACTAAAAGTCTCAAGGTTAGCATGTAGAAAGACGACTCAGCCAAGTAAAAGCAGTTGCTATGGAAGCTTGATCATCTCGGTTCAATTCCCATGACCCAAAATAGGAAACAGAACGAACTTCTAGCCTACACAGGCACACGACAGGCACACAGGCATGCAGGCTCAAAGTCAGCATGTAGTAGAAACACCCTTGAACTCATATTTGCGTGTCACTATCGTGTTATGTAAGTGTGCCACTATCACATGTGTGTGCACATTTGTTAATAAAGCACATATAAAAAGTAAAAAGACCTGAAGTTGACAATCTAACTTTGCAACTCAAAGCACCAGAAGAAGAAGATTCATGACACTGCTTTGGCCCATGGTTTTGAAGTATAGGCAATATATATAAAACAGACAAGTAGGACTACTTCAAATATTAAGACTCTGGGCTGAAGGGGGTGTATAAGTGACACTTGGCATGTACAAGACCCTGGCTTCAATCTCCAGCAAGGATGAACTCACCTGTCCCTCAAAGCACACAACACAGAGAAAAAGCAAAGTTACGGAATGGGAGAAAATGTTTGCAGATTGTATCTTAAACAAGGCTAATGCTGTAAAGAATAAAATGTTAAGGGGCTAAAGAGATGGCTCTGTGGTTAAGAGCACTTACTATATTTGTAAAGTTTCCAGGTTCCATTGCCAGCACCCACACGATGGCTTACAACCGTCTATCACTACAGTTTCAGGGGATCTGATGAAGACAGCAGACACATACATGCACGAAGGCAAACACTTACACATAAAATAAATACACACACAAAAGAAGAGTGTATTTTAAAAGCATTTAGAATTCAACAAGGAGAGCAAATCTGCGGTTACATGGAGAGGAAAACAGCACCATTACCAAACCCCACCTCTCACCCATTAGAACAGCCATTATCAAAGCAAGGAGAACTAAGAGGCCCTGGTGAGAATGTCAACAAACGGCCCTGTGCTTTGTGGGAAGTGGAAAGGGATGGAGTTACTATGGAGAAGAGGATAACAGCTTAAGCAGACATCAGGATCCAGCTCTGAAGTTGGCATTGATCATCAACATAACCCAACCTAGAATCACTTGGGAAGAAGGTCTCAATGAAGTGTGCAAAAGAATTCTATCTTTATATTATCTTCATGCCGCCATTCGCTGTAACACCATTTCCTCTGTCTAAGAGGTAGGGGCTACCCAGTGTCCACTGGAGGTGGGCAAAGTGTGGACCCCACATATAATGTAAATTATTTATCTTCAAAAAGAAAAGAAAATCCTAACACAAGTCACACAATAACACACCATGAAGACATTATGACAATAAAAATAAGCCAAGTACAAAAGCAAATATTGTACGAATTCACCTACCCACGGTACCTAGAGTAGTCAAGCTCACAGGAGCAGTAGGGCTGAGGAATTGGTTCCCTTGGTAACGTGCTTGCTCTGCAAGCCTGAGGACCTGACTTGGCATCTCCAGAATCTATGTTAAAAACCCAGGGGCCGATGCTGAGAGCATCCCTGAAACCCAGGGAATTCAGCTGAGGAGACCAGAGTGAGGAAAATCCCTGGTGCTGCCTGGCTAGACAGTCTCTCAATCAGCAAGCTCTAGCTTCAGCGAGAGACTCTGCCTCACAAAATACGGTGGATGGACTAGCGAGATGGCTCAGTGATTAGGAGCAAATATTCTTCCAGAGAACTTGAGTATAGTTTCAACATCTCTGTCAGGTGGCTCACAGGTCTAGATTCAGAGCACCTAAAACCCCAGGCCTCCACAAGCACTTGCCTTCATGGGACTATAACCACTGCCACCCAGACACATATACATACATACACACATGCATACATAATACACACATGCATACATACATACATGCATGCATACAGACATACATATACACATGCATTCATACATACATACATACAAAATAAATAAATATCTTTTGAAAATAGAGAACAGTTTCTCTATTTCTCCCCAAGCAATGAAGAGCCCCCAGAACTGCAGGCACCTGCCAATTGGGCTTCTGCCCTCTACAGCTGTGAAAATAGACATTTTCTATGACTTGGGACGTTCCGTCTGTGGCATTGCTATGGTCGTTCAAGTGACTCAAGGACTGTGGAGTTTCAGGTTGCAAGATGAAAGTTACAGGTACATACCGTCAGGAATAAGCACATAGTTAACACTACCGTGCCACACACTGAGTGACGGTTAGGCTGGTAGCCAGTAAGTATTAGTTACTTCTAACTCACTGTGACCAAAACATCTACCAGAAGCAACTTGACAGAAGAGTGTTTATTGGGATTCTTTTCAGAATGTTTCAGTCCATCATCACAGAGAGGCATGGTGATGTGAATCTGTCTACACTTCGGGAGTGTGTGGTACATGCTATTCACGTGGTGGGTATAACTTTCTTTTTTCTATTTTTTTCAGAGCTGGGGACCGTACCCAGGGCCTTGTGTTTGCTAGGCAAGCGCTCTACCACTGAGCTAAATCCCCAGCCCTGGGTATAACTTTCAAGGTATCACCCTGGCCTATGTCTGCCTGTCAGGACCCATGTAAAAACTCCACAGATTCAAACCGCCATCGGCTGAGAGGCAAGATTTCAAAGCATGAACTTGTGAGAGACACTTCAGATTAAAAACACAACAGATGGTAAATGAAACCGTGACTTTTCTATATGATTTTTTTTTAAACCATAATTAAAATTGAGACCAAGGTGGACATGGATGTATTTGTAGTGCTGACTCTTGAGGAGGCGGAGGCAGGAGACTGACTTAAGCGCAGGAGCTCAAGGCCAACCGGAATAACAGCAAGATCAGATCTCAAGAATAAATTAAGAATAAAAATAATGGCTCCCTTTGTGTGTCCATGAGGTTTATGCATATACTAACTTGAACTTGTTCTGTAATTCTGCATACCTAGGCTTCAATAAATCCACTGATTTCATGCCCAAGGACAGGTTTCTCCTGAATCTGACTCACTGATGTACTTCTCCCCATGTGAAGAAGAACCTGAAACTCTTCTGAGAAGCTCCCCGAGCCATGTGCAGGAACCCATGTTGGGGACTTGGATGCAGAAAGAATAGAAAATCCATGTCCAAGAGGAATTAACGAAAAAGGCTTGAGGCTTAAACCGGCTGCTGTGGAGTTTGGTCTGTCTGCTCAGACACATAGAGGAGCTGCAGCAGCTGTGCCTGCCACGGGTGCAGGTCAGTTTTCACGGCCCAGTATCCTTTGTCAGGCATCCACTCGGCAAGCATGGATTGGAACCATTCGTCCCAGTGTTGGAGAAAGGCGAGATCTTTTTGGTCCGGTTTCCGGAAGTGTTGATTGACAGCTGAAACCTGAGTAGAATCTTCTAAGGGCGGTACAGACAAACCACTGTTCTCACTGGGATTATGCCCTCTTTTTTGGATTGGGAGCTGTAAAGGAGCCTGAGTATGGAAGCCCTCCTTCTCTCCTGGACTTTTTACCTCTGATAAGTGATCAATAAACAGTGAGGGATTTTGATCATCGCCCCTTCGCTGTACAACCTGGGAGGGCTGTAGTACTGTGGTCTCTGGTAACTGCTTCTGACGGCCCCTAGAGAGATCCAAAGGACCATTTGGCGTGTGGGGTGGAGAGAGAGGCAATATAACGGAACAGCTGCTGGTGGGATCTTTGGAAGGAGCAAGTTGACCAGTAGTCTTCTGGGCAGGGCACTGGCTGCTCTCAGGCGGATGAGAAGTTGCCCGAGTACCCTGTTTTGGGTCTGGGTGCCGTGCTCTCCGGTTCTGAAACCATATCTAAAACACATACACAAAAAGAGTCCTTTAAAACACATACATAAAAAGAATCCCTAACAGCAAAGGCGATTCCACCTGTCTCTCTTTTTTTTAAAGATTGATTGATTGATTGATTGATTGATTGATTGATTGAAGTTCTTAGAACTTCATTTCCTCCAGTTAGAGCCCACATTCTACATCTCTACCACCTCCCAATAACTCATTTGGATTTCGAACAGATTCTTTCAATCTAGCTCTGAGCTCTTCTGATCCAATGAGCCCTGGAAACGCCTCGCCTCACTAACACACCTGGAGATGAGCTTGACTAATCTTCCATGTTTCTCAACCTAACTAAGTTGACAATCAGGATTAAGTAAGCCGTGGCACGTGGTCATGGGTAAAATAATATCGCGGTCGAAAAGGTAGACTCCACCCATCTGGTAGCCAGCACTGATAGAGGAGTCAAGTTCTCAAAGGCAGGGCAGATTTCTGCTTACCAAGGAGCTCCTAAGAACAAGGAGCTCCCAGGGCATGGAAGCCCAATGGCTGATCCAAAAAATGGGATTATCTAAGGACATGCTCCAGAAGAATGCTTATCCACCTCCATACACACAGAACAGGGATTCTCAAACTGCAGGCTGCGTTCTAGATTTCACCTCAGTCAGAGGTGAACTGAAGGCTAGGTGTCTGGACGCTAACTAACATCTTAACACACAGGACAGCACCCTTGCCCTCTGGGGTTCAGATTCTGGTAATTTCAAGGACTGTGTTCGCGAAACAAGAGTGGCTTTCACACTTTCACCTGACTGTTATTTCTTACTTCCTATGATTCTGCAGGTCTGACGTGACTGTTTCTCCAGACTGTCACTGGCAATACCAAGTGTCTACATCCTATGTCTAGAGCAGAGGGACAACCCCAAATAGCCTGCCTTTGACCAACCACAGCTCAGGCGAGAAGCAGCTTATAGTAAGGACAAATAAGCTGCCAGAGACAGAGAGCAAGCGCAAGAGACAGAGAGCATGCGCAACTTACATGAATTCTGGATTCTGGGATGCCTGTTTCTTGAGCCAGTTTTTCCCTGGTAACGATCCCTGGGAATCGATTCTTCTCAAAAGCTTCGATTAGAATATCAATCTGAAACTTTGTGAAATGCGTCCTGCTCCTCCCAGCTTCTTTAACTAATTCAATGTAAGCACACAAACAGGGTTTGCAGGTCAGTTTTTACATTCAAACTTGAAAAAAAAACATTTTGAATGAACGTTGTTCATAAAAACAATGGTTTGATGAAACCCCAGAGGTGACAGGACACAACCTTAATAAACAACAATGGAAATAAAAGGGGGAAGCTTTTCTTGCTAAGAGACCATTCCTGTAGCCCAGGCTAGACTCAAACTTGTTACATAGACAGAGATGACCTTGAACTCTCTCTTGATCCACTAACTTCCACCTCCCAAAGCAGGGATTATAGCTACCACACCCAGTGAGATAATGCTTGTATCTCTGACCCTGAAATGCCCAGAGTATGCTCTAATTGGTTCCTAGTTTGAGCGTCCTCTACAGAGTATTTCTCCATAACATGGAGTCACTTATGCTCCCAGAGAAGCCTGTGAAGAAGCTGTGTTTGAGCTCGTGGATCTCACCTCTGGGTTTATCCTGTCCTTGCTCTTGGCTTTCTTCAGAGCAACATTCAAACTCTACTTGTTTCCGTATTTTTCTGTGCTTCTGAAACCAAGTCTATACGGAGAAAGAAAATGAGGAAAGGGGACACAGGAAGTGGATGCAGCTCTATTTAGATCCCTCCGAACATCAGCCAAACAAACTGACTGGGCATCCGCCCTCAAGACCATGTCCGGAAGAGGAAGATATATCAGTCTGTTATTTTTATTGTTGTGTTTATTTAAAATACCAACAAGAATCTCTACACTCTTTCTCCCTCTTGCTCCCCCAACCTCCTACCACATGCGCGCGTGCACACATGCGCACGCACACATGCACACACACACACTTAAAAATAATAAAGAGGGCTGGAGAGATGGCTCAGCAGTTAAGAGCACTGACTGCTCTTCCGGAGGTCCTAAGTTCAAATCCCAGCAACCACATGGTCATTCACAACCCTCTGTAATGAGATCTGATGCCTTCTTCTGGTGTATCTGAAGACAATTACAGTATATTAATATGTAATAAATAAATCTTTTAAAAATAATAATAAAGATAAGGTTTGTTTTTTTTTTTTTTCGGAGCTGAGGACCGAACCCAGGGCCTTGCGCTTGCTGGACAAGCGCTCTACCACTGAGATAAATCCCCAACCCCCAATAAAGATAAGTTTTAAAAACTATATTCACTACTATAACTAGAGTTATTTGCTATGTGGGGTTTTTATTTGTTTTTGTTGTTGTTGTTGTTTTATTATGTTTTGAGTTATTTCTGAGTATTTTCTTTGGAAAACCTGATTATTCATTCTAGCACTCACAACCTTAAAGACCATCCTCAGCGGCCCGGTTGTTAGCCATAGGCCTTGCGGTCATAAATCACCGAGTCCAAGCTTTGTGCTCAAAGGATCTTCATGTTTTCCAGATTCGATATTCAAAATAAGTTTTCAAATTACGGCCTTATGAACAGCTGGGAGCTTCCAACTAATGAGTAGACAGAAAGGTCCTCAGAAGCCACCGGCATCCTCGTGACTCTGAGCCTTTCCATCAGTTCAAGTCTCTCGGGTACCCAGTCACCAGGTGTGCCTACATGGAGCGATTTCATTAGTTCACGTCTCTCGGGCACCCAGTCACCAGGTGTGCCCACATGGAGCGATTTCATTACCATTGTTTGTGTAGACCGTCTCCCATACCTGGACAGTTTATCAGGATATATGAAAATTATCTTCTCCCCAGGATTTCAAAAGGCTAAAGTCATTATGGTAAATCCCCGTGTGCCGAATATAAGAACTGGAGTCTATTTTCTCGCCTCTAAAGGTTTAAAGGTTTATCTTCACTGGTTTAAATACCGATTCTTGTGATAAAAACTGTACATCCCACTCCTCTAGTTCATCTTTGATTATCAAATCTGCAATCCCGAAAAACCAAGCCAAAGCAGCCCACGGTCCAGTAAATAATCCCATACCTGTACACAGACAAACAGCTCTGATAAACGTGTCAGATTATAAAGAAGGAGAAAGTGGGGGAGGGGGAAGGGAAGAGAAAAAGAGAAAGGAAGAAAAATGGAGAGGAGAGAGAGAGAGAGAGAGAGAGAGAGAGAGAGAGAGAGCGCTGCGATGTACACCTCTGATCCCAGAACTCCAAAAGCAGAGGCAGGCAGATCTCTTAGTTCCAGGCTGAGGTCAGCTTGATCTACACAGTGAGATCCTGTCTAAAAACAAACCAGGCGATTGTTGGTACACACCTTTTAATCCTTGCAACTCAGGAGGCAGAGGCAGAGACAGAGGCAGGAGGATCTCTGAGTAAGAGGACAGCCCGCTCTACAGAGAGAGTTCCAGGATAGCCAGGGCTACAGAGAGAAAAAAAAAAAGAAAGAAAGATGAAAAGTAAGAAGGAAAAATGAAAAAAGATGTCCAGAGGGACCGGTAGGAAAATAAGAGAAGGCGGTCCCCAGCTCCGAAAAAAAGAAAAAAAAAAATAAGAGAAGGGAATTCAGAGAAGATGGAATTGTCACAGGATAAGTTAAAGTATTGATAAGTAAAGGGGAAAAAAGGACTAGCTTACAAACCAGCAGTTTTCATAAAACCTTGACTTCCCTAATTTCTTACAGATGTGTGGCAATTTTACTCCATGTGCGCTAACAATGAAAGGCTCCGCATTGCTCTGCTGATGACATCACTTCTTAAGTTCTGTAACTCTTGAGATACAGAGTTTATTATCTCCTACGGGGAAACCATGAGCTGGCCATCCCTTTCCCTCTGTGCATTGCCTATGGAAGAAACTTAGCAAAATATAGCAGCACACTTACCAGAATTGCCCAGAAGAATATAGCCTAGCTTTGTTCTTTGACTCAGAGAGAGAAGGAGACCCAATGCCTACCATTATTTGAGACTCAGAGATGCCGAGTTTCTTAGCCAGATGTCCCCTGGTAGCTAAGTCAGGATTGGGATTCTTTTCAAACCACACACGAAGGGTGTCCTTTTGACTCTGGTTTAGAATAATCCTCCTTCTCCGGGCTTCTTTTTCCAGTAGGCCTAGCAAAGAGAAGACAGATAAAGAAGTGTGAAGGATCTTTCCTGGCATGAACTCCTGCTCTGTCTGCTCCATGCAGAAAGCCCAGACATACAATGGTGACTATGTATTTTTACATTAGGAATAGTCTTAAGTCATGACAACAAGGACATACACATGCATAATAGAAAGGATGATAATCATGTAAGACTAAACGCAGGAAATGACAGGACCTCCCTATGGTACACACAGAGAGTAATGGATACCAGAAACATGAAAAGTAATGAGATGAGCACATATTTTACATGAAAGTTGAACTTTGGAATAAAACACTTCCATAAAATTAAACTTCAGGTGTTTTATTCTCTTCATCCAAAGTGTCAGCTTTTAATACTCTAAGTAGAAGTCTCCTTTGAAAGAGCCCTAGAGGTCATTGTAAATTGTAAGTTACAAGAATTCAAAATACTTGTCCATCTACCCACACAAACTGTCACTAAAAACCCACTCTTGGACACTGTAATGATCATGTGTGATATAAAATTCTGAGGTTTGAGGAAACAAAAGAGGGAAACCCTGGACGTTGCCACAAGAACCAGCAGGGAGGGCACTTACCACCAGTGCAGTTCAGATCCATGCTGCAGCCACCTGGATCCCACGAGGCCCAAGAGAGCTATTCACAGAGACACAGGATGTAGCAAAGCCCAGAGTGGCCCACCCATCCCTTAAATACCTGTTGTTTAATCCCTTCATTAAATATGCGACAGCACTGGCCAATCTTGACAGTCAACTTGATTGGATTAAGAGGTTCCTGGGAGATTAGTGAAACCGGCCTCTGGGTGTGTCTAAGGTGTCTCCAGTGAAGATTAGATCATAAGAGAGTTGAGCTAATCACTGGTTTAACCCTCTGATGGACTGAAGTTTAGGACTCCTGACAGACAATGAACTATGGATGCTGTGTGACTTTAAAGGACAGGTCTTGGCCCTGGAATAATGCATTCTTTTCTCCCTCTCCCTCTCCCTCTCCCTCTCCCTCTCCCTCTCCCTCTCCCTCTCCCTCTCCCTCTCCCTCTCCCTCTTCCTCTCCCTCCCTCTCTCCCTCTCTCCCTCCCTCCCTCTCTCCCTCTCTCCCTCTCTCCCTCTCTCCCTCTCTCCCTCTTCTACATATCCAAGAAAAATGAACCTCAGACTCACTACCACAATGCCATGATATTCTGCCTGACCTTGGGCCCACAGCAATGGACCCCCCATGATCACAGATAGAGCTCTGAACTAGTGAGCAAGAAATGAATTCTTCCTCTCTTAAGCTGTCTCTGTGGGGGCACTTGTTAGAGCAATGTAAAATTTGACTAAAACAGCCACCTAAGAGGAATTTGAAGTAATTACCACAAAGGAGAAGCTGAATTTGGAGGAAAGTACAGATTCTTCTGGGTAATTCTGCCTCCTCCATAACACCTCTCCATGTTTTACTTCTGAGCTCTCTAGGTTGTACCTGCATGTTATTTCTATAATCCTTGATCTCCTCCTCCTCCTCCCCCTCCCCATTGTTTGCTGTGCTTGGGATGGAAGCCAGTCTCAGACAGGCTGGGTAAGGAAGTCTTCTGTCACTGAGCTGCAGTCCTGGGCCCTCCTATTCCTTTCCGGTTGTCTTATCTCTTAATCACCTGGACTTGGCCATATTGTGTAATATACTAGGAGTCTCCCCTTTTTCCTTATGTTTCAACTTTTTCTCATCTTCTGCTAGAACACATTTCTGCTTTTGTTCTGCCCTTGCTGACCTGATTGTACACCCAAGAAGCCAGCCTAAGCTCTCTGGGGTATTGACTCAACCTCAGTGTGGGTGTGCCGTGAATGGGCTTGGGAAATGTGATTAAAGAGAAGAACTAGGTTCCTTAATCCAGTAGGGTGGGGTTAACCGTCTAAGTAGGAAGGGGAAACAGTATAGCTGAAGACCTCACCTGGAGAGGGTCAAGGATGTAGAGCCACCAGCACTGTGGCTCTGGCCAAGTCCCAGCCTGCTTCCCTCTCCTTTCTTAGCCTGTCCTGCTGCTATACATGTGCATATGTGTGCACATTATATATACGTGCTTTATGAGCATGCTTATATGCAGACTTGAAAGACTCTTCCATTACCTTCTCTAGCGATACACCGTATATTAATAACAGATAACTCCAGAGGCCTGCGAGGTGGCTGAGCAGGTCAAGGTGCTTGCTGCTAAATCCTGACAATCTGAGAGAGGCAACTCCCACAAGAGGTCCTCTGACATTTACAGATGCCATAGCACCAATGTGCCCCACCCCATACACACGCAAGCAAAGGAATGAGTGAATGAAAGAATAAATAACTTTACATAGCCACATTCTACGTTTGGTAAGGAAAGAATGAACCTCACCCAAGAGCCTTGTCCTCCTGAGTAAATGTGTTCGCAGGGGAGAAGTATAGACAGATAGAACTATGATCTTGCTGTTTTTATATGCATCTATGAATAGCTTAGAAGAGACATAGGCATGCCAAGTTTGCATGGCTATTGTGCCTCTGTTGAAAGCAACAGTTGAATTAAAACTGCTAGTGAGGAATAATTTCAGTTGTCTCTGCTGCTAAAGAAGAAAGAGACAGTTGGTGCTTCGGTGAGTCTAATAGGCTCGGGATATTTGAGAAACAAACTTAGTTACCTTTCTGGGTGTGATAAATCTACCCTGACGCAAGCAATTTAAGAAAGGAAGAGTTCATTTTGGCTCACAGTTCCAGGGCACAGTCCACCATGCAGGGATGTCGGGGCAGCAGGAGCCTGAAGCAGCTGGTCATACTGTTTCCGAAGTCAGGAGGAAGACAGCCATGGGCGCCGCTGCTCGGAGCCACTTCTCCGTTTTAACGCAGTCCAGAACCCAAGCACTATGTCCCGGGAATGGAGTACCCTGCTTGAAGTGGGCCTTCTCGCTTTAGTAACCTAATCGAGAGAATCGCTCACAGATGTGTCAGGCTTTTTCCTTCTAGGTGCGTACCAAACCTGTAGAGGTGATCCATTCAATCACAGCAATCCTACGAAAGCTAAGGCTTTACCACAGGGGGTCTGTTCTACCGTTGAGTTTTCTAGTATGTTTTATATTATAGTCAGACATTAATGTCTTAAAGATTACTTGCTGACCCCTTAATATTGCCAATTTTCTACTGACTGTAGCCAAAACTTACATTTCATACGCACGTAATGTTAAAAATATATATATATATATATTTTGTCGACAAAAGATAATATTCTTGTGGCTTGGGATAAAACACATTGTTGTGTTCACTTAAAAAATAATTAAGAAAGCAAAAGTTAAAAAAAAAAAAAGCAAAAACCCTGGGAGCCCCTGTACCTAGATGCAATTGGTTGCATTAATTAACCTTTATGGAGTGTGTTACAGATATCTGTGTATGATACGAGTGTTAGTTTTAAAAAAGCCACGTGACTAAACTAATGAAAAAAAATACGTGTGTGGAAAAATACTACCTCGACCCACAGGAACCTACCCGAACGGCAAAGCAAGGAAAGACCCAGTAGCCGTTCCTCCCCTCCCATGTAATTGCAATTACAGGAATCAGGGATCGAGCCTGGGTGTTTCAGTCAAGCAGCAGAAATTACCTAATTAGGGCACTCGCATCTGAAACTGAAGGATGTGGAGAACATCTCTCCAGCAGCAACTTGGTGTCCCACTGATACTACCTCGTCCTCTTCGTAGTCTCCTCCTCTCCCCACTCCACATACCCACTTCCCCACTGTATCAGAAGGGAAAATGTTTGCTTTCTGGGGTAAGATGGCGGATTGGACGCTTCCTCCATTCAACTCCGAGATAGAAGAGTCAGAGTAACAAAGGATAGACCATATCCTCGGGACGGAAAGAAAGAATGAGCATCAGAAAGAGGTGACAAGACAGATGAAAAAGGACGGTAAAATAGAAAAACTAAGGCAAGGACAGGCGGAAGCAATCTGCAGCCCCAATCGCCGCAGGGGGAAAGAAGAGTCAGAGCCCCAACCACTCGTAAGCCTGTCAGCCTTGGTGACAAAAGACTGGCAGTCCCAGCTGCAGGATAAACCCTCAGTACTAGCAAGCCTTAATCCAGGGGGGAGAGGGAAGGGGGGAGGGGAAATAATGCCTCCTCCGGTGGGGCCCGTTAGCTGCGGAAAAAAAAAAAAAATCCTGCATCCAATCCCGGCATCCAAACCCCTACCCAACCCGGTGCTTCAGGAGTGCTGCACCAGATGCCTAGCGGAGAAAGGATCTATTGTTTGAGACCAGGCTACTCTGGGACTCTGAAAACAAGGAACAGTCAGTCACAAGTCAGAGAGCATGGGGCCACTCTGCCATAGAGCCAGAGTGACAGCCCGCTACCAGACGCAGATGCAGAGGGGGCGGGTCGGACGTGGGCCGGCTGGGAAGTTTTAGGGGCGGGAGCTCAGCGGAGGCGCCCCCTCCCTGAGTGCTGGGAGCCGGGGCCCCACAGCCAGCGGATCCCTGCAAAGACACAGA
The DNA here is from genome assembly GCF_021556685.1 of Rattus norvegicus. Classification (NCBI taxonomy): domain Eukaryota; kingdom Metazoa; phylum Chordata; class Mammalia; order Rodentia; family Muridae; genus Rattus; species Rattus norvegicus. The sequence goes on along the minus strand of NC_141549.1, from coordinate 1,642,204 downwards.
GAGATCCAAGTCCTGGCTGGCGGATTCCTCGGCCTCTGGAGTTGCCTCTGGTTTGCTGCGTATTGAAACAAAGCACCAGGAGCCTAGAGGGAGGTTTGCTGCTGGGCTGGGGCTGCGTGCCCGGAATCAGGCAGACAGTTTGTCATCCTCACCCAGTGCGGAAATCAAGCACTCCTCGATTCCCCATTCTGATTCACTCCCGGGACATCCCTGTCCTTACTGGATATACAAACTTAAGAGGTGGGCGTCTATGGGTTGGGAAGCTGCCCGGCCCTCAGGCCACAGAGCATACTTGGACCAGCAGCAGCTGTCAGGACACAAAGAGGGGAAGCTAATAGCTCACAGCCCACCCTTGACTGAGGCAGAACCCCCTGCATGAACAAACCAGAGGCTTTCAGCAGGTTTCAGCACTGATTCACCGCCCTCCACCTGGCAGAGTTCAGTACTAAGAACCCAGAAGAAAGTCTCTTGATCCCCCCACACACTTTTTAAAAAAAAAATTTTTACTGTATTATATTTCTACTTTATTTTGTTGATATTTTTAATTTTCTGCTCCTCTTTTACATACCTTTACCTACAGACTTTAATTTTTTTTTTCCGGAGCTGGGGACCGAACCCAGGGCCTTGCGCTTGCTAGGCAAGCGCTCTACCACTGAGCTAAATCTCCAACCCCAGACTTTAAATTTTTACTTCATATTTACAGCCTTTTTCACACCTTTGCTTAACCTAGTTTCACCTCTCCCTTTTCTTTGCCCCTTCCTTAATTTCATCCTTTTACTAGTACCTTTATCTTTACTAATTTTAAGGCTTTTTATTGGTGTGTATTAATTAGACATGGCAAGGCATTTCTGTTCTTTTCCGTGCACGTATATAATTTGATGGTATTCATCCCAGTTGCTTGTCTTACTGCTGAGACAGAATATCTGACAGAAGCGACTCACAGAAGGGTTTATTTTGGCTCCCAGTTCCAGCAAATGGCAGGGAGAGATGGTGGAAGGAGCTGCATGGAGCTAGGCATACTGTGTCCACACTCGGGAAGCAGAGAATGAATGCTGTGTTTTCTCAACTTACCCGTGGCTATGCCATTGTGGAAAACACCTCTCCCTCTGCAAGCAACCACTGACTGTCTGTACATCCTCAAGAAGCAGCAAGGCCCCTGAAGGCCCTCTCCCCTCATGCAGGATGTGGACCAGCCCAGTCTTGTTCAGGTCTTCAGACACAACTACTGAGCGTTCAAGAACACAACAGCCAGTGCTGCCTGGATGACGTCTTTATAGACCCTGCCCCTTCTCTCGGCTCTTGGGGTTGTTTTTTTTTTTTTTTTCTTCCCCCAATTCTGAGCCTTGGAGGGCAGGACTTGGGGCTGATCAGTGAAAAGTCACTTATTTTTAGCCCTTAAACCAATTGTGAGTCTCAGTACTAACTACTACCTTTTGTGATAAGATGGTTCTCTGGCCGAAACTGGCAGAACCACTAATGTAATAGCTGGATTCACACTTGAGTCCCTCGGTATTCCTTAGCTTTATTGAAAACTTTTAAAAGATACATTTAATTATTTGCATGTATGTGCCTATGCATGCGAGTACACACAGAGGTTCCTGAACCTCTCTGTGTGCATATGGAGGCCAGAAGAAGGCAATGGGTGTCTTCCCTTTATTCCTTTGAGGCAGGGTCTCTTCCCATGGGGATCATGTTCTCAGCTATACTAGGATCCAGCAAGTCCCAGGAATCCTCCTGCCTCTGTCCTCCTTGGAGCTGGGGTTACTGGCATATACTAGATGCCCAGCTTGTTACACAGAAGCTAGGATCTGAACTCTGGGTCTTGTGAGCACTCACTTAGCCCTCTCCCTCTAGCCCTATTAATTTTTAAAATTTTTTTAAAATTTATTTAATGTACGAGTGCTGTACTGCATATGTATCTGCAGCCAGAAGAGAGCACCAGATCCCCTTATTGTGAGCCAATGTGGTTGCTGGGAATTGAACTGGGGAATCTCTGGAAGAAGGAACAGTGTTTCTAACCACTGAGCCATCTCTCCAGCCCACTCTATTAATTTTTAACTATAGTTTATTGTCATAGGTTTTCCAGGATGACTTGAGGTGTGCTAGTTAGATTTATTCCGATTGTCATTGCATTTCCATATCTGGTTTATTTGGGTGCTGGTGCTTTGGTGCTTGGCTTCCTTGCTTCTGGGTTGGAGCAGCCCCAGGAGAAGGCTGCTTAATAAGAAGTCCACCGGGAACAGGAGAGATGGCTCAGAAGTTAGAAGAGTGTTTACTCACTGCTCTTGCCGAGGACCAGGGTTTGGTCCCTAGCACTGACGATAGGCAGCTCACAAGTGCTTATACCTCCAGCTTCCTGGGATCTCAGGCAACGGCACAGCCTGCCCGTTTCCTGGGGACACATGTGTCTGGCTGGATATAAAGATAATGGACAATTTGCTCTGCTGAGGGATTTCAGGATGGGATGGCTCTCGGTGTGTGCCGTGGTTGCTGCTTTCTACTCTCATTCGTGGTTTACAGCAAGAGAGAGCAAGACATGCACTAGAAAGAGAAGAAGAACGTGGGGTTCACCAAGGGAAGGGATGGGAGTGAGCTTAAGGTTCAGGCAGGGAGTATGGAGGCTACAAAACATCTGCAAGCATTGGGGTTAGCGTTGGGGTTAGCAGGCTGGCACTGTGAAAGAGCCGTGAGGCTGGGAAGACAGGTCAGTGGGTAGAGCATTTGCCAGGCACTGAAGGCATTGAGGACTAAAGTTCGAATCCCCAGAAACCCACGTAAAAGCTGAGTGAGCATGTGGCTCAGCTATATTCCCAGAATTCAAGAGGCAGAGAGAAGCAGAATCCCAGGAGTTGGTTATCTGACCAAGTTGCCTAGAATATTCCATTTCAGATTCATCAAAACACTCTTCTTCAGGACTGGGGAGATATATCAGAGTTTCCTGAAAGGAAAAAGTTTAAAATTGACCCCTAGACAAAAGTTGAAGCCAAAAGAAAGAAAACTAGTCGGGCCCTGGAACTGCCTGTTGCAGAAACTAGCTGATCACAGAAAGAGTAATTGCACCAGCTGGTTCAGCCACTTTGTTCCAGAAACTAGCTAACCATAACAGCAGCTGACCATAACAGCAGCTGACCATAACAGCAGCTGACCATAACAGCAGCTGACCATAGTAGCAGGAACTGGTTAACCATAAAGTTAGATTAAAATCTTAAAGAACAATCATGAGAAACAGGAGGTTCTTCCTTGTGATTCGGTATGGTTTTTCCTTTAAATACCCCTTCTCCCAACCATTTGAGGTTGAATTCCTCTACCCCTGCGCAGGATACAAGTCTCGACCCCAGTGCACTGGTTTCTGTCATCCCTATCAGTAAACCTCTTGTTGATTGCATCAAGATCGGTCTCTCATGAGTTTCTGGGTGGGGGGGGGGTCGTGTCATCCCGAGACTTGAGTGAGGGTCTCCCCACTTCGGGGGTCTTTCAGTTCCTACGTGTAGGAAGGACCCAGGTTTGATTCTCAGCACCTACCCAGTGGCTAACCACTATCAGTGACTGCAGTTGCAGGAGATCTGGTGTCCTCTTCTGACCTCCAAGGGCAACAGGCATTCACAAGGTGCACAGACATACACACAGGCACAACAATCATACATATACAATATTACTGAAATATAGCCTTCCTTAATGTATACCGTGCAGAGCCATCAATTGTGAAAATGTCCAGCATCAACCTTCCAAATGTATGAAGACACAAATGCACTTGTACCCACTCACGTTTACCCACATGAACATGCATATACACATGCAAGCATACATACATGCATGCAATGCATACTGCACACACAAACATACATTAAAGGAGGAGAGAGATCCGGTGCCCTATACTGGAACAACAGAAAAGGTATTCTGAGGGTGAAACTCCATCTCATGAAAATGCAAAATTAACCTGAACAGGTAGCACCTAACCTATGTTGAATGTTGAATGAGAATGTTGAAAAGGTCCCGTTTACCAAAAAACAAAACAAAACCAGCCTAGAGTCTTCATACAGATCCCAATTCAACTGTGATTCAAAGAAGCTGGCATCAAAACTTGGCAGTTTGTTAATGTGGTATTAGTTTTGTAAGCACAAAAGAAAAATGATCGGGGGGGTCAAGTTGTGGAGTCTCACTCGCTCCATGATTCCAGAGAATGGCTAAAGCCAGGCAGTACATGGGAGGAGGTGGGGTCTAGCCAAGGAGATCCTGAGAGCTCATTTCAGGAAGCTGTGAAAATGGACCCCTTGTGTGGTGAAGATGCCAGGACAGTGTCAGCCAAGAAACCTGCAGGCGTGGAATAGAGCCAGCCCAAGGGACGGGTTAACTGTGGGCTGTGGGGGAGCATTGGCTCTGTCCAAGTCTTTTCAAGCTCAGAACATTCTGTTGTGGCCCAGGAGTCACATGTGGAGCTGTAGAATTTGCTATTTTCCCTGCTGGGTTTTGGTCAAGCGTTGGTGCAGTCATTCTTTATCATGCCCCCATTTTCCTCTTTGGATGAAAATGTTTGTTTTGTGCCACTGTGTATTGGACAGTACTCAGCTTGTTTTTATTTTACAAGAGCTTCGATAAGATATTTGGTAAGAGATCCCCTAAGACTTGGATGATGTAAAAGTATCTTTTATTTGCCTGAAGTAATTGTCATCTCAGAAGTTAGCCTCAGTCTGGTAACCTAGGAAGCTTCTAGCCTCTACACAATCTAATCTAGCCCTGGAATGTTTTCAGTCTCAGAGACTTGCTTTTGAATAAATTCACCCTTTCTAGCTCTTTCTGAACTCTGGCTGGGTGGTTCAACTCAGCTGTTTTGGCTCAAATTTCTCTCCAAGTTGATTGATTTGAGACAGGGTTTCTCTGTGTAGCCCTGGCTGTCCTGGACTCTATAGACCAGGCTGGACTCAAACTCAGAGATTTGCCTGCCTCTCTCTCCTGAGTTCTGGGATTAAAGGTGTGCCCCACCACCACCCTACATAATCCATCTCCTAAGTAAAATGTTTCAGTCTGTCTGTCAATCTCTGGCTCAAAATCTAAAGATCTACCTGATCGAGAATCTTAGAAATAGGCAGGGAGTGGTGGCACACGCCTTTAATCCCAGAACCTGGGAGGTAGAGGCTGATAGATCTTAAGGCCAGCCTGGTCTACATAGTGAATTCAAGAACAGCCAGAGCTACCTATTGAAAGGTGGGGGGGAGGCATTATAAAAAGATAAGCATTATACTTTAGATCTCAAAGGCTATAAGCTAATGATGTGATTGCCTGCTTGTGGCGCTGTTGCTGGGAGGGGATTAGGATGCAATCTAGGAGGAGTGTGGGTGGTCACTCAGGGTATGCCTTGGAAGAGGAGATTGTTTCTGGTCGCTTTCCAGACAATATAGTTAGAGCATGCACACAGAGCATGCCAATAAAGCATGGGTTATCTACAGAACAAGCAGCAAACGGAGGCCCCCCCATGTCGTTTCTGGGAAAAAGAAGAACCTTTATGAGGTTTGGGGGAAGGCCACCAAGGGTATACTTCGAAAGAGCTGTTAGTACCCAGCCCTTTCCTCTTTTCAATTCTTGGCCCCTCAGAGTGGAAGCAGCTTTGTTCAACTAAGCACTCCTCACTATGTGTGGCCATGCTGAGTGCCCAAATGGCCATTAAAAAACCTCACATGCACAAAACCTGCCTATACAGAGCTGGTCTGCCCGGAGCACTTTTACCACAAAGATCAACAGGCCCACAGGCTCACAGGCCCACAGGAGAGACAAGCTCCAGTCAGAGACAGCAAGACCAACTAACATCAGAAATAAACAGATGGCAAGAGGCAAGCACAGGAACCTAGGCAACAGAAACCAAGACTACTTGACATCATCAGAACCCAGTTCTCCCACCACACCAAATACTGGATATCCCAACACACCAGAAAAGCAAGATTTGGATTTAAATCTCATGATGGATTCACATCTTATGATGATGATAGAGGACAGTAAGAAGGACATAAATAACTCCCTTAAAGAAATACAGGACAACACAGATAAACAAGTAGAAGCCCTTAAAGAGGAAACATCAAAATCCCTTAAAGAATTACAGGAAAACACAACCAAACAGGTGAGGGAAATGAACAAAACCATCCAGGATCTAAAAATGGAAATAGAAACAATAAAGAAATCATAAAGGGAGACAACTCTGGAGATAGAAAACCTAGGAAAGAGATCAAGAGTCATAGACTCAAGCATCACCAACAGAATACAGGAGATTGAAGAGAGAATTTTAGGGGCAGAAGATACCATAGAAAACATTGACATGATAATAAAAAAAAATGCAAATAGCAAAAAGCTCCTAACCCAAAGCATACAGGAAATCCAGGACACAATGAGAAGACCAAACCTAAGAATAATAGGTATAGAAGAGAGTGAAGAATCCCAACTTAAAGGGCCAGTAAAGGGGTTGGGGATTTAGCTCAGTGGTAGAGCGCTTGCCTAGCAAGTGCAAGGCCCTTGGTTCGGTCCCCAGCTCTGAAAAAAAGAAAAAAGAAAAAGCAATAAGGGGAAAAGGTCAAGTAACATATAAAGGCAGACCTATCAGAATTACACCAAACTTCTCAACAGAAACTATGAAAACCAGAAGATCCTGGGCTGATGTCATACAGACCCTAAGAGAACACAAATGCCAGCCCAGGTTACTATATCTGGCAAAACTCTCAATTACCATAGATGGAGAAACCAAGATATTCCATGACAAAACCAAATTTACACAATATCTTTCTGCAAATCCAGCCCTACAAAGGATAATACATGGAAAACTCTAACACAAGGAAGGAAACTACATCCTAGCAAAAGCAAGAAAGTAATCTTGCAAAGAAACCAAAAGAAGAGACACACAAACATAATTCCACCTCTAACAATAAAAATAACAGGAAACAATCACTATTCCTTAATATCTCTTAACATCAATGGACTCAATTCCCCCAGTAAAAAGACATAGACTAACATACTGGATACATAAACAGGACCCAGCATTTTGCTGCATACAGGAAATGCACCTCAATGACAAAGAGACACTACCTTAGAATGAAAGGCTGGGAAAATTTTTTCCAAGCAAATAGTACCAAGAAACAAGCTGGAGAATCCATTCTAATATCAAATAAAATTGACTTTCAACCAAAAGTTATCAAAAAAGATAAGGAAGGACACTTCATGTTCAAAGGGAAAATCTACCAAGATGAACTCTCAATCCTGAACATCGATGCTCCAAATTCATATTCATATAAGAAACCTTACTAAAGCTCAAAGCACACATTGCACCTCACATACTAATAGTGGGAGACTTCAATACCCCACTCTCATCAATGGACAGATCATGGAAAAGGAAACTAAACAGAGACACAGTGAAACTAATGGAAGTTATGAACCACATGGATTAAACAGACATCTATAAGAGGAAATGTTTTTCATCCTAAAACAAAAGAATATACCTTCTTCTCAGCATCTCATGGTACCTTCTCTAAAATTGACCATATAATTGGTCTCAAAAGAGGCCTCAACAGATACAAGGAGATTTGAAATAATCCCATGCATTCTATCAGGTCACCATGGTCTAAGACTGGTCTTCAATAACAACAAAAACATCAGAAAGCCCACATACATATGGAAGCTGAACAATGATCTAGCCAATGATGACTTGGTCAAGAAAGAAATAAAGAAAGAAATTAAAGACTTTTTAGAATTTAATGAAAATGAAGGCACAACATACCCAAACTTATGGGACGCAATGAAAGCAGTATTAAGAGGAAAACTCATAGCTCTGAGTGCCTCCAAAAAGAAATTGGAGAGAGCATACACTAACAGCTTGACAGGACATCTGAAAACTTTAGAACAATAAGAAGCAAACACACCCAAGAGGAGTAGACTGGAGGAAATAATCAAACTCAGGGCTGAAATCAACTAAGTAGAAACAAAAAGGACTGTACAAAGAATCAACAAAACCAGGAGCTGGTTCTTTGAGAAAATCAACAAGATAGATAAACCCTTAGCCAGACTAACCAGAGGGCAGAGTATCCAAATCAACAAAATCAGAAGTGAAAAGGGAGACATAACAACAGAAACTGAGGAAATTAAAAAAATTATCAGATCCTACTATGAAAGCCTATACTCAACAAAACTGGAAAATCTGGAGGAAATAAACAATTTTCTAGACAGATACCAGGTACCAAGGTTAAATCAGAATCAGATAAACCATCTAAACATTTCCTAAAGAAATCTAAAACCCTAAAGAAATTGAAGCAGTCATTAAAACTCTCCCAACCAAAAAAAGCCCAGGACCAGATAGGTTTAGTGCAGAATTCTATCAGATCTTGAAAGAATACCTAATTCCAATATTCTTCAAACTATTCCACAAAATAGAAACGGAAGGAACACTACCCAATTCGTTCTTTGAAGCTACAATTACACTTATATCTAAACCACACAATGACCCTACAAAGAAAGAGAACTTTAGACCAATTTCCCTCTTAAATAACAATGCAAAAATACTCATTAAAATTCTCACAAACTGAATCCAAGAACACATCGAAATGATCATTCAACATGATCAAGTAGGCTCCATCCCAGATATGCAGGGATGGTTCAATATACGGAAATCCATGAAGTAATCCACTATAAAAACAAACTCAAGGAGAAAAACTACATGATCATTTCATTAGATATTGAGAAAGCATTTGACAAAATTCAATACCCCTTCCTGATTAAAGTCTTGGAAAGATCAGGAATTCAAGGCCCATACATAAACATAATAAAAGCAATATACAGCAAACCAGCAGCCAACATCAAACTAAATGGAGAAAAACTCAAAGCAATCCCATTAAAATCAGGGACTAGACAAGGCTGCCTACTCTCTCCCTACTTATTCAATATAGCACTTGAAGAGAGGTCAAAGGAATACAAACTAGAAAGGAAGAAGTCAAAATATCACTATTTGCAGGGTTGGGGATTTAGCTCAGCGGTAGAGCGCTTGCCTAGCAAGCACAAGACCCTGGGTTCGATCCCGAGCTCCAAAAAAAAAAAAAAAAAAAAAAAGGAAAAAAAAAAAAAAAAAAAAGAAAAATGAATCACTATTTGCAGATGATATAATAGTATACTTAAGTGACCACAAAAGTTCCACCAGAGAACTACTTAACCTGATTAAAAACTTCAGCAAAGTGGCTGGGTATAAAATTAATTTAAACAAATCAATAGCCTTCCTCTGCTCAAAGGATAAACAGGCTGAAAAAAAATCAGGGAAATGACACCTTTCACAATAGCCACAAATAACATAAAATACCTCCGTGTGACTCTAACCAAGCAAGTGAAAGATCTGTATGACAAGAATTTCAAATCTCTGAAGAAAGAAATCGAAGACCTCACAAGATCGAAAGATCTCCCATGCTTATGGATTGGCGGAATTAATGTAGTAAAAATGGCCATCTTGCTGAAAGCAATCTGCAGATTTAATGTAATCCCCATCAAAATTCCAACTCAATTCTTCATAGAATTAGAAAGAGCAATCCCTTGGATTGGAAAAGAAAAAACCCAGTGTCTTAGTCAGGGCTTTTATTCCTGCACAAACATCATGATCAAAAAGCAAGTTGGGGAGGAAAGGGTTTATTCAGTTTACACTTTCCACATCACTGGTCATCACCAAAGGAAGTCAGGACTGGAACCCACACAGGGCAGGAAGCAGGAACTGATGGCCATGGAGATATGTTACTGGGTTGCTTCCTCTGGCTCAGCTTGCTTTCTCATAGAACCTAAGACTACCAGCTCAGGGACAGCACCACCCACGATAGGCGTGTCTTCCCACCTTGATCACTAGTTGATAAAATGTCTTACAGCTGGATCTCATGGAAGCATTTCCTCAAAGGAGGCTTCTTTCTCTGTGATAACTTCAGCTTGTGTCAAGTTGATACACAAAACCAGCCAGTACACCCAGAATAGCAAAAAACTATTTTTTTTATAACAAAGTCTCCCCCCAACCCGGAGGTGAGGACCGAACCCAGGGCCTTGCGCTTCCTAGGCAAGCGCTCTACCACTGAGCTAAATCCCCAACCCCGGTCACTTGATTTTTGACAAAGGAACTAAAACTATCCAATGAAAAAAAAGACAGCATTTTCAACTGGTTGAACTGGAGGTCAGCATGTAGGAGAATGCTACATATCCTTGTACAAAGCTCAAGTCCAAGTGGATCAAAGACCTCCACATAAAACCAAATATGCTAAATCTAATAGAAGAAAAAGTGGGGAAGAGCCTCAAACACACAGGCACTGGGGAAATTTTCCTGAACAGATCACCAATGGCTTATGCTCTAAGATCAAGAATCAATAAACGGGACTTCATAAAATTGCAAAGCTTCTGTAAGGCAAAGGACATTGTCAATAGGACAAAACAGCAAGCAACAGATTGGGAAAAGGTCTTTACCAATCCTACATCTGATAGAGGGCTAATATCTAATATATACAAAGAACTCAAACAGTTAGACTCCAGAGATTCAAATAATCCTATTAAAAAATGGGGTACAGAGCTAAACAAATAATTCTCAACTGAGGAATACTGAATGGCTGAGAAGCACCTGAAGAAATGTTCAACATCCTTAGTCATCAGGGAAATGCAAATCAAAACAACCCTGAGATTCCACCTCACACCAGTCAGAATGGCTAAGATCACTGTCACTCAGATGACAGCAGATGCTGGCCAGGATGTGGAGAAACAGGAACACTTCTCCATTGTTGATGGGATTGCAAGCTGGTACGACCACTCTGGAAATCAGTCTGGAGGTTCCTCAGAAAGTTGGACATAGTACTACCTGAGGACCCAGCTATACCACTCCTGGGCATATACCCAAAAGATGCTCTACTATGTTCATAGCAGCCTTATTTATAATAGCCAGAAGCTGGAAAGAACCCAGATGTCCCTCAACAGAGAAATGGATACAGAAATGTGGTACATCTACACAATGGAGTACTACTCAGCTATACTCAGCTATTTTTTTTTTTTTTGGTTCTTTTTTTTTCGGAGCTGGGGACCGAACCCAGGGCCTTGCGCTTCCTAGGTAAGCGCTCTACCACTGAGCTAAATCCCCAGCCCCTATACTCAGCTATTAAAAACAATGACTACATGAAATTCTTAGGCAAATGAATGGAACTATCATCCTGAATGAGGTAACCCAGACCCAAAAGAACATAAACGGTATGCACTTACTGATAAGTGGATATTAGCCCCAAACCTTGGAATACCTAAGAAAAATTCATAGATCATATGAAGCCCAAAACAAAGGGAGACCAAAATGTGGATGCTTCATTCTTTATTAGAAGGGAGAACAAAATACTCACAGGAGGAAACACAGGGACTGAAGAAAAGGTCATCCAGAGACTGCCCCACCTGGGAATCCATTCCATATGCAGCCACCAAACCCAGTCACTATTGGGGATGCCAAGAAGTGCATGCTGACAGGAGCCTGATATGGATGTCTCCTGAGAGGCTTTGCCAGAGCCTGACAAATACAGAGGTGGATACTCATAGCCAACCATTGATCTGAGCACGGGACCACAATGGAGGAGTTAGAGAAAGGACTGAAGGAGCAGAAAGGGTTTGCAACCCCATAGGAAGAACAATATCAACCAACCAGACCCCCAGAGCTCCCAGGAACTAAACCACCAACCATAGAATACACATGGAGGAACCCATGGCTCCAACCACATGTGTAGCAGAGGATGGCATTGTATGGCATCAATGGGTGGAAAAGCCCTTGGTCCTGTGAAGGCTCATTTCCCCAATGTAGAGTAACGTCAGGGCCTTGAGGTTGGAGTGGGTGGGCGGGAGTGGGAGCATCTTCATAGAAGCAGTGGGAGGGGGAAGGGGGTACGGGCGAGAGGGAAAAGGGAACATTTGAAATGTAAATACATAAAATATCCAAGAAAAATAAAATTATTTAAAAAAAAAAAAAGCGCACGTGGGCTAGAGAGATGGCACAGCAGTTACGAGCACTGACTGTTCTTCCAGAGGTCCTGAGTTCAATTCCCAGCAACCACATGATGGCTCACAACCATCTGTAATGAGATCTGATGCCCTCTTCTGGTGTGTCTGAAGACAGTGACAGTGTACTCATATACATAAAATAAATAAATAAATAAATAAATAAATAAATAAATCTTAAGAAAGAAAGAAAGAAGGAAAGAAAGAAAGAAAGAAAGAAAGAAAGAAAGAAAGAAAGAAAGAAAGAGAGAACACGTGCCAGGAGGTGGTGCATGCTTTTATTCCAGGTACTTCGGAGGCAGAGGCAGGTAGAACTTGTAAGGGTTCATGATTCGTCAAAGAATGATACCGCAGACTCAAGTACTGTGTAAATGTAGAGTGTTTTACTCTGTGTAAGTCCAGCACGCTGGGGTCTCCCAATTCCAAGATAGACAACCAAGTGAGCTTGCAGGTCTGGTTCAAAGCACATTAAGGGATTCTGGCATTCCAGAACCATTACTGGGGTGTGGGGGCTGGAGCCTGAGTATTTTTTTCTAGTAACTGAGTTGCCTGGGCTTGCCCAGTTTTTAGCCCTAGTCTTCTGGACTGCCATTTTGAAGCCTGTCATGGAGTCATCCTAGCCTTCTCAATCTCTGTGAATTTGAGGCCAGCCTGGTCCACAGAGCAAGTTCTAGGATAGCAGCCAAGATGACACAAAGTAAAACCATGTCTGGAAAAACCAGAAAGGAAAAAAAGAGGAAAAGAAAACTCTGTGTGCTAGGAACATAGCTCCGTTAGTGTTGTTTTCCTGCTATACACAATGTCCTCAGTTCGACCCACAGCACTGCACAGACCAAGTAATGTTGGCACTCACTAGTACTAAAGAAGCAGAGGCAGAAGGATCAGAAATTCAAAGTCATCATCAGCTACATTGTACGTTTGATATGTAGGGAGTTCGGAGCTAGCCAGGAACACTTGAGCCTTTGTTTCAAAAAGAAAGGGGGGGGAGGGCACTAAAAAGATTGTTCGGCCATTAAGAGCACTGCCTGCTCTTCCAGGGGAGCCAGGTTCAATCTCCAGGCCCCACAAGGCATCTGGAAACCACTTGTAATTTCAGTTCCAAATGGCTCTGGCACCCTCTCCTGACCTAAAGCTCTACACACATGGTACAGACATGCAGGCAAACAAACACACACACACACACACACTCAAAAAGAAAGAAAGAAAGAAAGAAAGAAAGAAAGAAAGAAAGAAAGAAAGAAAGAAAGAAGAGAGAGAGAGAAAGAAAGAAAGAGAGAGAAAGGAAGGAAGGCCATTTCTATGATTGAAAACGTTTTAGAGTTTTAGGTTGTTTATTTTGGTGATAAAAGGACAATAAACATTCGAATTGAGTTGGAACCAGTTAAATGGCCAGTCTGGTCTATGTACTAGAAGCTATCCTCTGAGATCTCTGACCTGGCCAGTGAAAGGGTTCAACTGAAGGGGAAATGGCCTGAGCAGGGAGGGGGAAGAGTGCCTCTCTGCTGCTTCCTCAGCTGCCACTGCTGCTGAGCCAAGCCAGGGGGGATGCAGGGGAGCTTCTGGTGGTGAAAGCTCTGGGAGAGCAGTTTTCTTCCGAGGCAGTGTTACAGCTCTTGTGACAAATGCTCTCAGACAATGGAGTAATTCTCACACACCTTTATTCCTTCTGGATAGGATCTTATATACACTTTTGGGGTTGGTTGGGGGTCTGACAGTAGGTGCTTCCTATTGGCTTAGTCTGAGATGTTAGGGAAGCCTCACCTACATGTGGAGGGGCTTGGGGGTGCTGACCCTACATGACTGATGGCCACAGTTCTCTCTGGGGTGGGGTGGGGATCTGGGCCTATGTGACAGGGGCCTGGTAACAGGAGCTGGCGAGGCTCCTACTGTCCCTTCAGGGTCCCTGTGGCTTCAAGCCTTAGCTTGATCTTATCAGGCTTCTTCTCGTGGTCCACCTCCCCACAACTCCCCCTTGCCTTTTTATAAAGGAGAGGTGTCATCAGAATAACTGTCTCCTATGTTGGGGACAGTTTGATACTGAACAAAGTCCTGACTGGTAGTAATCTTTGCAATGTTACTCAGTTGCTGCTTTAGAAACTGAATGAGACAGGGGGCCAGGAGAAGCACGGCTCCAATGGCTAGTACAGGGCCAAGTGTAGTGAGCCATATTGGATTTGGGCCTGGATAGCTCAAAGTGGCTATGTCACTCTTGGCCACACATACTCCTAAGAGCCTCTGCCATGTATTTACGGCACAGGAAGAAAAGACCAAGTAGTAAACACCCGGTGTCTCCACTGCATGACCTCTGCTGAGCCCGGCTGATGCATGTGGAACTGACACACCTGGACCACACCTGGGTGGTGGTCAATTTACTTCTGCCTTTTGCTTCCTCAGCCTTTATCCTTGCAATTTAGGCTGGTCTTCTCGGATTTCTCCCTAATTAACTCAGGTCTCATAGTTGGTCTTTTGTTGCCGAAGTCACCAGCCAGGGTTTCCCACTGTGCTTCCCAGATATTTTCTACCTGGGGAACTTGGGTATATAAGTGGTGAATAAAGCTACAGGAGGGGCTCTCCTCTTTCTTCCTCTCCTGGCTTGACACGGATAACCTGTGTGTGTGTGTTTCTTTCATCCCACAGGCTTTCGCCCGATTCTCGGTACCAGGTCGGTGCTGGCGCCGACAGCCAAGGAGGGGAAGAACCCAAGCTACCGAAGGGTGAGAGTACCAAGGGAAAGAGCATTGGAAGTGTGGCATGCCCAGAGGTCCCCCAGAGCTCTTTGACATCTGTATTTCGTGTTCTACCAGCCCAGATTCATTGACATAGAAGCAACGTTCCTCCCCCAGCAGAAGACGAGTCCATTCAGCAGTCAGTAAGTCCAGGGCTCTCCAGTGCTGGAGAGCATCTCCTGCTAGGGAGGTTATCTGGCAATGAAGAGACTCAAGGCCGTCTGCAGGATAAGCCATTGCCTGGTCAAGCTTGACCTGGAAGTTGCAGGCCAGATGTTGTGTTTGGACAAGGGCTACTCCAGCAGTTCCTGTTGCACCCAGTGAGGCAATGAGGCACAGACCGATGAGCAGAGGGATGAAGATCTCTCTCTTTGTTCAGCTTCCTCCCATCTACAAGGCGAGTTCTTCAGGTTCGTAGAGATAAACCTGGGGGACAGTTATCATGGGAGTGCAGGAGCCTTGAAATCAGGGGTTAATACAGGTACCTGTAGTGCCTTTGCACCAGAGGAGGGTTAACGCATACTGACTTGATGATGGCGATGTCACGGGTACATGTAAGATGGGGTTTCGAGGAGGGCAAAGTGGGGAGGGGAGGTTGAAGAGAGGAATGTCCTGTGCTTTCCTTGAGGGTAGGGTTCCATGGAGGTCATGGAGGGAAAGGTTAATGGGAACGGCTGCTAATAATGGTCAGAAGGAGAAGCACAGAAAAAGCATTGGGAAGAGTTGGGGTGGGTGGTTAAGGGACATCATTCATACGTGGAGACCTCCTGGAGACAGACATTCATACATGGAGACCTCCTGGAGACAGACATTCATACATGGAGACCTCCTGGAGACAGACATTCATACGTGGAGACCTCCTGGAGACATTCGCCTGTGTTTTGGTAAGGAAAGCAGAGGAGAGGGATGGGGGTAGTAGAGATGGAACCTGGGTGTAGGGGGATCTCAATCCTGGTCTGACATCCTTCCAATGGGCAGTCCTGGCTTCCTGTAACTTTGTGGTGTCTGTTGTAGGTTTCCCCTATCAAATTACCATTTTTTTCAGCTCTGTAATAGCTGCCAACTGAAGGGTGGCTACTGAAGAAATAGTTTCACAGACGTGAAAAACAAAGCTGTAAAAACAAGGTTTTGAGAAATGCATCTGGTGGTCAGGATGCCTATGACAAGCTTGTGACCTTTCTGAGAGATACATCTGACGTCAGTCAGGATGCCCAGTGATATGATAAAGTCTTGGTGATCAAGATATTGAGGCAATTCTGACTAAGCTAATTAAGAGAAAACAACAACTATTTCTCCCTACCCCTCCCTGTGGTAAATTCTGAGAACAACCACAAGATGCCATCCTGACCCTGCCTGACCACCCAGTTCACCACCAACTCTAAGGGATATGACAACTTAGCCCTTTCCCTTTGATTCACCAAGGCCAGGTGTAGGGCTGGATGAGGAAAGTGACCAACTGAGCCAAGAACAGCCCATTGAGCAGGCCAACCAATACCTGACCAGATCCTTTGTCCTATGTACCACCAATGAGAATAGGCCAGCTAACCCTGTTGCTGAAGTCTGCCCTCTGTAATGAATAAAAGTTGTGTGCTTTTTGGTTTTGGGGTTGCCTCTCCCTGTATGGATGAGCAACCCCACGTACGTGGATTAAAACCTTATACCCTCATGCTATTGCAGTGGTCACTTTGTCAATCTGTGCTCTGTGGGTGGCCCTCCTGATGTAGGGCCACTTTGGGGTCTTACAACAATACAATGGGGGCTAGAATGCCATATACGTCTGATATAGGGCAAAGGGAAGAAGCATCATCCAGTTCCCACCAGTCTCTAACACAGACAGAACAGCCTCAGTACCTTGCTACCTTGCTGGCGAGCTGTCACTCCTCCCATTCACCACTCTCCTGTGGGTCCCACACAAGAGGCAAATTTACCAGACAATGCACCAAATGTGAGGTCTGAGTTGAACCTCTTCCAGGACCACTTGAATGAGATTCAAGATCGATGCAATAGCAAGAGGGGTTTAATCCCAGCATGGGGGTCCTCCCACTTCAATGGGAGACAACCCACTCACCCCACCCCAGCAGACTCGAACAGGGAATCGTGTGTGTGTGTGTGTGTGTGTGTGTGTGTGTGTGTGTGTGTATATATATATATATTGCAAACAATTAGGGCAGAATTCAAATAATTGGTAACTAGGCTGGGTATTATTGATGGGGCAAAATGACCTCCAAGCTGACTCTACTGATAAGTAGACCATTCTGGGCTTTCCAGGGGGGATGGTTGGGAGTCACAGGTAGCTTTGTTTGACAGTTTGGTCTGCAGTTGCTCTGGGAACTAACTCCTTCCTAGAAGGGAGGGGTCTTTGTGCTTGTAGGTTTTCAGTGGAACTTTCCCACTGGCCCTAGATTGACCCCAACTCTAGCTCTTTCACACCCACCCAGTCATTGGCTGATGAGTGGATTAAGTGTATAATACTATTCAGCTGTTGACACAAAAGGATCACTGTAGCCTAACCTGGACCAGCAGGTCATTCTTCAATGACAGATTTCTGAGAGTAAACCAAGGCATGAGAAGGTAAGGAAGATAGGAAAGCTTGGGCCATGAGGTCATGCACAAGCTGTCTAATCCAAACAAGCTTATTAGGAAGTGCAGCTTCTTCTAAACAGCCTTTGGGGTTGAAAGGGTGTAGTGGAACCAAGTCAATGAAAACTATTATCCAATGGGACAAAGTCAGTAGGAAATCTTATGTTGCACAAGGGTAACACAAGCCATTCCAAGCCATTACAGAGGACTCAGCAGCCTTAAGACTGATATCCACAGCCCTCTATGGGGGAGGAGTTGAATCCTCAGGATGAAGTCACAGTTTTCCTAGGCCGCTGGCCCCAGGTTATCACTAACCTTGCCAAGCATGTTCCTGGTTTATGACAAAGAGCTACATTCCTTCTCCACACGTCATGGCCTCAGGGAATGCCTTGGACTGGCCTAGCTCAACTACAAGGGCTTGAGACAATCCTAAGCAACAGAGCAAGACTACTGTCCTAGATACCCCTAATCCTAACAAAGAAACCCTGTTCTACACATCGATGAACTTGAAGGATGTTATTCTAATTGGCCAACATTCAACATGAAGATGAGAGTCCATAATATATGATCCAGTATTTGAACTGTGCTGAAATTCTGTGAGTTGGAGGTCTAAGAGTTGGAGAAGACATATTACCTGCAATAGGCAAAGATAAGTTATTTTCAAAGCAACGCCCTCCTGGAACGAAGGCAGCTTGTGAGAGACAGAGTTTTAAATTAGCTCAAAACTCAGCAACAGGATCTGACTCAGGAAGACAGATTGTTAAAAATTCAGGAGAACTGGTACAAACTCACTGACCCTCTGCTTGCCCGCTAAGGGTCTCCCTTCGGGGATCTTTCTTTTTTTTTTTTTTTTTTGGTTCTTTTTTTCCGGAGCTGGGGACCGAACCCAGGGCTCTACCGCTGAGCTAAATCCCCAACCCCCTTGGGGATCTTTCACTTGGAGATTTTACCCAGGGAGCCTACACATGCTTCCAGGGGGTTGGTGAGCATTCCTGAGCATGCTCAGTTTATCATCACAATTAAAAAACCCAGAATAGACCTATTCAGGCATGTTTAGCTCCAGGTCGTGGAGCGTGTGTGTAAAAGATTATAGTCAGGAATGGCTCTGGCCAAGCTCAGCTGGATCTATAGTCTTTCCTGAAAATAAAAACAAAGCCACTTTGCAGGTGCGTTAATATGGGTGTTGTTCTACCTGCCTGCCTTGCTCAACGGCTAACACTTTTCTTACGTGTAGGAGCGTTTTGTCTGCAAGTGTGTCTGTGCACCACATGTGTGCGCAGTACCCTCAAAAGTCAGAAGACATTGGATTCTGACAGAAACTTATAAGCCACCATGTGGGTCCTAGGAACTGAATCTTGGTCCTCTGCAAGGGCAGTAAGTGCTCTCTCAATGGCTGAGCCATCTCTCCAGTCCCCTCGCTAAATCATTTAGTGAGAAAGAAATATTTGTGAATGTAGGCACAAGGGTGTGCTCTCACACTGTTAACCTACAGCAGACTGAGGAGGTGGTACACAGTTGCAATCCCATAAGGAAAACAAAAACCTCATTTTGGGCCAGAAAGATGGCTCAGCTGGTAAAGCCACTTGCCCTAAAGACCCAAATTTGATCTTCAAAACCCAGTAAAGCACGCTCCCAGAAATGGTCTGACCCCCCAAGAATGCAGGTGTGCATCAAACACCTCCATAATAAATATGTAAAAAAGACTAAAGTTTAAAAAACATGATGGGGTGGGGCTGTGAGCAGGCTTCCCTACAAAATGCTTTGATGGAGTGAGCTTCAGAAATTCGGTTAGCTCCTACTTCAGAGACATCAACAGCTCCTCTCTAACCAGTTGAGTGAAAGCAACCTGGAATCCAGATGGATTGCGTGTGCATCGACAGAAATCCTTGAGAAATAACTGATGGAAACTGATGAAAAGACACTTTTAACCAGGCAATGACACACCTACTTTTTATAATGAGGGGCTGGAACTCTGTAGACCAGGCTGGCCTTAAACTCTGAGATCCCTCTGCCTCTGGCTGCTGAGTGCTAGGACTAAAGGTGTGTGCCACCACACCTGGTGACATGTTGTTGTAGAAATATAAAAAATTAAAAAAGTATGTTTGTCTCTTACTTAGATAGCTTCAACACCCTAGTGCTCCAAGGTATCTGCTAGGTATCTTGGCAGAAGCACATCCCAACTCCAAGGCGGCGGCCCAGTGTCTCCAGCTGCTGCACACTCTCCTACACTCAAACCATCACATAAAAGAACACACAACACAATAAGCTTTGGCCCATTTGATAAGATATAATTGCCCACCTAAACATACAAAGCCCAATATGCATCGATCCCTTAAAAACATTCTTAACAACCTATAAAAGTACAGCATGGAATCTTAACGTCACCCGCCATATTGTCCTGCTGTGGCTTCTCTCCCTCTTCCTCCTGTCTCCTCCTCCTTTCCATACCAGTCTCCTCTTCTTCCTTCAAACTTCTCTCCCCCCATCCTTCCTCTCATCCAATGACAGGCCTCCTTCTATCCTGTACCTGCCCCTCACCTGTAATTTACAAATTCAATGGGAAGAAGGTTCTGCTGAAGTCACCTGGGTCCTGAGTACCTGACTAGGCAGCTGTCATTGGGGCATTGAAATTAGCATCAAAACACAGATAACTCCAGGGCAAACCACAACAGTGACACACCTACTTTCCAAGAAATTGAATCTTTATTTGGCTAAAGAAAAAAAAAATCTACATACAGGTGTTTTGGTTTGGGAGTTATTTTTTAGAATATCTTTTATTCGTCCTTTGACAATTTAACACTTGTATACAATGTGTATTCACTGCCTCTCATACTCTGAATACATCTCTCTACCTTTTCAAGTGTTACAACAGTTGATTATATTCTCCAGAAAAAAAAAAAAAAACTCTAATAATCTAAGCAGCATCCTAAGATTAAAAATAAACAAATAAAATAACCCCTCAAGGGAGTTAGGAGGAAACAAACAATATGTTGTATGTTTTAAAATATTTACAAAAACAATTAATAAACTTCAGGTTAACTGGGCCAAACAGCCCCTCCTTCTAAACCTTCTATTTGCTTAAGTTTGGCCAAATGGGCATTGGCTCTCTGGGTGACTCTTGCTCCCCTACATCTAAGATCTGATCAGGCCAAGTGACCATCTAAACTTGTAAGCTAGGCTCTGTCAGGTTGTTGTAGGTTTAAAGGACCTAGCAGCTCAGTACTCTAGGGAACATAATCTCAGACCTCCCTCGGGTTCCTGATGTGGAGTCACTGAGAAGATCAAAGCCAAGAATCCTGTCTATAACGTCACTTGGGCTGTCTCTGGCCACCGAGGCCCTGGCGCTCTTGCTGGTTTGACAAGCTGGCTCTCCTTTTCTACCTCGGGCAGCAGCATGCCACCTGCCAGAAGACTGGCTAGTCTGGTTCATAGAAGGTAAGAGCATTGATATACCTGCCAGATTTGGGGAGAGAAAAAAGGCTTATAGCTAGGACAAGGTCACAACTCACACTTAAAAACCTTCCTCTGCTAGAACCATTCATGGGGCCCCTGCATCTTTGTTAAGTGTTAGGGTTTCTCAGAAGACTACCTTAGCCCCCATGCTGCTTTCTAAATCCCTGCACCTTGTGAGTTGTAGGCTGGACCCAGTATACCGTGTGTGCTCTCCTAAACAGTGTAGCTGACAGCACTCCCTTGCTGCCCATGTAGCCCAAGAGGCATTTGGTGGGACCATGACGGCTGCTTGCAGAGGATCATCTAAGAGCCTGCTGCACCTCCATTACTTGGAGCAAACTGATCCTGATGCTCTGAGGGAAAGAAGGAGGATACCTGCTGCCCTAAGTCTAGAGACTCTGTCTATGACTCTGGTGCACAATGAGCCAGTCTGCCAAGGAGGCCCTCTCTTGGTAGCTCTGAGGATGCTGCTGTTGTTGCTGATATTCCCAGTTATTCTGCTGTTGTCCTGAGAACATTGGGGAGTAGGTATAATCCATCTGCCTTTGCCCCTGCGTACAAGGAACATAGTCAGCAGGAGAGAATGTGGAATATTGGCTTTCCTGTGTCTCAGGCTGGTCACCCACATAACGCGATTCAGACACCGGGGGAAGAGTATCCACGACGCCACTTGATTTCGTTCCGATGCTTTGGACCACATAGTCACATGACCCATACTGCTCACGAGAAGCTTCCTCAGTCTGCACAAAACAGAGAGCAAGGCCACCCGGTGCCACTTGGGTGTAAGAAATCTGTCCAGGGTCGCAATTGGAAGCTTGTACCTGGGTATCCTGGCGACCTATAAGCATGTAGTCTCCAGACTTGCGCATTCCTCTGATGGCAGAAAATGTGTCTTTCAGTTCTTGTGGGGTTCTGGCCCTTTTATTCTGAAACCAGTTCTAAAAGAGGAAAAGGAATTCGTTACTCAAAACTGCTTTCTAGCAGTGCCCCACGGTGCTTCTTCACTTGTTTGGCTGATTGATTGAGACAGGGTTTCTCTACTATACAGCTCTGGCTGTCCTGGAACTCACTATGCAGATCAGGTGGGCCTCAAACTCAGAGATCACCTACAGAGAACTAAGTAAAGGTGTTTGTCACCATGCCCAGCCCCACAGTGAGTTTCACATCACTTAGACTCAGCCTTACTATCTTGCTTCCCTTGAAAAGATGGGGAAAATGAAGGTGGCCTTTCCTAAGCCTTCACATCATGATGGAGATTGTGAACTGTGCACCCTCCAGTCAGCCCCCAGTCCTACTTCCATGTTTAAGCGTGGAGGTCCGCTCCCGCTAACCCTGCTCTAACCTCTGCATCTAGACAGATGTGAACTGTCCCTTAACACTCCCTAGACACTCCACCAGGCTGCCCCCAACCAAGATACAATGTATTACAAATTGTGATTCTCAAAGATGAGAATCTTGGCAAGAGTTTGTCATGCCTTGGTATTTTATTTGGTCCTAAGCACATCTGGGCTTCACTTCTTAAAAGCCTCCTTAAAACAATTATACATGAAAATTATTGTCCAGAATATTTTTTAGGGGAGGGGGCTAAAAGTTGTAGAAATGATAAAATGTTGTTTTTTTAAGAAGGGGGCCAGGCATGAAGGGACACACTTTTAATCCCAGCACTGGGGAGGCACAGGCAGGAGGATCTCACTGAGTTCTAGGTCTACAGAGTGAGTCCCAGGATGGTCAGGGCTACAAAGTGAGATTCTGCCTCTTGATGGTATACACCTGCAATCCTAGCACTTGGGAAGCTGAGGCAGAAGACTCAGAGTTTAAGTACCTTAGTTAGGGAAGCTACTCACTTTACTAAATGAGCCATGTGGTCAAACTGCCTTCTAGATACTTTTTTATAATATAGATTTGTTCTGCTTTCACCCTTGGTCAAAGAAACAGTAGTTGAAGCAGATATTATGTATCTGTCAAGGAACTGGGCACTTTGTGAATGTTTAACCCTCACTACAGGGACATCTACATCAACAAACCCCTCCAAGGCTCAGGGACATCATGGAGGAAGGTTAGAATGTTTGCAAAGTGCTGTCTTTGTGAACGCACTTCAAGCAAATAGATTTTGTTAAAAATAATAATCACAAGCCAGTCAATAGTCCATCCCCCATGGGGCCTCTACATAGAGAGAA
The DNA here is from genome assembly GCF_021556685.1 of Rattus norvegicus. Taxonomy (NCBI): domain Eukaryota; kingdom Metazoa; phylum Chordata; class Mammalia; order Rodentia; family Muridae; genus Rattus; species Rattus norvegicus. Next base: position 1,619,262 of record NC_141549.1, on the reverse strand, counting down.
CTTCAATGTTCCATTTCTTTCTTTTTTTTTTTCAGGGCGATTTTTATCTACCCTCCCTGCCCCTCCTTTATACCTAACACCTCAGCAAACCTTCCAAATGTTCAATATTTGCAATATTAAAATGTCCTCCCTAGACTGGAGAGATGGCTTAGCTGTTAAAGGCTAGGCTCACAACCAAAAATAAAATGTTCTTCCCACAGTAAATGCCCAGTGTGAAACCAATGCAGTTGCCACCCTGGATGGCACCCTGGGTAATAACAATAACTTTTAATTTTTTGGTTGTGGTTGTTTTGAAGACAGGTTTCTCCTTATAGCTCCAGCTGTACTGAAACTTGCTCTGTAAACCAGGCTGGCCTCAAACTCAAGAGATCTATCTGTCTGACTCTCACAAGGCCCAAGTCAGTGTGGCCTTTTTGTTTTGTTTTGTTTTGTTTTATTGTTTGTGTATGGTATTTTGCCTGCATGTGTGTCTGTGTACCATGTGTGTGTAAAGGCCAGAAAAGGGTGTCAGATGCCCTGGAACTGGAGTTACAGAGATATGAGCTGCCAAGTAGGCGCTGGGAATCGAACCCTCTAGAAGAGCAGCCAGAGTGCTTAAGCCATCTCTCCAGTCCCATGACAATAGCTCCTTAAATGTGTCCCTGCTTCCAAGTTGTCCTCATAATAGGTTATTTTCCATAAGCCGAGTCACATTAAAAGATGAAAACATGGGCTGGAGAGATTGCTCAGTGGTTAAGAGCACTGACTGCTCTTCCAGAGGTCCTGAGTTCAAATCCCAGCAACCACATGATGGCTCACAGCCATCTGTAGTGGAATCTGGTGCCCTTTTCTGGTGTGTCTGAATCAATAAACAAATTAAAAAAAAAAAAAAAGATGAAAACATGGGCTGGAGGGATCGCTAAGTGGTTAAGAGCATTGACTTCTCTTCCAGAGGTCCTGAGTTCAATTCCCAGCAACCACAGGTGGCTCACAACCATCTGTAATGGGATCTGATGCCCTCTTCTGGTGTGTCTGAAGATAGCAACAGCGTATTCATATAACTAAAATAAATAAATCTTTAAAAAAAAAAAAAAGATGAAAACAGACATGTTAACACTGCCCACAGCAGTCAGCTTTTACATGACTATGCATTTTCCAAATGGCTTCAGAAAAGGACATCGTCGCAAAAAGCTTCAGATATCTAACTCACATCGATCACATCCACTTGGCATCGAAACTGCCGTGCCAGCTCATCCCTGGTCGTGAAATCTGGATAAGGGGTGCATTTAAATTCTTGTTTAAGTCTCTTCAGCTCATCGTTGGTAAATTTATGTCTCGGTTTTGATTTTCCTCTTCTACATCCTGCTCTTGCTCTGCTGTGATTGACTTCTTTTTCTGGAAAAAAATGGAAACAACAACAACAAAAAAGATTGAGCATCAGTGGCATCTAGAGAAAGGCTTGTTTGATGACTGAAGTTTGTTTTCTTTTTTCTTTTTTTTTTTTCTTTTTTGGTTCTTTTTTTTTTCAGAGCTGGGGACTGAACCCAGGGCCTTGCGCTTCCTAGGCAAGCGCTCTACCACTGATCTAAATCCCCAACCCTGAAGTTTGTTTTCTTAAAGTGAAGCTCTACCTCGTTTCTACCCATTAAAGACCCAATTTTAAATTGATGAGGATAATTGAATTTATAATCACTAAAACAGGAAAGAAATTTCTTCTGCCTAACAAAATTATATACACCCTATAGAAAGATTCTAATGACACCACTTTGTTAGTAATTGAGGGTGTACCAACTCACAGTAACCTGATAACAACTGTTATGGGCGTAGGTGGGGCTGGAGAGATGGCTCAGCTGTTACAGAAGACCAGACAGACAGAGTTCAAGTCCCAGCACCAGGTGAGGTGGCTCACAACTGAAGCTGCTTGAACTCCAGCTCCAAGGGGATGAGATACCTCAGCCCCCTCAGGCACTGATACTCATGTGTGCATGTACACACACAAATGCACAGAACACATACGCAGAGACACACACAGAAAGGCACACACAACTAAAAATTTTTTTCTAAAATTATATTCTAAAACAAAATAATAGCATTGAGGCTAAGTTGATTATTTTGGAATTGCTTGGTTTGTTTCTTACTATCCATTGAAATGGGGTATACACATTTTCAATTTTATAGCAATCAGATAAAAGTCACTTGAAGGTTTTGTAGCAAATTTACAGTCTTTTCCCAACTCCTCTTCAGTGTGCTGATTGTCTGAAGGCACTGTTCTTGGGCTGGCAAGATAACTCGGGGTAAAAACACTTAGCACAAGAGCTTGACAGTCTGAGTCTAGTCTCTGGAACCCACAATGGGAAGGGAGAAACAGTTATCCTCTGACCACTTGTATGTCCCCCCCCCACTTCACACATAACCCCCCCCGACATACACACACAAAACAATTTAAGCCAGGTTAAAGTCCAATAGTCCATCCCCAGTGTGGAACCTTCTCATGTTCTCTTTTTCCTAACTAGTTAAGGGGAAGGGGGCACAGCACCCTAGACTTGAAGGACAAAAGAGCTATGATAGAAGTTTACAAACTGAGATATTCAAAACATTCAGTATAAGTGATCTAGCCACTTATACTGAATGTTTTGGGTTGGGGATTTAGCTCAGTGGTAGAGTGCTTGCCTAGCAAACACAAGGACCTGGGTTCGGTCCCCAGCTCCGGAAAAAAAGAAAAAGGAAAAAAAAAAAAAAAGAGTACTGGTTTTACAAGCCCAGGGTTTAGCTAGTGAATCTCTTTGTTGTTAAGGAGCAACATTGTTACACATCATTATTAAATCTCCATACCTTACAAGAATAAGTTTGTTTCCTAAGTCTGCAAACCATGTTTTTCTTTTTTTCTAATTTCCTTTTTAAAAAAGATTTATTTATTTTATGTATATGAGTACACTGTAGCTATTTTCAGATACACCGGAAGAGGGCATTGGATCCCATTACAGAGGGCTGTGAACCACCATGTGGTTGCTGGGAATTGAACTAGGGCCTCTGAAAGAGCAGTCAGTCCTCTTAACTGATAAGCCATCTCTCCGCCCCCTTTAATTTATTTATTTTCTCATATTACCTTCCAGACTGCAGTCCCTCTGTTCCTCTCACCCCCCACTCCTCAACGGAGCATAGCATAACGAGTTGCAGTAAGACTAGGCGCCTCCCCTCATGTTAAGGCTAGACCAGGCAACCTGGTAGGACCCTTGTCCCAAAAGCCAGCAAGAATGGAAGACCACCCCTTCCCCCACTGTTAGGAGTTCCACAAAAGACCAAGGTACACAACGATAACATGCAGAGGGCCTAAGTTAGAACCAGGCTCCCTGATTGTTCATTCAGTCTCTGTGAGCCCCTGAGCCCAGGTTAGTTGACTGTAGGGCAAACCAAGTTCAACCTTCACTGAACTTGTGGCCCCATGATGTATGTATACGCAGCCCTTTGCTTTGCTAAACTCCTGAACCTGTGATATATGATGGCCCTTTTGCCTTATGAAATGTGTCTTACCAGATACCTCGATGAGTCCTCTTTCACATGAAGAGTCTTGTGTTTACCCCACAGGCAGCCTTGAGCCTAGAGTATCCCATTCATTCTTCTGAGTACTTACACCTGTTTTCAGTCAGTCCTAACCCTTCCCCATAAAAGGGACCTCAAGTCAGTGAGGGGCTGTTCTCTGAATCCTAACATTGGGAGAAGCAGCTAATGGCCAGTCTAAATAAAGCTTGCTTAATCAGATACTTGTGGACATGTTTTTCTCAGGTCTAACAAGTTCCCAGTGCCCGTGTGGTAGCTCACACAAGTGCATGCACAGTCAAAACATTCATACATATACAATAAATTTGTTTTTGTTTGTTGACGGTTTCTTTGTGAAGCCTTGGCTGTCCGGGAATTCAATCTGTAGACCAGGCTGGTCTTGAACTCCTTGAGATCCATCTGCCTTTGCTACTGAAGCTGGGATTAAAGGCACAGGCCACCACTACCCAGTATAATAAACCTTGAAGTATATCCTAGAGAAAAACATGCACAACAAGCTCTAAGCAAACTGAGCTGATCTCTGACAGTACAAATCTGTAGAAAATCTGGAGGAGCCCAGGAACAGAATAATCAATTAACCAAGACTGAGACAACTCACTGCATTCAAGAATAACTCTGCACATTAGCTAGATAACAAAGAAAAGAGACAGCCAGGGGTGGGGTCCTGTAATCCCAGCTGTTCATGAAGCAAGAGAATCAAGGCTTGCTTGGCTACAGAGAACTCAAGCAATTTAGGAATCGCATATCTCAAGATAAAATGTTTAAAATGCAAAATGTTAAGGGAGTTGGATAGAAGGCTCAGTGGTTAAGAGCACTTGTTTGTCTTGCAGAGGACCTGGTTCAGTTCCCAGTGCCCACGTAGAGGGCCACAACCACCCAAAACTGCACTTTCAGAGAATTCAACTCCCTCTTCCTACTTTGCAGGCATCAAACATTCACACAATGGAGACATAAAGGAGACTAGGGTTGGGTGTAGTGACACAGGCCTGTAATCATAATACTTCAGAAGCAGGCAGATCTCTGTGAGTTCAAGGCCAACCTGGTCTATATAGCAAGTTCCATGCAGAGGGTCACCCAGAAACCCTGCCTCAAAACAAACAAAACAAAAAATGGATAGAAATTTAGATCACTAGTCTATGGCTTTATCAGCAAATGCAAGGCCCTATGTTTATCACAATGGGCAGGAATAAAAGTATTCCCAGGACTAGAAGGGCTAGCGTGATCAAGCTATATAATCCATCCTTGAAGCTTGACCAAGTTGGGAACACTGACCTCAGGCCATGAGTAATTTTATCAGCACTATCTGCAGCACCAAAACTCAGCAGAGCAGCATTCTTTAAATTCATGATCTCGGCATGTAAAGTCAAAACATCCAGAGAGGTGTTAGAATTATGCTAAACACCCTGCGAGTGTCCTTGAACTTTCTCCCAATTATAGTGACTGTCATTGTAAATTTTAGAAGTAACACAAATCCAACGCTATTTAGCATGATGGCTTCTCACTCTTACACTCTGAACTCCCTCTCTGGGCCTGCCATATTGATCAGTTGTCCCAAGCCCCCACAACCCCAAGCCAGATTTTTGGCATGGAACTCATATGCCCTGTTGACTCTTGGGTCCACTATTGACAGGAAAGGCTCTAACAGATGAGTCCACTCTTGCTTGTTGGAACATGCATACGATAGGGACCCATTGACAGTCAACCCCAGAGCCCTCTATTTTCAAGCGGGGTTCATCAGTAAGAGGTTAAACTGCAGACTCTGCAAGTTCCCCTTCCCAAAGAACAGAAGTTGTGTTAAGGTGTTAAAAGGCAGCAACTTCAAGCAGCACATTAATGTTCAGATTTTTACCTTTTTTACCCTACTACCTCTTTCCCTTTCATTCATTTATTTTAACTAACTAATTTTATTTCCCTTTAGACAGGGTCTCACAATGTAGTCCTGGCTACCCAGGAACTCACTGTGTAGACCAGGTTGTGGTTCTCCAAGTCTACCTCAGCCTCCCAGTAGTGAGATTAAAAGGTGTGTGCCACCATTTTTACTTAGGTTTTCCAGTCCTGAGGATCAAGTCTAGAGCCTTGCTAGCTAGGCAAGTACTGTTGCTACCAACTCCCATTCCCAGTCCCATCTCATGAACTTAAAAACCAAAACCCAAAACAAACCAACTAATCAAACAAACAAAAAACAGGGGTAATGGTGTTTGCCTTTAAACCCAACAGCCTGGTCTATATAGGGAGCTCCAAGAGAGCCAGGACGATGTAGAAAGAAACCCTATCAACACCCCAACCCCTGAAAGGAAAAAAAAAAAAAAAGAGCGCAAAGTTCCTAACTCTTGATTCAGCCCTCTTTCCTCTGCTCTAAAGATTAAACCTAAGGCCTTGATTATGACCATTTTCTCTAATGTGGAATGCTACTTGGCTCATGCCACTCACTCACCCACACATCCTGGTCATCTCCACACGTCACTGCCAAGAATCTGAAGCATAATCATTTTACCTGCAAACATTTCCCATACAGACCCTTACAGTAGGAGACCGCCCTTTGAGGTAGTAACACCCCTATTTGTAGGTTCTTGAGTCTCAGGGGAAACTCCACTGCCAATCATTTCGGCATGCAGCAGCTAAGAGCAGTCACACTGTTTACCAGAGCTGTCCCCATCCTACGAGCCTACTTTTTAAGAGGTAAGAAAGAGATGAGAACTCACATTCCTACAGACAACAAACAAACAAAAACCCAGATGCAGCTCGTGTCCAAGCTGTAGGCAGAATGTGTCCTGGGATAGCTATGAATATAGCCCAACACATTTGTAGATAAATATACCAAAATACCCAAACAGGGAGACAACTCTGGGTAAAGCATCAAAGAAATAGCTCCAGAAGCCACAGTTTGGTCCCCATCCAAGCAACTTACTTTCTGAAGACATGTTGGAAACCTCCAGTCTCAGTCCTTGCTCACTGAAGAAGAAACAATTTTTTCTGGTTACTGCTAATCATGTAAGCTGAAGTTGTCCCCTCCCCAGACACACCCTAAATAGCCCACCCAATCTTCACACAAAACAAGGATCCACCCTTGACCCAGGATCACCTCAGGTACACCTACTGGCAAAAACCAAATCTCTTTTCCAGTGCACCTTCATTCATTAAACAAACACCAATAGGAACCTTTGGATTTAATCATGCTATCTTTATAGTATTAGTATTTTTTTTTTTATCCCTACATAGACCAGAGGGCAGTGAAGACAGTGTGCCTAGACCTTATGCTTGGCCATATCCCATTGATATGGTACAGGTGACAGCTATGCAAAGAAGGCAGACTGGTGAGGTCACAAAAGGCCCACAACATTCAATAAATGACTGATTAAGGAACACTGAGAATATAGGCAATAGAGTGTGCCCGCCGTGACATTGAAAGGACATCATAAGACTTACGTGTTCTGTAAGCACTCAGTTGTTTGGCTAACTTATTCTCCTTGTGTTTCGAGGAGCTCATGTGGCCCAGGTTAGCCTCAGTTCTCTAAAGGAGCAGAAGATGACCTTAAACTCCTGATGCTCCCACTTGTAATTCCAAGCTACACAAGAGCTGAGATAAAGCCGGGTGGTGGAGAAGGTTGTGTCACATGCCCTTAATACCAGCACTGTGGAGGCTGAGGAAGGCGATCTCTGAGTTTGAAGCCAGTCTGGTCTACAGAACAAGTTCTAGGGTTACATGGGAAAACCCTGCTCAGGAAAAATAAAGTTAAAAAAAAGAAGCAGGAGGGTCCGGAGGGTCTACAGTTCAAAATGAACCTAGGAAATTTGCAAGACCCTGTCTTTAAAAAGAAAGATGTGGGATGATGGTGGTACACACCTTTAATCCCAGCACTTGGGAGGCGGAGGTAGGTGGATCTCTGGGCATTTGACCGCAGCCTGGTCTACAGGGTAAGTTCTAGGATAGCCAAGGCCACACACGGAGAAACCCTGTCTTGAAAAAAAAAAAAAAACAGAGATAAATAAATAAAAATAAAGAGAACTAGCCCAAACTGGATGCCGTTGGGTTTCTTCACAGGTCTATAGGGCAACTTTGTATTCTCTCCACGTGTAGGAGAGATAAGAAGACCTAGAGCCGTTAGTCGTTTTCCATAATCAAGATATAGAAAACACATACATCTCACAGCTGCAACATATTAGTTCATCTGGATGAAAAGAGCTCGAATTCCTCTTTGTTCTTAAACAATTTGCTACAAATGTACGTTTGCTGCCTCGTTGCAGGTGGAAGCACTGGTTTTCCTTCATTATTCCCCAGCAACCTGATTGGAATCTGCAGGTATATATGTCCTAGCTAGGTTGACTCACACCTGTAATTCCAGTGCTCCAGAAAACCAAGGTAAGGAATTTAGAAATCAGGTGTTCAAGGCCAGTCTTGGTGACATACAAATTTCAAGTCTTGGCTGCTTAGAAGTTCAAAGAGATCAACTATTAATTATTAGTATGATAATTCACTATTAGCTATTTACCTAGAAAGTCAACCTTTAAAGGGAGAATGAGTAAAAGATGGAGATAGTGTTTTTTATTTGGGTAGTTTTTTGATTTGTGTTTTTTTTTTTAATATTCATTCAATCATTCATTCATTTTGAAACAGAGTTTTTCTCTTTGTGTAGCCCTAACTGTCCTGGAACTCACTCTGTAGACCGGGTTGGCCTCAAATTTACAGAGATCCTCCTGCCTGTGCCTCCCCAGTACTAGGAGTAAAGGTATGTACCAGCACTGACTGACAGGGAAAAAAAAATGTTTTTCTGTATTTTTTTTTTTTTTTTTTTTTTTTTTTTTGGAGCTGGGGACGGAACCCAGGGCCTTGCTCTTGCTAGGCAAGCGCTCCACCACTGAGCTAAATCCCCAACCCCAAAAAAACGTTTTTAACTGAGCAAGTTAACGACAGGAGTCCAAGCAAAGGATCAAGGTCAGACTGGAGTTCATAGGTTCTGGCTCGATTCCAGGATAGATTATGTTCAGTAGTCATAATGAAGCAGAGGTTCAAGGACATACATGTGGACAAATGAAGTCCTGGGCAGCCCCGCTCACGAGCTATGGCTGGAGTGGCCCTACACTGTCTGCTTGAGGACCTCAACCATTCTGGGGTAATACCATGTTCTCTAGGGTAAGAGTGATGCTTGAAGGGGTTGGGGATTTAGCTCAGTGGTAGAGCGATTACTTAGCAAGCGCAAGGCCCTGGGTTCGGTCCCCAGCTCCGGAAAAAAAGAAAGAAAAAAAAAAAAAAAGTGATGCTTGAAATTCACTGAGCAAGCAAAACAAGCCAAAGGAAGCACCTGGGAAAAACCTCCTCTGCCTTGTTCTCGGGTTGCTGCCTGTTTGCGGCATCGGTGTCCTCGTCCAGTGAGAGCACAGGCTTTGATTGGCTCTCACAGCTTTATCTCCAGTCTCTGCAAACATTAGTTCTTTTTAACCCACTGGCAGGCCCACCACATCAGATAAGGCCCCCGACACCCCGCCAGTCCTCTAGATCACCACCAAAAGCTTACAGGAGAGAAGGCAGAACTGGAAGAGAGTTGTCCGGGGCGGGGGGTGGGGGTGGGGTGTTTGGAGACGTCCCAGCTGGCATAGATGAAAGGGATGAGGCCAAGAAATAGAAACCCACAATAACCAGACAGTAAGAAAGAAAAAGCTAAAAGTAAAGTGGGGGAGGGGCTGGAGAAGTGACTCTGTGGATAGAGTACTTGTGTAAGATGAGCAAAGCCACGGGTTCAATCCCCAGCACCACCAGAAAGTGGATGTGTGTGTGTGGGGGGGGGGGGGGGCACAGCGGTATTTCCAGCACTCAGGGAATGAGAGCAAGAAGATCAAGGTCAACAGGAACTACAGAAAGTAAGACTGCTCAAAAAGCAAAAGAAAAAGAAGATGGTCAATCTAGCCCTCTCCACCTCCACCCCAGCTTTCCATCTTGGAGCCAATGGTTGATCACCTTGGCCCATGCATGATCACCAATGAGTTTAACTCTCCACGATGTGCAAAGCACGCTCCCACCCTAGGCAACCAAAATGCATGAACTTGTAGTAAAGGCGGAAAGTAACACAAGTCGCTTGCTTCTCTACTTTCTTTTGAGCTAGAAAGTGTATGTACCATGCCTGGTTCAGGCCTTCAGACCTTGGGTCAGGCCAGTCCTAGACACTGGGCTCTACATCATCTTTAAGGACTGTTTGGTGAGTATTTGGAACAGTGTATCTGACAACAAGGATTTGTTGCTTCATTTTGGTTTTGTTGTTTGTTTTTTCTGACAGTGAGACCTGTACCACAGCGAGTCTTGACTGTCATCAAGACTAAATCAACGGGCCCAAAAAAGACGCAGTGCATATAGCTGGTGGATTTGGCAGACTTGGTGGTTTGGCAGAATGGCGTTCTTCTAAGATGTATTTTATTTGTACTATGTCTGTGTGTCTGTGGGTGGATACACAAGTCAGTACAGGTACGCTCCAAGGCCAGAGCTATCAGATCGTCTGTGGCTGGTTGTGAGACTACTGACTGGGTGCTGGGAGTCAGACCCAGGTCCCCTGTAAGAGCATTTGATTCTCACTACTGAGCCTGCTCTGTGGCCCCAGATGCTCCCCCAGCCCCCCAGAGTTTGGCAAGAACATTTTATGTCAATTGCCCATTGAGTCTGTGATTTCTCTAAAATAAATTTTAGCCATGTGCTTCTTTCTCACGCAGTACAGTCATGTAAGTACAGAACAGCAAGGGTGCAGCTCATGCTGCCTGACTTTTCATTCCCCAAGCAGGTTTTAAAAAAAACAAATGTCCTCTAGGCCAACATTCTTTACCACGTTTGGCAACTTGTTTGTGCAAGACCTTGGGTTCAATTTCCCAAACAAATTTGAATTAAAAAAAAAAATCCCCCACAAAACCTAATTATCATAACTGATCATTATTCAGATTTGAAGGGTTTGTTTTCCTCACCACACCTAGCTCCACACCCTGTGGATTTCTCTGGTCTTTCATTAATCAAGTGGCCCCAGGATGCTTCTGTTCACAATTCCTGAAACACAGCCTTCCATTATTATGCAAAATGGGGGCTGGAAGTGAAGCTCAAAGTGTGGTAGCCTAGCTTGTAGGAAGCCCTCAGTTTGATCTTTGTTCCCTAATGCCACATAAGGGCACAGAGTAGCTGGTGGCTTGTACCTGCAATCCCAGCACCCAGGTAGAAATGAGAGAACTAGAAGTTCAAGGTCATCCTCAGATTATGTTGTGAATTTAAGACCACCCTGGGCAACGTGAACTCCAGCCCCCCACTCCCACCCCAAAGGCATAAAATAGAGCTAGGGATGGTAACTCATAGCTGTAATCCCAGCACTTGGGAACCTGAGGCAGGAGGATTACTGTAAACTCCATGGCACTCGCCCTTGAATGCAAAAGAATATAAAATGGGTACTTCTCTTCTAGGATACCACAATCCTGTCTCTAACAAACTCCTAGAATCCTAATAAGACTAACTGGAGAACCTGACTAGGCCTGTCTTGTTCACAGGTGCTGGTACTACACCTTACATTGAATGGCTCCTATTCCAAAATAACAAGGACTACGCCAGCCTCGTGCTAGCCTCTACTCCTTCCCGTCCGTCAGTTTCCTTTAACCTCACCCAGTGCACCCCACACAATTTTTTTTAAAAGATCTATTATTTTATTTTAATTGTGTGTATATGTTGGGAGGTGCTGGGGACAACATACGATGACAGGAACTGCCAGCAGCAGGCCAGGATGGAGACATCTCGGAAGCCTGCAGCAGCTCCTTGTAAAGTAGGGTAGCCTCTGGGACACTGAGAAGCAGGAGACACATCCCTCCAGGGGACCCGCCATCTGAAATAAGAGGCTGCCTGCAGTAGGCCGGGATGGAGACATCTCAGTAGCCCGCAGCAGCTTTGTAAAAACTGGTTGTTCCCATTTCACCTACCCTTAGCCCTGGACAACGGCTGCATAGATTTCATTTCTGTGTGGCTGCCTTTCAGACGGCCTTGGTGTGCATAATTATTCTATTATATCTGACTTTCCTATTTCTTTCTCCTTCTGCTCTGGTGGATTCTGAGAAACTAGATGTTCCTTGATGTAATGATTCTTAAACAATTGGAAATTGAGGCACAGGGGCACAGCACAGCACAGCCCTAATGGCCCAGGTGCATGCTGTGTGCTCTCATCTTGGAAACAATGTAATGACTGCACAATAATAGTTCCAGAATAATGCTTGACTTGCAAAGAAAGTTTAAAGAAATTATTAGAAAATGAATTAGAGCCAACGTTGGGACCCTAAGAAAGGAAAAAGTTATTGAAGTTAGGAAATAAGTTTTATATAACATTTGAGAGTGGTTCCTGGATCAGGAAGTATAGAATATATAAAATTGTATACTAGTAAACTAAGTCAAAATACTGGGACTCTTACGAGAGTCAATGTGTGCAAGGAACAGAACGCTAGCAGAACTACTGAGTTCAGGGTTAACTTGATTCTTTCTGGCCATTGCCTGGCAGCTTTGCCTATGTCATTTATCATTAGAGCTTCCCAGGGGAATGTAAGCAGCTGACCTCGGAGCTTTGAGGTGAAAAAGTTAAAAGTTAAAGTTTAAATAATGATAAGATTACAATTATTATTATTTTGGCCACGGCCCTGGGAATAGGGGAAACTTGAAGCTTTGAAGAACAATTGTAATTCATTTATTATATACAAGTACACTGTAGCTGTCTTCAGACACACCAGAAGAGGGCATCAGATCTCATTACAGATGGTTGTAAGCCACCATGTGGTTGCTGGGAATTGAACTCAGGACCTCTGGAAGAGCAGTCAGTGCTCTTAACCACTGAGCCATCTCTCTGGTCCACAATTGTAATTCTTAGTTCTTTGCGGGATGTGGTTATTTTTTTGAATTTGATTTGGCAATGATTATACAATGTTTTCTTTCTACTTGCTTTTGGATTATCAATAAAAGACTGGGGCAAGAGAAAGGCTGGAGAGCATGAGAGAGAATGTGGAGAGTGAATGAGAGAGGGTATGAGGGAGTGAATGAGAGAGTAAATGAGAAAGCAAATGTGAGAGCATGTAAAGCGTGAGTGAAGAGATTGTGAGGTGTGTATGCAGATTGTGTGTGTGTGTGAGAGAGAGATATGTGTGAGGTGTGTATGAAGAGTGTGTGAGAATGAAAGGGTAATGAAGAGAGGTGTGCATGAGTGTGGGAGTTCAAGAAAAGAAAACCACAATAAAAAAAAGCAGGGTGCACAAAAGAATGCAGAGTGTGTGCAGCCTCAAGCTGTGTGTGTGTGTGTGTGTGTGTGTGTGTGTGTGTGTGTGTGAGCAGGGAGGGGGACTGTGAGCTTGAATGCAGATACCCATGGATGCCAGAGGTGTCAGACTCTGCAGCTGGAGTTACAGGCAGTAATGAGCTGTCCAATGTGGGTTCTGGAAATCGAACTCAGGTCCTCTGCAAAAGCAGCAAGTGCTCTTAACTGCTGAGCTACCTCTCCAGCCCTGTCTACAGCACACATTTTTAATCCCCAGTGAAAATTTAAAAAACAGACAAACACACCATCAATAACTCACCTCAACTAAGGGACCCAAAAGCCCCCAGTCTACTATCAACCCCATTCTTGGTCAAGGTCCTCTTAGTGGAGTGGGAATCAAAAACAGAACACCAAGAGAAGAGTTTGCACACAGAACCCAGGTTCTTCACAGGGCGAGCTCAGGTTCTCTGGATAAACCACACCTGTATCCATTGAAGGCTCTGCAGTTCCATTTGAATTTCATCGTTGTGGAGATTTGGCCTGCTACAGAGGGAGAGCCCAAATCATCTTGGGTCATTTTTACTCATTAGCAGCCATTTACATTGAGTGTGGTGTTGCATGGCATCCTGGAGGTCGCAGCAGGTGCGTGACTGCGAGTTCAAAGTCAGCCAAGCCTATGTAGTAAGACACTGTCTCAAAACAAAACAAACAAACAAACAAAAAAAATCATTGTAGCCACTTAGTACTGACTCCAGACCTGACCTAATACCTATTTGGTGTAAGACTTCCAGAATGCATTTTTAAAAAATGTTCTTTAGATTTATTTCTAGTGCTTTGCCTGAGTGTGTGTCTGCACACCATAAACATGTCTGGTGCCCTCCAAGACCAGAAGAGGCAACTGGAAGTCCTGGATCTGAAATTGCAGATGGTCGTAAGCTGTCCTAATGTTGCAAATGGAGCCAGGATCCTCTGGAAGAGTGCTGAGTGCTCTTGGCCGCTGAAGCATTTCTCTAGCACCTACCCACAATGTCATGTTAAACTTAACAGACATCTAGGTTCTATGAACCCTAGAGCTAAGTCATAATATCTGAAACCCAAAGGAGAGGTTTCCCTGAACAAAAAGAAGAAATAGAAAGGAAAGGATATGACTGCTCCTAGGTAGGGCAGATAAGAAAATTTATTATAGATGAAAAGGTATAACCAGAGGCAGACTTCTGGGAGAGTCCAGAGAGGCCATGACCAGACTGTGCTGGGCCATGTAGGGAGATGGGAGGCAGAGTGGAGAGAGGAGAACCAGATGCAGCAGCCAGGAGGCCAAAGGTACAAAAGAGAACAGGTAACCAAAATGTCTCAATTATATATGAAAGAGCAGCCCAGTCTCTGGGCCAGGTTGTTCAGGGTAGAGGGCTGGGTATGCCAGCCCTACCCTACCATAACAGGTAGGGACTAAGGGATATGGGGAGAACCTGGAGCCTGGGTCCACTTTGATGTGTTTAAGTAGGCACCTCAATTGCCCAGGTTAAAATTTAACATTCCCTACCTTCCTGTTGCAACCTTCCTTCCTGATGTCCCCACCAATATATTGGGTAAGTATGTTGATTTGCGAGTTTCTTTTGTTCTGTGACTATAAAACCACACATCTCCCTTGCTGGAACATGATATTCATGGTAGCCTAAATCTGTGCTCTCAGGTTGTGATCATTCCTATTTGGCTCTTGTTTCCTTTGTCCCTCCTGTAAAATATAAGTCATTATGGTTCATTTTTAGCATGGGGTATGCTTGGAGAGAGAGCTCATGAAAGAGTCACAGATCAGCAAGAGGCAGGAGGCCCCTCCCCTCCCCTAGCAGGAAGCCAGTGAGAGTTCATTTTCTCAGAACTTTGGAAGTTAGAACATTGTAGGGAGTCAGCTAACTGTGCACCATCAAAAACAAATGTCCTTAGCTGGACAGTGGTGGTGCAGCATTTAATCCCAGCACTTGGGAGGCAGAGGCAGTCAGGCCAGTGAGTTCGAAGCCAGCCTGGTCTACAGAGAGAGTTCTAGAACAGCCAGAGCTACACAGAGAAACACGGCTTCACCGGGAGCAGGGCTTTCCTGAATTAATAGGAGGGGGACTTGGGAAGGAAGCTTGTGGGACATAAAACCTTGTCAGGACGTTTGGTAAGGCAGAGCAGGCTGAGACCCGGAGACCCAGATGGGCACACACCTAAGGCTTAGGTGACTCCCAGCTCCCTGCCAGACTCCTGACTTGGAACATGCGCAATGTTTCTCACATAAAAGAAACATAACCTGTTGTCACAGGCTCAAGACTCCATGCTAATGAGTTACTTAGCCCTGAGGGCTTAGCCCGTAAGCTTCCCTCCAGACATTCCTCCCTGCGAAAGATACTAATCTCAGGCCCACCCTGAAAGGGGGTATGGTTTTAAGCATGTACTTTCCATCATGACAATAAACTGTTTAGAACCATAGACCATCTCTTCATTGAGATCTGCCATGGGGAGCCAAAGGAGGCCTTCGCCTGGAGCCGCTGCCTAATCTCCCATAGAAGGCCTCTCTGTGCTCCCAGCCACAACTACCAGCAAGCCTGCATCCACCAAGCCAAGGACTATCCCCACTGGGACAAGCTGGAGCCCTCCTTTCCCCCACTGGCACGGGACTAAACAGTCCCCAGCCCAAGGGCCCTGACTCTGTTCTCTGCTCTTCAACTCCTAGCGGAGCCTAGATGTCCAAGAGCCTGAGAATCCCACAGCCCCAGCCTTGTTGCAGGCTGGGGGACCCTAAGCCAGTTCCTGAGTCTCAGACTGTGCTTTCCCACCTCTGGGGTGGTGTCTCGGTGTTTTCCTAGGGCCCAGCACCTGCCCCTACGGGGAGTGGAACAAGAACAGTCAAACTCCCCGCATCCTGCTGTCGGCGCCAGCACCAACCTGGTACCAAGAATTGGGAGAAAGCCTGCGGGATGAAAGAAGCACACACACGGGTTATTCGTGTCAAGCCAGGAGAGGAAGCCAGAGAGAGCCCCTCCAGTAGCTTTATTCACCACTTATATACCCAAGTTCCCCAGGTAGAAAATATCTGGGAAGCACAGTGGGAAACCCTGGCTCGTGACTTCAGTAACAAAAGACTGACTAGGAGACCTGAATTAATTAGGGAGAAATCCCAGAAGACCAGCCTAAATCTCAAGGATAAAGGGTGAGGAAGCAAAAGGCAGAAATAAATTGACCACCACCCAGGTGTGGTCCAGGTGTGTCAGTTCCACATGCATCAGCCCGGCTCAGCAGAGGTCATGCAGTGGAGACACGGAGTGTTTACTACTTGGTCTTGGTCTTTTCTTCCTGTGCCGTAAATACATGGGAGAAGCTCTCCTGGAGTATGTGTGGCCAAGAGTCACGTAGCCACTTTGAGCTATCCAGGCCCAAATCCAATATGGCTCACTACATCTACCCCATTATTTATTTATAAAAGACCATTAGGTGGAAGTAGTGGTCTGAGAGAGATCAGACATGCCTCACAGAGTGCCCAGCTCGGCCATGGCGAGCCACTCTTGCAGTTAGGACTGCACCCCAATGGCTAAGAATGAATGCTGTAACACACCGTTCTGGGCTATACGTGTGTGTTTATTGGGGGAGAAACTGGGCAGAGGAGCATTTGACCGACCCGCACGTTTAAACAGGGGTGTAGCCACTTCTGTCTTAGGATCGACCTCTCAAACCCTAGCCTTATCCGTCATAGGATTACCTTGTCGCCCTCAAGGCTCCATGTCTAGATTGGTCAAGGGTCAGAGGAAGTTGCCCGTCACTGAATATGACTACTTCAGGTCATCTTCTCATTCCTCTTATTTGAGCCCAGAGGCGAAAGAGTAGAAACCAGATGGCATTAATTTAAGAGACTGTGGAAGTTGAGCCTCTCCCAATAAGTAGTGGGCACCTCATCTGGTTCTCCTCAGCTGCTACGGCCATACCACCAAGGGCCGTAGTCAAGCCGCTCCTGTAATAAAATTTAGAATTCCCAATTGTTAGCAACTACTCCAGAAAGTTCACCCACTGTGCTTGCCTAACAATAGGTTGGGGGAGGATAACTCCAGACACTGCAGACACAATGGCTGCAGCAGTAATGGCTGCTACAACAGCAGCAAAAATGCCAAGGTCTTTCCCAGGACAGTTCAGGATCACTGGAACAATCAGCCGGACAATGGAACCATGTCTGAGATCTGCAGAACCAGGGCAGAGTTCCCCAGTCCACAGCAGCTTCACGCAGATGGCATTCCTGTGAAGCTACAGACTGCAAAATGACAACACCAGTTAAGGGAGCAAGAGTCACCAGGGGAATGAGGGGGGCAGGGGTAACAGCTGGAGTCCAGTCTTCTCCAGCAAGCAGCAGTGCACAGAGGGTTGGAGCGCAGGCTGCAGTGGGATGGGACACACGCAGTGGTAACACTGTAGCAAAACACTGACTGTAGCAACGCCAAAATCTGTGATGACAAAAGATGAGGGGGAATCCTCTATCTTCCTCTAAGGGCACAGGAATGACTCCAGGGACCCGAACCAGGAGAGCTGAATCTTGTTGTCAGAAGGCAGGGCAGCTGCTTTTTCTGGCGTCCTATTGGTGGACATCGCTGCTGACTGGAGTGTGCTCCTTATTCCCACTGGTATCAGGATCACGGTCTCCATCGGTACCGGATTCCGTGGAGACAGGACGAACAACGTTCAGGAATCCAAATGGGTGCTTCAGCATCGCTAGGAAAAACACAAGCAGAACCCCTAACCCTAAAAGACAGGGTCAGGTCCCTTCCATACTCCTGAGGCCAAATCTTTCCAACGGACCATACCTTCCTTATGTCTTTTTCCTTTCCAAGTCTATCTGCTGCTGGAAGTTATTCTTATCTACTAACAAAAAATTTAAAATATAGGTAATAAAGACAAGTTTAGCAGGTGGGGAATTCTGGTCCAGTGTTTTAGTTTTTTCAAGATAATTCTTAAGTGTCAAGTGAGTTCTTTCTACTATAGCTTGTCCTTGAGGATTATAAGGAATGCCAGTCTTATGTACAATATCATAATCCTCACAAAATTTTCTAAAAGGCCCACTAGTATATGCTGGACCATTATCAGTTTTTAATTGTCGTGGGACTCCCATAAAGGCAAAGGCCTGTAAGCAGTGACTTTTAACATCTTTAATTTTCTCTCCACTATGAGCAGAGGCAAAGAGCAGGCCAGAATAGGTATCAATAGACACATGGACAAACCGTAGCTTCCCAAACGAAGAAATATGGGTAACATCCATTTGCCAAATATCATTAGGTTGTAACCCTCTTGGGTTAACTCCCAAATTGGGAGAGGAAATAAATGGGGCACACTGGGGACATTGACTGACTATTTGAGCTGCTTGTTCTTTAGTTAGTCCATTGTGAAACCTCAAAGAACTAGCATTAAGATGAAATTTTCTGTGCATTTGTAAAGCTTTATCATAGGCAGTACCATTCATTAACACATAGCAACACGAGGATCGAGTATAAGAATCAGCCAATTCATTGCCTTGTGCCAAGGGGCCAGGTAACATGGAATGACCTCTTATGTGGGCCACAAAAATAGGTTCCGGACACTGCCACAGCAAGGTCTGTACTTGTAATAAGCAGGCACAAATGGATGAAACAGGAGCAAGGAAGGCAGTGGTCTCAAGGGGTGAAACAATCTGAGACACATATACACTATCAGTGTATATACACATATACACTATCTGTATATGTTACAAGGTTCATCAGGAAACATAACCAAAGCTAATTGTAAGGCTTTCAATTTGGCTAACTGTGCAGAACAATTAGGAATTTTTTTAAAAATTTTTTTTAAAGATGTATTTATTTATTATATATGAGTACACTGTAGCTGTCTTCAGACACACCAGAAGAGGGCATCAGATCTTATTACAGATGGTTGTGAGCCACCATGTGGTTGCTGGGAATTGAACTCAGGACCTCTGGAAGAGCAGTCAGTGCTCTTAACCACTGAGCCATCTCTCCAGTCCACAATTAGGAATTTTTATAACCTCTACCTTCCCTCCAGACACTACCGCAGCACTACCATTGGAGGAACCATCAGTAAATACTAAACGAGCCTTTTGTAAAGGAGAACTAACAATGATTCATGGAAAAATTACCGGATGCATTTTGAAAAATTGACAAATCTTACTATCAAGATAATGGTTATCAAATTGACTAACAATTGTGCACATTAAAATAGCCCAATCTGTAAGTCCCTGGGCTAAATGTTGTAGCTGTTCTTTGATATAAGGAGTAATAATAAGATCTGGTTCTTTACCAAAAGTCTGTAAGCTAGTTCTTTGAGCCTTAAACAGTAGTTGAGCAACAGCCTGAGGATAAGCCATCACTATTTTCACAGGTGAAGCTTGTAAATAAACCCACATTAAAGGTCCATCTTGCCAAAAAAGTCCCGTTTCCCGGAAGGTTTAAAGGCTGCCCTTCAACATCTTCCTTAGATCTATACTCACTTCTCCAGTGATGGCCTTTACAGCACCGAGGGCATAATCCAGAGTCTCCTATCTTTTTGTTCTGAGGGCACCCTCTTTTAAAATGACCAGGTTATCCACACCCGAAACAAGTCGTGGTTCCTCCGTTTCCCTTCCGCATGGCTGCAGCGATGACCTGTCCCATTACATAATTCCCATCTATTTCTTTACACAACTTAATATAGTCAATCAGACTCTTATTCTTGTGGGATCTAATAACCTCCTTGCACCATTTATTAGAATTCTCATATGCCAATTGTTTCACTAAAGGCATAGCAGTATCAATGTCTCCAAACAGCCTCCCAGCCAACTGTAATAATCTATCCGCAAATTCCTGGAAAGGTTCCGAGGGTCCTTGTACGACCTTCGATAATTGTTCCCCGGCTGCCTTATTGGGCAGGGCCTTCCAAGCTCTAACTGCCGCTGTGGAAATTTGAGCATAAACGGCAGGATCATATTGAATCTGGGCTGGAAGGGCCGCATATTGTCCTGTTCCTGTCAACATTTCTACATTTCTCTGGGGAAACCCTGCTTGCGCATTAAGTCTAGCTAGTTGCGCACACTGTTCTTGAAATTCTCCCCTCCATAACAGAAAGTCTCCCCCACTCAATGCTGCCCTACAAAACTGTTGCCAATCTCCAGGAGTCAAAGTGGATGCAACATAGGACTCAAAAATGGCAGAAGTAAAGGGAGCGAGGGGACCATAGGCAGAGACTGCCTCTTTCAGGTTTTTCAACTCCTTAAAACTCAGAGGAGCATGCTGTCTGATGGATTGATCCACATTGCTGGGGTCCAGGACCTCAGCAATAGGAAATGCCACCCCCTGTCCAAGGGGAGGCTCAGAGAAAATTACCCCTCTCCTTGTAGCCTTGTCTTCACAACACCACTCCAAGGAGGAATAGGGTTCATAGGCAGGAGGAGCAGTAGCTCCCTCTCCTTTAAAGAAGGGATTTACACTAGGGGGACGAGATCCTGATCTTTCAGTGGCCCTGTGCTTATTAATCTTTCTCTTAGGCACCTCTAAATTCCTCGACTGAGGTCTCTCCTTTTTCCTCCTCTGAGCTAGAATCCTGATCTGGATCAGAGGTTTGTAAGGACCTACGAGAAGCATCATCTTGTGCTGCTCCAAATGTTCTTTCTATCTCTGACCTCCGTCCCCTTATTTTCAAGAGAGCATCCTTGACCAATCTCCACAAAGAAAGTGTGGCGGCAGGAATGCTCTCAGGGCCATATTTCCGCAGCCTTCTTTGCAAATCTCTCATAACCTGTTCCCAATCAGGAATATTAAGTTCTCCTGAATGGGCAAGCCAAGGACTAGTTTTTTTCTAAGGTTTTAATAAATTCTTCAACTGTTTCTTCCTTTACACCAATTCCCTGATGCTCAAGCAAAGTAACTATCTGATCAGCTAGCTGTGAAGTAGAACTCGCAGTTCCCATGGCGCGAAAATTTTCCTTTTCGCTATCTACTCACCCAATCCGTCCCTTCTATGCCGGCCGGGCTCCGGGGACGTCCCGTAGGTACCCCTTTCTTCTCCGATCTCGGTGGAACCTCCAATTGTCAATCGCCAGCACCCGCGAAAGCCTGCGGGATGAAAGAAGCACACACACAGGTTATTCGTGTCAAGCCAGGAGAGGAAGCCAGAGAGAGCCCCTCCAGTAGCTTTATTCACCACTTATATACCCAAGTTCCCCAGGTAGAAAGTATCGGAAGCACAGTGGGAAACCCTGGCTCGTGACTTCAGTAACAAAAGACTGACTAGGAGACCTGAATTAATTAGGGAGAAATCCCAGAAGACCAGCCTAAATCTCAAGGATAAAGGGTGAGGAAGCAAAAGGCAGAAATAAATTGACCACCACCCAGGTGTGGTCCAGGTGTGTCAGTTCCACATGCATCAGCCGGGCTCAGCAGAGGTCATGCAGTGGAGACACGGAGTGTTTACTACTTGGTCTTGGTCTTTTCTTCCTGTGCCGTAAATACATGGGAGAAGCTCTCCTGGAGTATGTGTGGCCAAGAGTCACGTAGCCACTTTGAGCTATCCAGGCCCAAATCCAATATGGCTCACTACATCCTGCCTCCCCAAGCATCTGTGTCTGGTGATGGAGTGGCTGTGATGAAACTGGCCTACAACCCTACTGGGGCTACGCTTCTAACTCAAAGATAGTACCCTCAATGGTATGACAGCCTGTGGGAAAGAGACAGCAGGAATTTCTCACAAGCAGGAACTTAATTTACTTGGTTTGAGGTATATGGGTGTTTTTACCTGCGTGTAAGAATGTGCACCAAAGTACATACCTTGTGCTGAGGCCAGAAGAGGACTTCTGATTGCTTATTTGCCATCATGTGGGTTCTGGGAATTGAATCCAAGTCGTCTGGAAAGCTCTTTCCCACTGAGCCATCTCTCCTGTCCTTGTATTTAGAAATTAAAAAAAAAAAAATTAAAAGGAAAAAGAAAAGAAAAGAAAAGAAAAGAAAAGAACCTTCTGTCTTTAGCCAAATCAGCGTGCCAGCCATTTTTGCCTTGTTTCTGTGTTGGCATCCCCTCCGAGGGTCAACCTGCTAAAAACTGCTTCTCACTGACCAATTCTTAAACTTATTACAACATGAGGGGCTTGTTTCTATGCACCTAGCCGGAACAAGCTGGAAGGGCCCTTGCGGATCATTTAGGAAAGAGGTTCCCAAAAGCTTAGAGCAAGTTATAGATTACCTAGGAGGAAAAGCTGTTCAGAAGGGGAGAAGGCATCCTCACGTGAGTGGTGCTCAGGAGTTCTGACCACACAGGCTCTTATACTTCCCATGTTACAGGCGGCTTCTGCTCTTCCCCTGGGTGATTTTGGTGTCCTAAGGAAGTTCATCTCACAGTCATGCCATGGGTTGCATGGTCCTTAGGGTAGCGTGGGGAACATTATTTCTGAAAACAAGGTTTAAGTAACTAAAGCTTTTAAAAACAATTTATTTGCGGGCTCAGGTATGGAAGGGAATGGGGGACACCTCGTTTTTACAGGCTACTGCAGGGGAGAAGCCTCTGCTTCTCAGTCTGCTGAATGGAAGAAGGCTACATCTGACCATTCCAGCTGCCCCTGTGCTATGCCAATTCCACTGTCCTACCAGGTATCCGTACTCCTGTGGGACGATAGAGGGGAGCTCCATGCCCTATTGATGAAGCCCTGTTTGTGTATTTGGGTTTGGGAGTAGAGTTCCAGATGTTTGCTTTGTTCCTATCCCATCCCAGGAGGTAACTAATTATCCCAAAGTCATCTGATGGCCCGCCCACCCTCCCACCCATCTCATTCCCTCTCTAATCTGAAGTGTTTCCTTCACCGTGGGGTCAAGGCTTGAATACACACAGGTCTATGTCTGGAGTAATTGTTTTCCCATGACCTTTTGGCATGTCAAATACTAAAGGTATTATCTTGGTTTGGGTTTGTGAGGTAAAGTTCACTATATAGCTCAGGGTGACTAAAAATTCCCTTCGTTCCTGTCTTGGCCTCGAGAGAGCAGGTGCTACTGTTCCCAGCTGCCTGTAGATTATTTTTGCTTTATTTGCAGATATTAAGGGGTCCTTACCCTTGGCAATCTGTTCATTTTTCTATCCCAGTCAAATTGTCTGAGGATGCTCAGTGCATGACCTCTGCTCTTTTTCCCACTATGACCATTGAAGACTTCCTTGAAGTCTTTTACTTTATGATTGTCATAAGAATGGATTTTTTTGTTGTTGTTGTTGTTCAAGTGTGGGGAGATCTCTTTTTAAATGTCTATTTATTGTGAACTAAGTAAATGAGGTCAAACTCATTGAGAATTAGTTCACTGCTTCCACTGTATGGCTTTCAGATTTGATATGGCAGCAAGCACCTAGCCTTCTTGATGACCTCCCCCAGGTCGTTTCATTTTGTTTTATCTTGTTTTGTTTTGTTTAGGAGGTGAGTAAGTATTTTGTTTTTCCAAGGCAGGGTTTCTATGAAGCTCTGGCTGTCCTGGAACTCATTCTCTTGACCAGGCTGGCCTCAGAATCAGAGATCCTCCTGCCTCCCCAAGTGCTAGGATTAAAGGTGTGCACCACCACAGCCTGGCTCCTGCACTAGGTTTTTTGAAACAATGGTCATATAACCCAAGCTAGCCCCAAATTTGCTACATAGCTAAGAATGACCTTGAACTCCCGACCCTCACACTTCCACCCCCTAAGCCCTGAGATTATACAATGTGCCACTGTACCTAAAAGTGAATGAAAGTGAGGGCATGACCGCTCCCAATACTGTTGAGAAGGATTTTATTGTAGATATGATATGAGAGTTTAGCCAGCAGCATCTGCCAAGAGTCCAGACTGAACTGAGCCATGAAAAGAGGGGAAGGGGGAGCAGCCAGAGAGGAAGAGAAGAGTAGGGGTGGTACAGGGAGGGAGGGAGCTAAGGACAAAGAGAGCACCTGGCCACTGCAAATTTATATAGGAGGGAGAAGCTGGGAGAAGAGAAGTGAAGCCCCCCTACCCTGACCCTTCCGCAGGCAAGAAAGATTTAGGGGCTGGGTAAGTGCTGGGAGGAGCTACAGGTATGGAGTGAACCTTGTCTCTGGTTTCTTTGAGACCTGACACACTGAGTATGATGTTTTAAATTCTGCTCACTTTATTTTGATCTATGCTGCCCTTTGTTTGTTTTGGGTTTTTGAGACAAGGTTTCTCTGTGTAGCCTTGGCTATCCTGGAACTCTCTCTCTGGAGACCAGGCTGGCCTTGAACTCACAGAGGTCCTCCTGCCTCTGTCTCCCCAGAGCTAGGATCAAAGGCGTGAGCCACTATGTCAGGGTTCCTATGTTGCTTTTTAATATTTGCTAAGAGCTTGTCTTCCTTCCAAGGACTGTGAATCACTCTACTTCCCTGATCAGTTTCCAAGTGCTGGTCATTACCACAACAAAAAAGGAGGAAGTATCCAGGTGTGAGACCCCTGCCAACCTAGAGAAACCAGCAGGCCTTCTCATCAACCAAGTGACTGGATTCTCTGGATGTCCTGTATGTGAAGGCTGTCTCATTCAGATTTCTCCAGCTGTAATAACGACCAAAAGCAACTCAGGGAGGAAAGGATTTATTTCAGATTACAACTTTCAGCCACACACTCCATCACTGAGAAAGCAGACGTCAGAAGTCATGGGGAAATCCGCTTATTAGCCTGCTTCTGGTTTGCTCAGTTTTCTTATACACCCCAGGACCACCTACCCAGGGGTGGGTGGCGTTGCCCACAACTGGCTCAGCTCTCCCGCCTCAGTCACCAGGCAAGAAAATGCCCTACAAAATTGCCAGTCCCACAGAGGCATTTTCTTAAGATTTCGTCTTCTCAGATGACCTTACCTTGTGTGACATTGGCATAAGACTAGCCAGCAACTACCAGATCCTTGGGCTGGGGGCTGTAACCACTCATCCCTCCATGGTCAGGGGTGGGGTTGGGAAACACCAAGCAATTTACCAGGTTGGGGGTTTGGTGAAAGAAGGCATTGAGTTCAAACACTCGGTCCCTAGGTGATAGATAGCTCTGTGCTGGGGAGGTTGTAGAACTGTTAGAATATGTCAGGTAGAGCTTTTAGTGGGAGGGGTGGGGGTGGGGCTATGGAAGTTTAAATATAGCCTGTGGTGATTTGAATAGGAATGACCCCCACAGACTCATGCTTTCGTGCTTGGGCCATAAGGAACGGCACTGCCAGGAGGTGTGGTCTTGTTGGAGAAAGTGGGTTACTTAGGGTGGAGGAGGGCAGGTTTTGAGGTCTCCTATACTCAAGCTATGCCAGTGTGGAACACAATCTTTTTCTGCTGCCTGAAGATCAAGATGTAGAACCCTCAGCTCCTCCAGTGCCACGTCTGGCCACACGCTGCCATGTTTCGCACCACGAAGATAAACTGAACCTCTGAACTGTAAGCCAGCCCCAATTAAGTTTTTCTTCATAAGAGTTGTCATGGTCATGGTGTCTGTTCACAGCAGGAAAACCCTAACACATCCGACTTCTATTTCCAACTCTCTACTTCATATGCTGGAGAAAATTGGCGGCTTCCTGTTCTATGCCTTCCTTGCCATCATGGACTTCCCACATAGAGATGCAAACAGAACGAACTCTTCTTTCCATGCGTGTTGTTATTTTCAAACTGGGTTGTTGTTGCTCTCTTGGTTTTTTAAAACTTTTTTAGACTTACCGTTTTGCCTGTGTCTGTGTGCTACAAACACGCCTGGTGCCTAAAGAGGTCAGAAGAGGGTATCATATCCCCTGGTACAAGAGTTACAGGCAGTTGTGAACCCTCATGGGGGTGCTGGGAATCAAGACCCAGTCCTTGACAAGAGCAACAAGTGCTCTTAACCACTGAGCCAACTCCCTGCCTTGGTCACAGTTTTTATCATAACACAAAAGTAACTAATTCACATGAGTTCCAGGGGCCAAAGTCAGGCTGTTAGACTTTTACTCACCGAGACATCTTCAAAGCTCCAAATATGTATGTGTATGTCTGTCTGTGGGTGCCTATGGTCCAGGGGAGGGTGTCAGATCAGAGTGAACTACATGCATTTGAGCTCCAGGCCTCCTGACTGCACGGCAAGTCCTCTGAACCCCTGAGCCATCTCTCCACCCCCTAGAAACATTAGTTTGGTTTTTGTTTTTGAGACGAGGTTTCTTTGTGTAGCCCTGGCTGTCCTGGAACTCCCTCTGTAGACCACCAGAAGGATCTCAAACTCACTGAGATCCACCTGCCTCTGCCTCCTGAGAGCTGGAATTCCACCCCTGCCCGGCTAGGATATTTGATTTTAAATTGCTGCTCAAATTGCTGACTTGGCTTTCCTTTTACAGACTGTTTAATGGCTTTTGGCTTGAGGTTAGGACAAAGTTCCCAACAGTCTCCGAAATGGCTCTAAACATACTTCTGCCAATCCAGATCACATACAAAGAATACAATGCATGCTTCTCAGCACTGGCTATTATAAAATTAAAATATGGACCAGCTCTGAAAAACATTGAAAACAGTCTCTGTCCTGCAGCACCAAAGACTCAGCCAAGATTCGAGTCAATTTCTAAATAATAATCATTCACTCTATGCATGGTACCTGCCATGTTGCATCCACCGTGTGGGTTTTGAGGATCAAACTTGGCTCACAACACTTAAGAGAAAGCCACCAAGCCATCTTGACAGCCCAGGATTTCTTTATGTAAGTGAATGTGCACATCTATTAGCTGGTACATACATTCGGAAATGCCCTTGGTAAAATGTTAAAATTAGATATATAGCAAAAACTATTGACCTACTTTATGACTTCTTGTCTGTAGTGTTTTGAAGGTTTGTAGGTATATTTTCTATGTCCGTATATACTGGGGGTGGGGGGGAGGGGGACCTACAAACTTCTCAAGTGAAAGACATCGTGAGCAGATGATGTTTAAGCAGTTCTGCCCTAGAGCTGAGTTGATGTGGGGGAAAACAAACGGATCCAAGGTTGGAGGAGAGGGCCATTAACATCAAGAGGGTAAGCTCTTCTCTTGATTTACTCTCTGAGCCATATTCCCAGTCCCTCGGAGGCACTATTATTTTGGCTGGGCTGGGTCTTACCATTCGGTCCACCAAGGGCCCAACCTCATAGCACTCCTCCTCTGCCCTCTGAGTTCTGGGATTACAAACATGGGCTGCCATCAGGTTATTTTAATCCATTGTTTTTAAGTCCCAAGCAAAACTTGCCTTTCTCCAAAGATGCTTAATTAAAAACAGTTAGGTACCCTCTGTCTCCCGCTACATGAGATGTTACTAAGCATGGAGAGGGAGCGAGGGCTAATGCATACACTGCCTAAATTATAATGTTTAACCAGGAAGTAGAGTTAATAGTAACCACTGATAATTAGTAAGTAGTATAGGTTAGAAACTTAATGCTTTCTTTTTTTTTAATTTATTTATTATATTGTATAAGTACACTGTAGCTGTCTTCAGACACACCAGAAGAGGGCATCAGGTCTCATTACAGATGGTTGTGAGCCACCATGTGGTTTCTGGGATTTGAACTCAGAACCTCTGGAAGAGCAGTCAGTGCTCTTAACCACTGGGCCATCTCTCCAGGCCCCATTAATGCTTTCTTTTTAGATAAACCCAAAACCTCGAGCTAGGCTAACACATGGCAGTTTTTTATGGATAGAGTGAAACACACATGGGCTAAGAAACCACAATAAGCTTACAAAAAGCAAGAGCCTGATTCTGTAAGCCATAGCTGTGTATGGCTCCACCCAAATGAGGTGAGGTAGGGACCGCCTCACTCCGTAGGCTAGCGCTGTGAATGGCTCCACCCAAATGGGGTGAGCAAATGGGGCGCAATGCTGCTCACCACGCTCAACTCATTGAAATGGCTCGGAAACTTGACTCGCCGTTATCAAGGAGGCAAGAGAGCGGCTACTATAACTGAAATTGAGAGGTGCCTCCTGCACCGGGAGTACGGAGACTCGGTCCCCAGGTCACTGCAGCCAAAACCTTCCGGGTCTGGTGCACAGGAAGCCGCTCGCCCCTCCCCG
The DNA here is from genome assembly GCF_021556685.1 of Rattus norvegicus. Taxonomy (NCBI): domain Eukaryota; kingdom Metazoa; phylum Chordata; class Mammalia; order Rodentia; family Muridae; genus Rattus; species Rattus norvegicus. The sequence continues at coordinate 1,591,458 of NC_141549.1, read as the reverse complement.
GCCACCTTCCACTGGGTGCAAGAGACGGTCCGCTGGGGTCGCTGCAGCGATGGGGACGGCCACAGGCGCTAGCTACTTCCAGAGGGGCAGCTTGTTCTGGTTCACAGTCATCGCCGTCTCCTTCAGCTACTACACGGTAATGCCCGCGAACCGCAGGCAGGCGCCGCGCAAGCGCACTGGCCAGTCAGGGCTAAGCCTGGGGAACCGGCTCGTCAGGCTCTTCCTGCGTGGACCGGGGCGGGAAGCGATTCTGGCCCAACGATTCAGTGTTTAGGTCTCTCGAGATGGTGTTGGCGAAGTCGGAAGCCCGTAGGGACCCCACTGCATACTTCCGTGCAGCCAGACCCTGGCCCTCGCTGATCACCGTCCTGGGGCTGGGCTACTTCGCGGTAGGAGTAGGGGGAGTGCTGGCAGTTCTGGTCCTAGTTTGAGCTGGGGCAACTGGGGCGGGGGGGGGGGGGGGAGGCGGGGGGGGGTGGGGGGGACGACACAATTCTGCGCACGCGCACGGCGGTTGTCTAGGTTACTTATGTACACGGAAGTTCGTGGGCTCGGAGGGATTTCTTTTTTTTTTTTTTTTTTTTTTTTTTTTTTTTTTTTCGGAGCTGGGGATCGAACCCAGGGCCTTGCGCTTGCTAGGCAAGCGCTCTACCACTGAGCTAAATCCCCAGCCCTCGGAGGGATTTCTAGTTGATAGTTTTCCTGTCCTGGCGTCCTTGGTCATTGAGAGTTAACCAAGTTTTATCCTATAGTGAAGAGAGAAGTGAAATTACTGTATTGCGGTAGATGTAACAACTCAGGATAAGATTAGAAGCAGAGTGCTTGAATAAGTTTGAGTTGCTTGCAAAATGTTAGAGTTTATATTGGTAAGAAGGAAGAAAACAGATACACAGAGGAAGATTTTGTTTAAAGAATAATGGGAAAGATGCTGGGAAATACATTGGGCTCAGCTGGAATAGTTGTGGAGAAACGCTATTTAGATTTTGCAGGACACCCTGGGATTGTCATGTCCACAGTGTTTATTGGAGTCAAGGGTCATCACCCCTATCCTAATTTCACCATATGCAGAGGTATGAATTGAGAATTTTCAAGGCTGCATTTTTGTTCTAAGGTCCCATGTCTCTGATTAGTAGCATATAGAAGGGAGGAAGTTTTTGCTAGTTCAGAGAGATACTGAGGGGGTGACAGGTGAAACCCTTTAGTTCCACGGGTTGGGAAAAAAGCAGTCACAATATAAGCTTCATTAGAACTTTATGAAACATCAGGAGACAGGTACTGCTGCCCTTGACAAAAATGGACAGGCCCAGAAAAGTGTTGGCATGAAATAATTCTCAAGACATGCCAAGCTTGCAGAAACTACAAGACAGAGACCGAGAGGATGCTAATCCAGGTACGGAAACCTTGCGCAAACAAGCGGTTGCGATCAAAACTGCAGAAGGGTGCTTTTCTTCGTTTCCCATGCCTATGCCGAAGGCATCCCCAGTTTTAGGGGTACAAAACGTGGAAGAGAAGCGGTTCTAAATTAAATAGGAGACTGGCTCAAGCTGTAATTTCTGTAGTCTCGCCGAGGCATATACATTCTTTTTTTTTTTAAGATTTATTTATTTAACGTATATGACACTGTCACTATCTTCGGACAACCAGAAGAGGGCATCAGATCTCATTGCAGATGGCTATGAGCTACCATGTGGTTGCTGGGAATTGAACTCAGGACCTCTGGAAGAGCAGTCAGTGCTCTTAACTGCTGAGCCATCTCTCCAGCCCCAGCATATACATTCTTGAAAAGCTAGTTAATAACCTCTATAAAATAACGTTTGTTTAAGAAAAACAGTCACCTCGGACAGTGATTCTGGTATTTCCTCTGCATAAGTCTCACAGTTAAGTTGGCTTGAGAACACAGTTGTTGGGAAAGGGGGGGACTGGATGACTTGTTGAGTTTCTTTGGTGTGTAGTTTCTGTACAGTCAGTATTGTTTCACAGATCCTTTAGAAAAGCAACCATTTGCTGGAACTGTTCTGTGCTTTTGGTTCTCTTGCAGTGGGTTGTCTTCTGGCCTCAGAGTATCCCCTATCAGAGCCTTGGGCCCCTGGGTCCCTTCACAAAGTACTTGGTGGACCACTATCACACGCTCCTGAGGAATGGGTAAGGAAAGCTCGATGCTGGGCAGACACTTCAGCTCCAGGATCTTGGTACCAGGAAGGCTTGCAGTTCTCTTTAGGTAGTGAACAGTAATGCCAGTTTGCCATCGGATGCCTTTCTCTTTAAAGTTTCTGTGACAGAATTGATTAGCAAATAATTATCACCTTAAACTTTAAAAAAAAAAAGTTTTTTCTTTCTTTTTCTGGTTTCAGGTACTGGCTTGCGTGGCTAGTTCATGTGGGAGAGTCCTTGTATGCCTTGGTATTGTGCAGGTAAGCCTTTGTAATAGGAACTTGCCACTTTAATCTTGGTATTGGGTGTAGGTCGTGAGTAGCCATCTCTAAATAATTCATACACCTTCAGGCTGAGAGCATGCTCTATTGCAGCCTGAGTCCCTATACGTAATTCTGAGCCCGGAACAGACTATTCGATATATATTTGATGGGTGAGTGCAGTTTCCTGTGTTGCTAGCTAATGATCTGGTTATTTACCTGGGATTCTGCCTAACCAAGAGGAACAAATGGATAGGAGTCTATCTTCTAGTCGGCAGAAGAGCTGAGCTACTCCTCTAGGCTGGTGATTTTCAATCCAGTTTCAAAAATGGAGTCACATGAGGAGCTGTTTCAAAAACACACAAGCCAGGTTTCCAGACCCAAAGACTGTGATCTGACAGGCTCTGCTTCGGAAATGGGTATATGTCCTTCCTTAAAGTCCTCAAACAATTCCTTGGGTCAATGTAAATTAAAAGCCCCAAATGAGATCCTCATAGATTGGACCTCGGAATTATACAGAGAACTAAAGTAGAAGACAATTGTTCCCTGGAACCAACATTAAAATTCTGTTGTTTACATTTGCTCTCTTTCAGGCGTAAAGGAATCACAGACAGCCAGGCCCAGCTCCTCTGGTTCCTACAGACTTTTCTGTTTGGTGTAGCCTCTCTCTCCATCCTGTTTGCTTACAGACCAAAGCACCAAAAACATAATTAAAGGAGAAAGCGGGGTTTCCTTTCCACTTCTTCAAGCCCTCCTTCAGTGGGTCCTGGTTTCCAGGATGATCTCTCTGTCTTCTAGGTAGTGTTGTCATAGAAACCTGTCTGAGACCCTCTAGTTACTATGATTTTGGTGCTCTGACCAACCTTGGTTAGACCTATTGTTGTCTAACAAAGAAATAAGCAAGGCCCTGCCCTTCCAGCTCTGCAGGCTTCTGGCCTGAAGAAGGCCTCAGGCCACTTTCCTGAGGTCCTTAGCTGAGCCATTTCCCACCCTTTGACTGAGACAAGTAAACTAGATTTGTCTGTGGGTCCACCTTTGCTCCGTGTAGTGTTTTGAATATGCTTGGCCCATGGGAAGTGGCACTATTAGGAGGTGTGGTGTTACTGTGGAGGCCAGGCTTTGAGGTCTCATATATTAGCTCAAGTCTGACCAGTGTGAAACGGTCTCCTCTTGGCTGCCTCAAGATCAAGATGTAGAACTCTCAGCTTTTTTCCCAGCACCATGTCTGCCTGGACACTGCCATGCTTCTCGCCATAATGGACTGAGCCTCTGAAACTGTAAACCAGCCCCATTAAATGTTGTCCTTTGTTAAGAGTTGCCTTGGTCATGTCTCTTTACAACGATGAAACCCTAACTAAGACACTCCCCGTTCTCACTAGCGCCCCCTCCTCTCCTCCCCACCGATATCTTAGCTTCTAACCCCCAATTTTTCCTGGTTCTGGACTAAGATAAATTAAAGCTTCCACATAACATCGGTTCCACATGCATTTATTAGGTACCTCAAGGCAGGAGCTTATCCACCCACACCTAACCCCTCACTTCCATTTCTCCAGCTACAGAGAAAGACAATGAAAACAAGCAAGGACTTGGCATAAAAACCTGAAAGACCTGCTAAGCCCAAGAGGGTAACATGAGGGGTGTTACCTGATGCTGCCAGCCAGAGGTGGTGACCCAGTCCCACTGTGGTCTTGTATTCAGGGAGCCAGTCCCTCTGTTGGGTTGCTCCTTCAGCCCAAGCCATTTCTGCCTTTGTTTCATCTTGGCACTCTGGCTCCAGCTGCACCCCCATCGTGGTAATCCTTCAGGGGTGCTGACCGAAGCTGAAAAGCCCGTCACCTTGTTCCATATGAAACCTTCTCCTGCTCCGTGGGAAAACTGTTGAGCTCCATGGGAAAACTATTGAACCTGTTTCCCGCACCCAGCAACAGAAAAGCACAAGACCACTTATGTCTTCTGTTGGCAGCATCCCCGCTGCGTGGGTCCCCCCTGAGAAACCTGCCTCACACATGCCTGCTCCATCATTCTCTGTCCAGCCCTGGCTTAGTGACACCACCGCTCCTGATCTGGTTATATTAACCCACAGGTTATCCAGCCTGCTACTAGTACCTCCCCATTTACTGTGTATACCTGATTAGTACTCAGTGACGGGGAAGGCTCACTACTCTCTCCCCTAACCCTGGCAGAATGTCCCTGTCGATTCTAGGATTTGACAACCCTTATTAAAAGTAAGTTTAAAAAAAAACAAAAACAAAAAACAAAAACAAATCTAAGCCTACAGGCTGGTCTACGTGGTGAGCTCCAAGACAGCCTTTCTATGTAATAGACCTTCTGGTGGAGGAGTGAGAGGGGGAGGGGAAGAGGAGGAGGAAAAGGAAGAGGAAGAGGAGGAAGAAGAGGAAGAGGAGGAGGAAGAGGAGGAAAAATGCAGGGATTCCTAAAACTAAGGCAGAAATTGGAATTCTTCACCACCTCCCTACTCTGAAGACTTCTAGAACTGGGGACAGATCACTAAAGCATGGAAAACCCAAGCAGAAAAACTTATATAGTACTTTCTAGTCTCCTTCCCTCAAGTTGCCTTAGGATATGATCGTTGTGTCACCCTTTAAACACAGTACAATGGTGTATAACATACTGTTCAAATCATTTAGTCAACAGAACTGAGAAGAAAAGTGGGGTTTTTTTTCTTTGTTTTGTTTGTTTAATCTTTTGAGACAGGGTCTATGTAGCCCTGGCTGTCCTGGGATTCAATATGTAGAACAACCTGACTTTGAACTCACAGACATCCTCCTGCCTCTGCCTCCCTAGTGCTGGGATTAAAGGTGCTTAGCCAGGAAAAGCTCCTTTACAACTCCTGAATCAACAGAGATTTGTAATTCCAGAACACTGCCACGGGGTTCTTCCCCTTGTGGCTCCAATGGAAAACTCTGGTTTCCACATCACTCCGTGAACCCCCTAACTCCATTCAACTTTAGAAGTGTGCTGTGTCCAGTTAGTGCCCCTGCAAACTGCAGCTGCCTTTGCAATCTTCTCGCTTGCATCTGAGTTCTTTTGGTTTCTCCTGAAAGTGCTATTGGTATTGGGGGAGAAGGGTGAGTTCGTTTACTAACTGGAATTGCCTGTTAGGTCTTCTCTCACCTTCCTCTTTCTATAGTGTACCCTTGATATCCATAATGCTGATAAAGCCCCAAAGGTGAAACTACATCAGAAGGTGTACTCAGAGAAATCCAACTTCCCTCCCTACCCCTCTCAGCTCATTCCCACCCCACCCCCATAGTTAAGGGCTCAGCTAAAATGTGTGCAACAGACAGTACCTAAGGAGATGGAAAAGACAAAAGGAAGGCCACTTTTCATAGACAAAGATGGACAGAGGCTGTGTCATAAAACACCCTAGGTGGTGGTGGTGGTGGTGGTGGTGGTGTCCTTCATTGGGAGAATAAAGAATCCCATACACGTTTTCTGTAGAGATGGCTGGTCAAAGTACTGAAGTAAATGACTGTGGAGTGCCTGTCCTTGAATGGGACATCTATATGAACCTCCAAAGCTTGGGGAAAATTAAGGCAGAGGGGACAGAGAGAATGAAAGGGCCATGGATGTGAGGGCAATCTGGTTTTGACATCTCTCACCCCATTGATTGCCAGGGTTTATTCAGCTTTCTATTTCAACACCCATCTATGTCATCACCTCCAACCTTCTGGAATACTAAGCTCCCAGATTAAATGTTGTCTTCTATAAGTTGCCCTGGTCATGGTGTCTTCACAGCAATAGAAAAGAAGCAAAGACCACCGTTGTCCATCAGTCTTCAGTCAAAGGCTACATGAGTAGCCATGTTCCCCTGCTAGAAACTAAACAGTCTGTCAAGACTAGAACATCCAGACTATGGAGAGGATTGTTGTGCAGCACTGTCCCGAGCACATGACATAGCATTGCACTCTCGACTTCATGCCAGCTGCAGTGACCTATACAAGATTGGACCCATCACCTATTTCACCATGCGCCTGGGAGGGGCAAATGATGTTCCACACTCCCCATCTTAATGGAAAGCTAATGAATGCTGTAGAGGGGGCAGCATCTCCTTCAGTGATGTAACCACCCATAACACCTGTATTGAAGCAAATACACCCTCATTGACCCTCCATAACTTGAGTTGCCATAATGCTCAATGGGTCCCACCCTCCCACCCACACTTACAAAGAGGTGGAAATAGGAGATTGCTTAGAAGACAGTTTTCAGTGAGAGGAGGGAGAGACCTAATAAAAGGCTGAATCCAACCAAATATCCATCATGTACATGTGTGAAATTCTCAAATATTTTAATATTTTTGCTAATTCTTTTTTTTTTTTGGTTCTTTTTTTTTTTTTTTTTCCGGAGCTGGGGACCGAACCCAGGGCCTTGCGCTTCCTAGGTAAGTGCTCTACCACTGAGCTAAATCCCCAGCCCCATTTTTGCTAATTCTTTGAGAGTTGTATCTCGAACGCATCCATTCCCTTTCCCCCATGTCTACCCATAACCACCACCTTCACCCTCCCATTCCTTCCCACCCAACTTTGAGTTTTCTTCTCCTCCAACTCCCATCGAACCCCTTTGTTTTGTGCAACATGGTTGTTCAGCCTGCCCTGAAGTGTGTGATCTACCCTCTAGGGGTCATACCAGTAAAGGACACTGCTTCTCCCCGCAGCTACCAAATACCTATCAGCTATCAGCTCCTCATCTGATGGTGGGATTGTGTGCCCACCTAAGCCCCTTTGTGCTGGGGTTCTGTTTTGCTTGAGCTTGTACAGGTGTTGCCCACTGTCACTGTCACCCTGAGTTCATTTGTGGAGATGCCCTTCTGAATCCAACACCTCAAGCTCTGACAACCTCTTCCACCCCTCTTCTAGGAGATTCCCTGAGCCTGGGGGAAGGGGAGCGTGTGTGTGTGTGTGTGTGTGTGTGTGTGTGTGTGTGTGTGTGTGTGTGTGTGTGTGATGTGTAAGAGATTAAGAGATGAACACTCCATAGTCTCTTACTTGCTCTTTGTTGACCATTTATTTAAGGGGTTTGAATGAATATGTTTAGATTTTTGTTTTGTTTAAGACAGGGTTTCTCTGTGTGGCCCTGGCTGTCCTGGAGCTCTGTAGTCCAGGCTGGCCTCAAACTCAGAGATCCTCCTTTCTCCACTCCCTAGTGCTGTGGTTAAAGGAATGTGCCACCGCTGCTTGGCTCTGACAATATTTTAAAAGAACCGTATCTTCAAGAACTTCCTGCTTGAACTCCTGAGAGTCCAATACCATTTCATCGGGCCCGGGATCATTTACACCAAGATTATCACAATTCATTTCCTTTCCTTTTGATACTACTGGGACTAAGATGAGCCAATCACAAAGAGGCAGAGCCCATCCCTTCTCCCCCAAAAGGAAGACAGCCACGCATGTGTACTTCCAAGGACAAGGCAGCACACAACAACCCTCTGAGATTCACAGGACACCTTTTTTGTTTAATTCAGTTTTCAGGTTAGCATGCAATGTAATGGCACTTCATACATACGTGTCGTTACACAACGAAACCTAGCTCAGTCTTTTATTACTGCTGCTGTTCTCTCCTGTGAGCAGAAGGCAGTGACTCTGGGTTTACACCTTCAAGTGACAGCTCTGTTCAATTACTCTCCACTTAAGAGTTCTGTCACCCAGGGAGAATTACATCATCTCTTTGTGTCTTCCTACCTTTGTTTTTTCTTTTATCCCCATTCCCTGCTGTCTTCAATCCTGGGCTACAATTCCTATGTGTTAGAGCTGACTGTCATGTAGACATGCATTGTTAGTGTGTGTGTGTGTGTGTGTGTGTGTGTGTGTGTGTGTGTTTAATTGAATTTAAATAAACAGCAATGTGTTTGTAATGGAGAGGCCCTGTTATGTTACAACATGTCAGACACTACTTAGGTTTGCCAACTTAGGAAAGGCTCTTGAGTACTTGTCTGACTTTCATTTAATTCTTGACAGTTTGCCAAGAATAGCTGAGTTGTTCACATCTCTTGCTGCTCCCTTAGGGAGGGGACAATCTGTCTTGAAGACAGCGCAAGAGGCAACTAAGAACTACTTGTGAGGGCTACACAGAAAAACTCTGCTGAGGGGGCAGGGGGAAGGGCCCAAGCTGAGTCATACAGTTCATCATGGAATCAGACACCTCCAAAGTTCATTTTATTTTGAACAATTTAGCTAGAATGGCATCAAACTACATAGTTGAGGGGGTTGGGGAGACTGCTCAGCTCTTGCCACCAAGCCTAATGACCTGAATGTAAGCCCAGAACCCACATGGTGGAAGGAGAACCAACTCCTGCGGGTTGTCCACTGACACTACCTCCACCCCCTACTCCCCACCCCCAACTCCATCCCCCCATCTCCACTCCACCCCACCCCTACCCCCCACCCTCACCCCCACCCCCTAACCCCCAACTCCACCCCCACCCCCTAACCCCCACCTCCACCACCTACCCCCCACCTCCATCCCCACCCCTACCCTTACCCCCCCCACCTCCATCCCCATCCCTACCCCCCACCTCCACCTCCACCTCCACCCCCTACCCTCCACCCCCACCCCCAACCCCACAAAATCCATGGTGCATGCTCCACTCAACATTTCCCCAAGCTGCCTGTCTTTTTTTTTTTTTTTTTTTCGGAGCTGGGGACCGAACCCAGGGCCTTGCGCTTGCTAGGCAAGCACTCTACCACTGAGCTAAATCCCCAACCCAGCTGCCTGTCTTGAATGTGGAGTGAACCATCCAAAGTCATGTTCTCAGCAGTCTGCCTCATGTCCCAAATATTTTGTAAAGAATTTTCCAAGAAAAATACACTGAGAGAATGGTCCCTGTCATTAGCTGCCTTAAATCCCTGCATCCTGTTCATGTTACTGTCACCCGCCTTTGTGTGTATCCATAGCAATGCACAAATAGTGAGAGCCCTCGGCAGGCCCCAGGGTTTAGGAAGCTTTGACATCTGCACAGCCAGCGCTCACAGGCTTATGCTCCAAGTATTAGCCTATTTCCTAGGAAACTGAACATAAACACATCATGACATTTCAGTGATTTATGTGTCACCACTGTTACCGTGGCAGCTTGTCAGGTCTGCATTGAGACATACTATAGGACCCTCCTGGGGTCCCCTACAGTGTTTGACCCCTGCTGAAGCCCTGCTGAAGTTCCTAACAAAGGAACACCCTGGCCCTGAGGCAACACACCTGGGCGTACACCTGGGAGATAATCAGTTCCTGTTTTTTGTTCCTTTGTTCCTGAGGGCATAAGCCGGTTTTCCCCCTGTGCTTCCTGAATTTTCCACCCAGTGTACTTGGGGTATATATTCGGTGAGTAAAGCAAAAGATTTGGCATTTTTGTGACACGAATGACCCGAGTATGTGTTTCTTCATAAACCCACAGACTTATGCCCAGCTCTCCGAACCACGTCAGTGTGGGCACCAACAAATGGAGGTCCCACTGAGATCGGAAAAGTGAGGAAAATTCCTGATGGGAAGCTGGCTGGTGAAGAAAGAGGGACATATTTGTAATTAAGAAAAAAATCAAACGGGTAGAGATTGTTACAGGATTTACAAAGGGTTGATGAGGCTATGGGACTTGTGAGAGCATTACAGCCTGTTTGCTTACTCCAACTGCCATTTCAAGATAGATTTAGAGGATTGGTGCTTTTTTTTTTTTTTTTTAACTTGAGTATTTCTTATTTACATTTCAATTGTTATTCCCTTTCCCGGTTTCCGGGCCAACATCCCCCTAACCCTTCCCCCTTCCCTTCTCTATGGGTGTTCCCCTCCCCATCCTCCCCCCATTACCGCCAACAATCACGTTCACTGGGGGTTCAGTCTTGGCAGGACCAAGGGCTTCCCCTTCCACTGGTGCCCTTACTAGGCTATTCATTGCTACCTATGAGGTTGGAGTCCAGGGTCAGTCCATGTATAGTCTTTGGGTAGTGGCTTAGTCCCTGGAAGCTCTGGTTGGTTGGCATTGTTATTCATATGGGGTCTCGAGCCCCTTCAAGCTCTTCCAGTTCTTTTTCTTTTTTTTTTTTTTTTGGGTTCTTTTTTTTTTTTTTCGGAGCTGGGGACCGAACCCAGGGCCTTGCGCTTCCTAGGCAAGTGCTCTACCACTGAGCTAAATCCCCAACCCCAAATATACTTTTTTTTTGGGGGGGGGTTCTTTTTTTCGGAGCTGGGGACCGAACCCAGGGCCTTGCGCTTCCTAGGCAAGTGCTCTACCACTGAGCTAAATCCCCAACCCCTCAGTTCTTTTTCTGATTCCTTCAACGGGGGTCCTGTTCTCAGTTCAGTGGTTTGCTGCTGGCATTCGCCTCTGTATTTGCTGTATTCTGGCTGTGTCTCTCAGGAGAGATCTATATCCGGCTCCTGTCGGCGTGCACTTCTTTGCTTCATCCATCTTGTCTAATTGGGTGACTATATATGTATGGGCCACATGTGGGGCAGGCTCTGAATGGGTGTTCCTTCAGTCTCTGTTTTAATCTTTGCCTCTCTATTCCCTGCCAAGGGTATTCTTGTTCCCCTTTTAAAGAAGGAGTGAAGCATTTGCATTTTGATCATCCGTCTTGAGTTTCATGTGTTCTGTGCATCTAGGGTAATTCAAGCATTTGGGCTAATAGTGAAGGATTAAAAATTAATAATAAGCCGCCTAGCTACCCAAAAAGAAGAGGTAGGGTCTGTGAGAACATGAACTTTTCGCCCCTCCCTTGCTGTGCAATGGTTCCCGGAACATTCTTGCATGAAAGGTTTCCTGGAACAGCCACAATGACCCATAGCCTCCGGCCACAATGGTCCAATGGCCCTGTAAAATGTCACTACCCCTAATCACAATGTCACAAAGTCCTAAATTGTATGGGCAGTTTATGGTTTTGGAATTCCCCTCCTCCCTCCCTCTTGATCCTCCTGGTTTGTGGTTTTTTCCTTTATAAGCTCTGTGAAAATTCAGGTCGGGGTCGAACTCCTCTACTCCCTGTGTGGTGTATGAGTCTCGACCCCAGCATGCTGGCCTGAGCTCTCGTTTCATCTCGCTCACAATAAATCTTCCTCGTGTGATTACAGCAGGTCGGTGTCTGTGTCCTACTGGGTGCGCGTCTTTCCCGAGACTTGAGTGGGGGGCTCCCTTCGGGGGTCTTTCATTTGGGGGCTCGTCCGGGATCTGCGCGACCACCCAGGGGTCCTAGACCCACTTGGAGGTAAGATTCTCTGTTTTATCTCAGCGCTGTGTCTGGGTCTGTGTCTATGTTCTGTCTGGGAATCTGGTGCGATCGCTGTTTCGGTTTTGCGGACGCTCAGTGAGACCGCGCTCCAGGAAGGAGAGCGGGGTGGATAGGGATAGACGTGTCCAGGTACCCACCGTCCGTTCGCCCTGGGAGACGTCCCAGGAGGACAAGGGGGGACCAGGGACGCCTGGTGAACCCCATCTGATAGGTCCAGAGGAGACTTTACTCCTTGACGACCGGTTTGTTAGGCAAGGTCTGCGACCTGCCGATCAGTTTCAGTGCCTCTGGTCGACACGAAGTCGACGTCGGTTTTTTTTTTTTTTTTTTTTCTCTTTTGTTTGTGCTCGTGTGTGTGAGTGTGTGTGAATTAAGTCCTGTAGTCTGTGTTTTTCGGTACCGGTTTAAGGTCTTAGTGCACTGTCTGGGCAGATGAAGGATTCCTGCCCTGTGCACGAGAGTCTTAGTGCACTGTCTGGGCAGAAGAAGGTTTCCTGCCCTGTGCACGGGTGGAAGAAGGTTCCCCACCCCGAAATGGCGCCTGTGAGTAGATGAAGGATTCCTACTCCGAATAGTCTTTTTCTTTCTTTTTTTTCCTTTTTAGAAAGCGCACCGGGGGCCGCCCCAATCGCGCAGGCTCTGGGACTCGTGAGAGACGTTCCACGAGTCAGCCTTTGTTGGGTCCTGGCTCTGGGACGCGTGAGAAACGTTCCTCGAGCCGAATTTTGTCGGGAGGACCCGGCAACGGACAGTCAAAAAGATCTGACTGTGACTTTGGAGGTCGAGTTCGGCTGCCTATTTAAGTATAGGCACGGACAAGTGTGCTTAGATGTGTTAGTGTTTGTTGTCTGTATTCTGTTTCTGTGTTTGGTATCCCAGAAGCAGCTAAGGTTAAGCTGCAGTTTGGGCCAGGTACTGAAGGTACCAGGCATCTGTGGAAATTGGTTATAGGATGCTTTGTCTTGGTCTTGTTTGTCTGGATTGTTTTCTGTGGTATTGTCCAGTGTTTTTTTGACTTTTGTTTCGTGTTTGAATTTGGACTGACGACCGTGTTTAAAATCTTGGACTGACGACTGTGTTTGAAATCATGAAACTGTTTGCTTTGTTCGTCGAAGAGTTTTACTTGGTCCCCTTAATGCTTAGTAAGAAACTTAATCTTATGGACCCCGCTCTAGTGGCGGTGTGTTGGTTGATAGCCAAAGTTAATTTTTAAAATAGTGTTTTATCTGTGCTTGTGCTCACAGCACACAGTAGAGGGAAGCGAAATTAGCTGCGGAGCTGCTGCAGCGAGCATGGGAACTTCTCAAGTCTCACCCAATTTTTCTGGCTCTTCAGGAGCTGTTTAAAAGGAAAAGGCTTAAGGTAAAAAGAAACACTATAGAGAGATTTCTTAGTGAATTACTACACCTTGGTTCGCGATCTTTGGGAATCTCATGGTGGACAGCTGAGATAAGCTGGAAAAGGATTTAAATTTTGCTTGGGAGCAAAGAATCTTAAAGGTGGAGTTTCAGCCGGTATGACACTTAGTGCGTAGCTGCCTAAAAGATCAGAAATGCTGTTAATAGGCTATAAAAAAAGGGACAGGCTGTGTTAGAAATGCTACAGAAGAATAATCTAAAAAGGCTGAGAGCTAGGTGGGGCTATAAGGAAAACAAGAACAGGAAAGGAATTTCTGACATTTGCTCACAGAAGGAGAGTGCTCATTTAGAGAAGTTCTTTAAGGAAGCCTGCCTTATCTGCTGTCTTTATTCCAAGGGAGGAGTCAGTCTCCAGCACTAAATTACTTGGAGGTAGCCAAGGTCAGGATTAATGTTTTCTTTTCCTTGGCCCCTTTAAACCCAGTGAGACAGTTTGGTAAAGGGCTACTACTGAGGTCCTGATAGCCCCAGGTGAACTGGTTACAATTCTTTTATCAGCCCCCTGGCATCTAGCACCCAGGTTCTAACCATCTCTCCATCCTTTTGTTATTAGTTGTTACTAGAAGCCTAGTGTCATTTGGAGGCTGGTTCTCTTGAGAGGCAAAGCCATGGAGCTGACACTGACAATGGCCTTTTTGTTCCAAGAAAGGCCTCCTGGTTTAGCTGTGTGACTAAATGCTGTTTGCCCTCTTCGGTAGACTCTATTCTCAAGATTCTCTTGTTTTCTCACCATCCCATTTGATATGCTTGTTAGTAACTGTTACAGGTCTTCTTTACCACCGATGAAAGACGGAATCCTACTGGAGACCAGAAAAAAAAGGGTTCCAACACGCATAGAAGGCCCTCACTTCTGCCTGCTCTCTTCATACCCCTGAAGGTAGGGAGTGCTCCAGGTCTGCCCCCAGGCTCCAAGGGTGGGTCTCCTAGGGGCTGGAAAATGCCCCACCAATCTGGCTAAGATAAGGAAAAGATATGAAGAGAAAGTTACAGAAACTTGAAGGGTTAAGCTAAGTCGCTGAGAGAGTTATTGTAAGTTGATGCATGGTTCAGGGTCTGTGCAGAAAAGTGGACAGCACCTAATAGCTGTAGAAGAAGATGCAGAGAGACTGAAAAAAAAGAAAGAAAGAAAGAAGGTAAAAAGAGCAGGAAGCTAGGGAAGAAAAGAGACTAAAAGAAGAGGAAGCTAGAGAGCTAAAGAGAGATAAAAGACAAGAGAGGAACATATACTGGCCACAGTAGTTAGGGAACCTAGGAAGACAGTACCTGGCAACAGAAGAGAATTCCTGGCTAAAGATCAGTGTGCCTAATGCAAAGAAAAAAAAGACACTGGGTCAGGGACTGCCCCAGAAAGAACAAGAGGGGACACTGGAGAGCCTCTTGGTCCTAGAGTGCTGGCTATGTACAGAGATAGAAGGGAAGTGTGGATGCAGGGACCCAATGCTCTGTGCTCCTATGCCCCCCTCCAGTGGGCCAGTATCCAAAGACCTTGGGTACAGGGGCCTACTGGCAACAAACAATACTTATGGACTGCCCGAAGAACAGTGGACCTTGGCGTGGGCCGGGTAACCCACTAGTTCATAGTCATCCCTGACTGCCCCTATCCCTTGCTCATGAGAAAATTGCTCTCCAAAATGGCTTGCGTGGGCTGAAATGGCTGGGTGAGGCCATGTGTATGCATACCTACAGACTGTGTATGCGGAGCTTAAGACCTGTCTCAGTGCACCAGTACCTGATGCTGGGAGACGAATGGCTTAGCGCTGTTCTACTTGGAACATATCACTCCTGCCAGCCGGGCACTAACAATTATCACCCAACCCAGGACTTAAACTGTGATAGAGTGGCTGATGTTCTGCCTTTGAATAGAGTGTCCCAAAAGATGGGACCACTGGTCAGCTGCCATGGACTAGATTCTCCACCGGTTGGGGACAATCTGGTCACCTTGCTGCCCAATCCGGACCTGGAGCCACCACAGCACGAGTGTCAAGTACTGGCAGAAGCCCATGGGTGGAGGAAAGACCTCTGCGACTGGCTGATTGACCCCTGCTGAAAGCCGAGGACCTTGTCCACAGACGGGAACAGTTCTCTTCATGAATGAAGGTCAGAGACAAGTGGGTGCTGCCATGGTGGACAACACAATGTCATCTGGGATGGCTGAACCTCTACCCCCCCAGTACATCAGCACTGCAGATGCCTTTACCATCTCTTGGATGCCCTGGTGAAGCCAACAACTGTGAGTACTATTCATTGCTCAGGATATCAGGAGGGAAGAGATTCAGTGACATGGGGCAATAACGAAGCAGATAAAGTGGCTCGAAAAATGGTTATGCAGGAGCCCATCCTGGTTGCAGGCCTGCAAGAGACAGCCACTGGGAACTGGGATCGGACTAAGGGATGGCCTCACTTAGAAAAGGCCCAAATTGCTTAAAAGATAAAGGACAATGGCACATTGAGGGGAAAGCTATACTTCCCAGAGAACAAAGAAAAGACTCACTTTGCCAAATACAGAAATGGACTCAATTAGGAGATAAAAAGTTTGTCCAAGTAGTTAAGTGTATGTAATAGACTTTAAGATTTTAGCCAGAGAGACAGTAGAAAGTATAAGGTATGTCAATAAGTGAATGCTTAGCAAGCAAACAGGGCAAAGAGATCTAGAGAGTTTGGTGAAAAGTCGAAGTGAACTTCACTGAGATAAAACCAGAAAAATATAATCACAAGTATCTCCTAGTGCTTGTAGATACTTTTTCAGGAATAGATAGAAGCTTTCCTCACCAAACAAGAGACGGCCTCTGCAATCATCAAGAAGATACTGGAAGAAATCTTCCTCCGATTTGGAATGCCCAAGGTAATCTGGTCAGACAACGGCCCTACTTTCGTTGCCAAGGTAAGCCGGGGTGTGGCCAAGTATTTAGAGGTCAATTGGAAATTACATTGTATTTACAGACCTCAAAGTTCAGGACAGGTAGGGTAAATAAATAGAACTCTAAAAGAGACCCTGACCAAATTAACCATGGAGACTGGCACAGACTGGGTGACACTCCTTCCCTCTTGCTCTCTTCAGAGCAAGAAATACCCCTTCCAGATTCAGCCTTACCCCCTTTGCGATCTTATATGGGGCCTCAGCCCCCCTGACTGTATTAGATGATGTTACTGAACCAACATGTCATAGTGCCATAGTAATAATGATTTGTGTGCCAGGCTAAAAGACCTACAGGTGATACAGAAAGAAATCTGCTCACAGCTGAAAGCAGCCTATGCCCCGGAGACCCCTGAGACATCCCATCAGTTCCAGGTTGCAGCTACACTGAGCCCAGACACTCGAGCCTCGCTGGAAAGGACCGTACCTGGTGCTGCTGACCACCCTGACAGCTGTCAATTCTCAGCCCTCACCAGCCGTGTACTAGCTGTTGGGGCTGAGAGCTGGGACCTAGAGGGAAATTCAGTCATGTTTGTCCTGGGTTCTATCAAGATAGGTGTGGGATAGGCTTGATTTCCATTACAAATGATGTAACATTGCATATGTTAGTACTCTTAACACTTCTTGGGACTGTGCCTCAGGGATCACAGTCCGTATAAGCTTAGAAGTTCTAAAAGCTAGTCATGACCTTGGTGGATAGGCTTGGATAGTGTCCAGGTTAGAATCCTCATGTTAAGACTACAATACCAAGCTGTTATGCTAGATGAAGCTGAGTTCTCCATGAAGTTCTAGGATTAGAACTATTAACAAAAAGAAGAAGTGGGGAATGAAGGATTAAAAATTAATAATAAGCCGCCTAGCTACCCAAAAAGAAGAGGTAGGGTCTGTGAGAACATGAACTTTTCGCCCCTCCCTTGCTGTGCAATGGTTCCCGGAACATTCTTGCATGAAAGGTTTCCTGGAACAGCCACAATGACCCATAGCCTCCGGCCACAATGGTCCAATGGCCCTGTAAAATGTCACTACCCCTAATCACAATGTCACAAAGTCCTAAATTGTATGGGCAGTTTATGGTTTTGGAATTCCCCTCCTCCCTCCCTCTTGATCCTCCTGGTTTGTGGTTTTTTCCTTTATAAGCTCTGTGAAAATTCAGGTCGGGGTCGAACTCCTCTACTCCCTGTGTGGTGTATGAGTCTCGACCCCAGCATGCTGGCCTGAGCTCTCGTTTCATCTCGCTCACAATAAATCTTCCTCGTGTGATTACAGCAGGTCGGTGTCTGTGTCCTACTGGGTGCGCGTCTTTCCCGAGACTTGAGTGGGGGGCTCCCTTCGGGGGTCTTTCAATAGCCACTTATCAATGAGTGCATACCATGTGTGTTTTTCTGTGATTGGGTTACCTCACTCAGGATGATATTTTCCAGTTCCATCCATTTGCCTAGAATTTCATAAAGTCATTGTAGAGGATTGTTCTTATGCTGTTGCTTTACATCCTGGTGATTGTGAAAGGTTTTCATTTAGTGAGCTTGCTTATAATTTTACAGAGCCCATGAAGTGACATCATTGAAAAGTTTTAAAAAAAAAAAAATGGCTAACATTATGTAATTTTGTCGCTGATTCAATACAAGAAGTTAGTATTTTGAATCCTTCAATATATATTATTCATTATATAGGCATTTTATTAGCTGACCCTTCTGGAAGAATTTTACTACAAGCCTTTGCTCTTACAACGTGCTTTAAATTTTGGGGAGTAGCTGTTGCTCCAGAAAAGATTCAATATTCCTTTTCAATATTTGAGACATCGGTTATATCCTAAACAAAACAGAAAATTCAAGATAGTTTACTTTAAATAATCTTTAAAAGATTTTTAGGTTTGTTAATTGGCTAAGACCTCACCTTAAGTTCACCACAGGAGGAGTTAAGCCTTCGTTTGATATCCCCAAGGAAGATGCAAATTCTATTCCCCTAGACAGTTAACTGAGGAGTGACTGAATAGCTTTACAGAAAGTAAAGAGAGCTAGATGCAGAATTGTAAGATTGAGTCATGGAAGTATTTTAAAAAAGAACCTGATGAAACATACCTTATTCCAAACAGCAATTAAATTGGTTATCTAATGAAAAGGCAACACGTGTAATTGGATCACGTTCATTCTCTTGACTTTCCCCCCTGCTTCAGCGCAGATTATTGGATTATGTGTTGTAGCTGCTGTTTTTAAAATGTTAAAAAAATCAAATTTCCAATTCGTATACTGATAACCAATGATAGCTTATGATTTGCAATTGATTATTATTTGTGCAAATACAACTGATTTAAGAGAATGTACTATTCCTTTATAGGCCATTTAAGATACCAGGTAAATTATAGGCCTTACATAGGAACAATTAGCCAAACGATCTCATTCTTTATATCATCAAAATAGTTAGAGACAATAATTTGGTATACAAGTCAAATTGTAAATACAAGTCCTCAGTGTCCTCAGTTTCTTCCTGTATCACATAATGGTGATAATCCTCGAGGACGTATACCTTATAAGTTATGGCAAATAGATGTTACCCATATTATTGAGATTCCTTATAATTCTCAAAGACAAGATATTGTAAAACATATATTATAAAACCTAAAACAATATCTTAATAAATAAAAAAGGGGGAATTATTTCCCTGTATGTCATACAATTATTTAAATAATGCTCTTTTTATTTTAAATTTTAAATTTTGGATGCCAAGGAACTCTGCTGAGTGTTTATGGCACCCTACAACTAGGCATACTTCAGTGAAATGGAAGGATCTACTTACTGGCATATAGCATGATCCACGAGACATGCTGATGCTGGGACAAAGGATGATGCTGACCTGTGTGTGAGCTTGCTGAGGGCCCTGACAATGGTGACAGGAAAGCTGTTTTGGGCGTATGTTTCTGACCCATCTTTACTTGCCTATAACCCCGATTGGACAAGCTGCCTTGCCTCAAGCTTTTAGACCTTGTGGGACAGAGAACATGGGGACTATAGAAAATGCCTTCAGAAAATCAAAGAGAAGTTATGACTTTTCTCTTTCCCTTAATGTGACAAGTTATTCTGACTCAATCATAGACTGGTCAACCCAATATTGGAAAGAACAGTTTTCATTTGGAAGATTGATTCTGGACATTTTCAGAGACATTTAAAAGTTCACAACAATTGTCTTGTATGGAGTCACATTGGCAGTGGAAAAAATTGATACAGGATCTAGATTTTAAACAAATGTTAGTACATGTGCTAAAACTCCTAATCTTTTATTTATTGGTCATGTTAAAGTTACTTTTGTTTCTTCTACAATATTTAATGCAAGTTATATTGATTGTACACTCTCTAATGTTGTTACTGTATTGAAATCTGTCATATACCAGCCTTTGTTTTATTTCTTGTGAGTATTATAGGACCTTGATATTCTAAAAGGCTTACAAATATTGGAAGAAGTGAGTCAGGCTTTAAACAGAAGCAATAAGTAAGATAGTGGGTTTGGTTATTTTTGGTTATTGCTGGTATAGTGGTATAGCTATTTAATTAATAACACTATTGCTTCGACCCAAGAAGTTAAGACAGTTACTTTTGTTGATCATTTAGCAAAAACATTAATGTTTTGAGTATTCAAGAAGATTTATACGTTTCGAACAATGGATTGATGGTCTTGGTATTATCCGAATGGTGCTGATGCTGGAGATTCTTTGCAGGAATGCCATCTTTGTGAGGCTGCTGGGGACCAGAGAGCTCTGCTCTGGTTATGCAGATCTCAGGCAAGGTTCTTTTGCCTGTTGGTCATTCTGGAGAGAAAACCAGTTGATGCTGAACCATCATGGGAAAGACTTTGACATCTTTGATGCTATTGTAGCAGCCATTGCTGCTGCAGCCACTGTGGCTGCAGTGTCTGGGATTGCCCTCCCCCAATCCGATGTTAAGGCAAGCACAGTAGTTAAACTCTCAGGAGAAGTTGCTGACAATTCAGAATTCTAAATTTAAATCAACAGTTAGTGCTCTTTTACAGCTTGACAATGGCCGGTGGGGTTATGGCCCTCAGGCGCCCGGGTAGTTGGCCTTGTGCTTCTTATCACATGTGCAAACAGCGCTCCCAGTCACAGGCAGTGACTAAGCAGGTGTTGCTCTCCTTGGCAGGAGACAATCCCTCTGCCCAAATCTGGCTCAGCCTTTACAAGAATTAGCCGAAGACCAACTCTTTGAGAACCAATCCTCACCTAAGACAGAGGGCTCTGAGACTGGCAGAGTTTCTCAGAGATAGGCAAGAGGTTGCACCCCAAAGTGTCCTAAGACAGGTGCTTCTTGATAAAAAAATAAAACTCGTTGGACCCCTGCTGAAGCCCTGCTGATGCATGTAGAAGCCTTTTGTTCCTAAGAAAGGAATGCCCTGGCCCTGAAGCAACATACCTGGGTGTTATACCTAGTTGATAATCAATTCCTGTCTTTTATTCCTCTTTCCTTTGTTCCGGAGGGCATAAGCCATTTTCTCACTGTGCTTCCTGAATTTTCCACCCAGTGTACTTGGGGTATATATTCGGTGACTAAAGCAAAAGATTTTGCATTCTCATGACATAAATGACCCGAGTATGTGTTTTTTCTTAAACCTCAAAGGCCTCCGTCCAGCTCTCAGTACCATGTCAGCTTGGGCACTGACAACATACCTTCCCCAGCGGAGGGCTTCTTATGGGATCCCATCTTGTCTTTGGACTCAGCAGAATCCCACAGAATGGCTTCTATGTTAGTAAGAGCAAATTTGATTGGACACTCACTGTGTGCCAGGTATTGTGCCAGCAACTGTGCCTTCCTCTCGTATGATGAGAATTTGATCCCTAGACATACCCACATCCCTGATGTCTTTATATTTCACCAAGATACCTGTGAGAAATGGTGAATGTTTTGCAAATACTAGATAGGAAACATTACTACTAGCTCAGTTTTTCCAACTTGAAACACTCCAGCACTGGGGAACTAAGAAATAAGAGGATCATAAGATCTGTGGTGGTTTGAATGAAGATGGCCCCCATAGTTCCATAGGAAGTGGCACTATTAGGAGGTGTGGCCTTTTTGGAGAAGTATGTCACTGAGGGGTGGACCTTAAAGGTTTCAGGTGCTCAAGCCAGGCCCAGTGTCTCTTCCTACTACCTACCAATCTAAATGTAAAACCCTCAGCTGCCTCTCCAGCACCATGTCTGGCCACATTCCCCTATGCTTCCTAACATGGATGGTAATAGACTAAACCTTTGAACTGTAAGTCAGCTGCAATGAAATGCTTCCTTATAAGAGTCATTGTGTGTCGTTCACAGCAATAGAAACCCTAAGAGATTATATTAGTGTGGGCTACACATCGAGTTCTGACTAGCCTGGGCTACATAGTTTGAGACCCTTTCTCAAGAAATCAAAACAAAAGCAAGGAAGGCATCAGGAGCTGAATGAATTTGTAGCTTATTTACTATCAGAACCAGCAAGTCAGGAAACCAGGAATCAAGCCTAGACCCTGTGGCTCCACAGCCTAGGTCTGTCACAAGTGTGTCAGGCTGATCACCTGGTAACCATGGCAGCGTCATCCCCAGTGTCCATATATCCACAGTGAAGTGCATTTTCCTGTGGAAGTCATATCTGAAATAGACTCCACTATCCAATTCCTTTTATGAAAATTATTCCATCTCTTAGAATAAAGTGTGGTTCTCCCGGTGCTCATGGACATCAGCTGATCTGATCCAATCCATGCAGGCAAAGGGAGTAGAGATGGGTTGGGGGAGTGAGGGGGTGAGGCGTGAGTATGTATGGTGAGTGACCACACCCAGATGAGTTGGTCAGGAGGTAGACCAACTTTACTTAGGATGATTCAAGGCTTATACAGTTTTGGGGGACTGAGGGTAGAAACATTCAGGAAGGGCAAATGTCATTGGCTGAGGGCTTAAGGTACTAAAGTGACTCATTAGCATGGGGATGTATTTCAGCAATCTCAGGTGCTAGC
Source organism: Rattus norvegicus (assembly GCF_021556685.1). Classification (NCBI taxonomy): domain Eukaryota; kingdom Metazoa; phylum Chordata; class Mammalia; order Rodentia; family Muridae; genus Rattus; species Rattus norvegicus. Next base: position 1,569,497 of record NC_141549.1, on the reverse strand, counting down.
TGAACAGGTTCTAATCAGGATAAAGGAAATAGATCCTGTAATCTAATTGAGACCATGTGGCATTCATTCCTCTGGTAAAGGCATATGTGCAAGAGTTTTTTTGTTTTGTTTTTTGTTTTTTTTTCTGAGCTGGGGACCGAACCCAGGGCCTTGCCAGGGCCTTGAGCTTGCTAGGCAAGTGCTCTACCACTGAGCTAAATCCCCAACCAAGAGTTTTTTAATTCTCCAGACAAGGTCAGAGAATGAGAAACCCTGCTAATGAAGGGACTCTCCCATTACTTGCCAAGCCACAGACTGCTATCCAATCAATGGTAGACTTTGAACTTAATTAATAGTTTTCCCACAGCAAAGGGCCCTTTGAGATGCCTCTTTGAAATGGGATCCAGCAGGAAAGTAAGTACCTAGCTGACTTGAGTACTGAGTGACCACCGTTCAGTGTCTGCTGGGACCTTGAAGGGGATTCCAATGATGCCTCTGTTTTCTCACATCAGGAGTTAAATCTTCAGGATGAGGAAGAGAGGCTAGGTCAGACATGCAGTTTGCGGTGACTAGGTTGATGTTACTGAGTCTCAGACATCACAAGTTCATGTTAGTAGCTCTGAGACTCCTGGGGTGGAAGTAAGGATGCTCAGGCCTCTCCTCTGGACGATGAACAATATTCTGAACTTCCAGTCCTCACTGTGAGGAGGATGGCCCCAAACAATTCATCTGTAGCTAGCCGCCAGGTACCTTCTGCTGTAAAGGTATCCAGACTAAAAGGAACAGACCAGGAATGCCCACTGCCCTCCAAGGACTGTCAACAGGAGATGACCCATCCTCAATAGGGTCAAGGTGGACAACAAGAGTCCACTTAGCAGGGTTAGGGAGAAGCTGGCTGGAGAGAAATGGCTCGGCGTCACCCAAATTTGGTTACCAGCATCCACATCGGTAGCTTACAGCCCTCTTAACCCCATCTCCATTCTCAACTCTTCCTGGTAATTTTGCTACCAATCATGACACTTGAAGGGATTCTCCCTTTCCCCCTTCCTCCCCCTGGCCCACAAGTTCCAAGGCACGATGTGACTCTAATTCCAGAATCAGTCAGACCTCGGCCAGAAGCCTCAGAACAAGGCCGGAAACTGTTACTGCCATAGATAAATTCCAGCAGAAGGTGAGTTTATTTGGCAGAAGTTGCAGGCTACACAGCCTTCCTTAGAGGAGACTGTAAAAACTAATCAACTTGAGTACTTCAGAAATACCCAAAGGTAGACTCTTTATAAGTCTATCTGGAGAAATCACCATGGTGTGTACCACTGAGAAATGTCAGGAAGAGTCTCTAACATCCTGGGTTTCCTTTCTTTAAAAAAAAAAAAAAGATTCCTTATTTTTATTATTCATATGTATATGTGTGTACCTGTGTGAATTTGTGTCACGGCATGTAGATACCCACCCCCCAGAGACCAGAAAGCATAATATCCCTTGGGATTGGAGCTACAGGCTGTTGTGAGGCTCCTGATAGAACAGGATGTGGATGATAGGAACCACGTTTCTTGCAAGACCAGTAAGTACTCTCTAACTCCTGAGCAATCACTCCAGCCCCACTGGGTTTTCCTGGGAGAGTCAGAAACCTTTCAATGAGACACAAAGATGGGGCTAAAGAGGAAAAGCTGTTCTGTTCTGTTTCTATGGTGCTATTGTTTTAATCACAGGAAGGTTTATGCAGTATATCTACAGCATGTAATGTATAAAACGTGCCCAAATTCCCACTGACATCAGAATAGATAACGGATCATCTATCTTAATTAACAACGTTGTAGACAAAAAGACAAAGAAACTTTCACCAGAATGATGTGTTGTTTAATTTCTATGCTCTGTCATTGGTTCTGGGTATTGTTAAAATGTATGCATACTGTGTTTCCAAACTTAAAAAAAAAAAGCAAACAAACAAACAAATTTCCTGACTCCAAAGCTCTTGTTATTTTAACTCAGTTGTTTCAACATCAGCAGAGTAGAGAAAGGCTAATCTCTAACCTCTGACCTCTGCCTAGCCCCACCCCATCCTTCTCCTCTAGAGTTAAACATTGTATACATCTGATGTTGACCTTCCCAGTTTAGGACTCTTCAACCCACCCTAGGGAGGATGAATTCTTTCACTCTCTCCCAAGTGGAAGGATACAAGAGTGAGGCATGACTTGCCCAGAGCTCCACTGTCCAGGGGGGAAGAAAGTAGAAAGAGCTATTGGAAGTTAACATCACCTAGTGACCATTCAGTTACTGCCTTGCTAGGATTGTCAACCACATAAGGCAGAAAGTTAAACTTACCTGACTGACAGTCCCCTTATTTGTAAACTATCAGCTGCCATTCCATGCACTGGTTAAAAAATAAAAGACTTCTGATTTGGTTTGGTTGGCTGGCTGGCTGGCTGGCTGGTTGGCTGGTTTTTGAGACAGGGTTTCTCTGTGTAACAGCCCTGGCTGTCCTGGAACTCCTTTTGGAGACCAGGTTGGTCTTGAACTCACAGAGATATGCCTGCCTCTGTCTCCCAAGTGCTGGGATTAAAGGTGTGCCCCACCAAGCCCTGCTTGGGCCCCCCCCCCCCCAGCTGGGGACCGAACCCAGGACCTTGCGCTTGCTAGGCAAGCGCTCTACCACTGAGCTAAATCCCCAACACCCCCTGCTTGGTTTTTGACTTGAGAGTTTTGCTAGCTATCCCAGACTGGCCATGAACTTGTGGTCCTGTCCCTTGTGCTTCTCCTGGGTGCTGGTGAGACAGACAAGCATAGGAGACCGTTGAATAATCTTGGATTCCATTTGGTTTGGGGTTATGCACACTCTCCCTTCTCATAATCAGGTACTTGGAAGCTCAGTACCCTCACCACACTGTGGGTGCACACACGCTCTTCAAATCTTCTAAAAAAGTAACTTAAAAACCTGGAAGAGCCTGGTGTGACTATATCTATAGCCCCAGCTATAAGAAAGGCTGTAGCAGAGTGTTCTCTTGAGTGTGTGTGTGTGTGTGTGTGTGTGTGTGTGTGTGTGTGGTCTTAAACTCCCTTTGTAGATAAAGATAATTTTGACCTCCTCCTAAATGCAGAGAGTCCAATATTTTGAGGCCAGCTTAGACAACACAATGGGTCCTCATCTCAAAATCAAAATGTAGACAAAGGAGTTTGCACTGGACATAAGTGCAAACACCTGTAGTCCCAGAACTGGGAGTTGGAGGCAGGAGGATCAAGGTCATAACTGGTTTCAGAGCAAGTTCAAGGCTGGCCTGGGCTTGAAGAGATCCTATCTCAAAACAAACAAAACAAACAGAAAACAAAGGATTGTGAAAGTTCTCGTGGGAAAGAAATGATAAATGTTTTTGCTTAGCTTGCCTGGACTTGAACATTACCCAAAGTCTGCGCACAAACTGATGGCCTGTAAATGTGTGCTGTTGTGTGTTGGCTGGGCGAGCAGACTACATAAGGCTATGGTTCCAGAAGTGTTTGCTGTGACGATGTCCTGGGTCAGTTAAACCCTGCCACACCTCCACTGCCATCACTTTCCATGCCACTTTGCCACTTTGAATGTCCAGGAGATCTGACACTGCTCACACCTTTGTACCCTGAGGAATGTTGAAATTATCAAGGGCCTGACTGAACAGCTGCAGGCTGGGAAAAGCCTGGAAAACAGCTCAGAGAAAAGCAAAGGAATTCTGCTGTGTTTTGAATGTAGCCCAGGCTGGCCTTGAACTGTCAATCCTCCTGTTTCTCCCTAGAGGTCTGGGAACACAAGGAGGTGCCACCACACCCTGTTTTACTTGAGATGTTTTTACTATCTCATTTTCTTTTAGGGTGGATATTGAAGATGCAGGGTTGGGGGTGGAGGCACTGCCTAAGACTACGCTGCCAGTAAACACAATCCCGGGATTTGAACCAACTCCTTGCCTCCATTACTAACAGAAACTAACTCTGAGATTCTTCAAATGGCTATCCCGGCATTGTCTGCAGACAATTTTTATGACAACACCCACCTCCAGGAATCAAAACGAGATAATCTCTCTAGAGACTGAAGCGGAGAACATTCTCTAAGGGCTGGGGGTAGGGATGCCGGCTGCCTCCCGTCTCTACAGGGGATCCTAGAGCATTTAGGAAACTCCATGTTTGTATTGATCAGCTGGATTCAGCTCTGTGAACACACTGTGAGCATCCCTTGTGAACTCCCCAGAGCTCAGCCTGCAGGTACCACACTACTGTTAGCATTCACCCTTTCCCTCACTGTACACTTCTTGTCTCCCGAGATGAACACACGTTTCATCTTCCTTTACCTCCTACCCCTACCCCCCACCCCCCGTAGAATGTTTGGGACCCAGAAACAGCCAGACTGTAGCTCAATAAGTAGAGCCCTTGCTCAGCATTTACAAAATCATGCATCCAACGCCCCCCCCCCCCCCCCCCCCGCCCAGCACCAGGCATGTGGAGCACTTCCATAATCCCAGAACCGAATGCAGGAGGATCAGACGTTCCAGATCATTCTTGGCTACATGAGTTCAAGGCCAGCCTGGGCTACATGAAACCCTGTCTCAATAAAGTAAAATAATAAATAAATACTCGTCTTTCTAAAAGCACCAAGTCTCAGTCAGGCATGGTGACACACACACCCTTAACCCCGAGCTTAGGAGGCAGAGACAGGCAGATTGAGATGCCAAATCTCTTAAATTCAGACTCCATTTAGACCTAAGTTTGAACTCAGACAAACTCCCAAGTTTTCCCCCAACAAGACCCAAGCCTAGCTCCAGTCTCTAGGTTAATCCCCAACAAGACCAGCGTTTCCAGGTTACACCCTCAATAAGAGGAGTGACTCCAGGTTATTCCCCCAACAAACCTGCACCCCCAGGTTAAAGCCCACCAATGCAGAGGGGAGTAGAAGTTAAGTTTATGATATGACTCCCAGCACCAGCCAATCATGTTAAAGGCCACGGTAGCTTTCCAATTAGATGCTTGCATAATAATCCCTGCTTGCTGCTTCCTCTAGAGCCTTTCCCTGATGGACATTTGGGCTCCCCCACAACCAAAACTGTCCTACATAACAGTGGTGCATTGGGGGAAAGGGGGGCTAAGCTAGCTTGAATAAAGACCCTGCTGTGAGTTGCATCAGATTGGCTCCTGTTTTTGTTTTTTGTTTTTTGTTTTTTTGGGTTTTTTTTGGGGGGGGGGTCACTAACATTTCCCTGGCACAACGAGATCTCTGTGAGTTTGAGGCCAGTCTGGTCTCCAGAGCTAGTTCCAGGACAGCCAGTCTGAAACCGTGTCTCAAACCAAAACAGCATAATTAACAACAACAGCAACAACACTAACTCTCAACATTTCAAGACTTCTGCCTCACTTCCCAAACCACTGCAGAAGTCCGTGCCAACCTAGGGACACCTTTTCTAAGTGTTAATTCTGTGTGCTTTGGCCAGCAACTGCCATCCTTTTGTGCATAGAGAAGCTAGCTGGACGTGTTCATTCCACCAAGGAGGCTCCTCTAGCCCAGGCCTCCCTGTGGCTTTGGAAGTCCTTGCTTGGTACCAAAAGCCGAGGACAAGAAGGCTTTGTGCATTCCAGACACATACGTCCCCCCACCCCCAACAGCCATCCACTCTCTTCCAGTTGGATAGACCCGGCCACTATGCCCAGAGGTTCAGCCAGCCTCTATTTCCTGCTTCCCTTGGCCCCTTGCCTTTGGCCATGAGCAAGGAGAGCAAGCCCCTGCCAGATTCCCAGACATGTATCCTTCAGCAGCACAGGCTGAGGAGACCCAAAAACAGGCTGTAGCATGCACACGTCCTGAGGTGACACTGGAGCAAACTGCTGGCGTCCCTAGAGGTCCTCTGAGCCCCACATTCCACTCACTCTCTGTGGCTTTCTGCAGCAAGGAAATGGGAGCATCGCAGGATGGGGTAGCTCTCCGAGAAAGAACACTTCCCTCTGTGGGTGGCCATGAGTACCCAGACCGTTCAATACATTTTATCAAATATCAAAACAGGGCTGCAGATCCTACCTGGTTGCTTCACTGTGCTAAGACCTATGTATGCAGCCTTAGCTGAGCACTAGGTTCAGAGAAGAGATTTAGAAAATGACAGCGTAAGAGTGGACATCGTCGGCACTTACTCCCACTGCGTCCAGCCGGTTTGCGCATGCCCGTGATGCCTGGCCGATGCCTGGCCTAACCATCCCTCTAGTTCCTCCCATTGATGCCCACCTCCGAATTCAATGTCAGTGCTCCTTTCTGGGGAGTGCTATAGGAGGCCCTTGAGGTGGGCAGTTGCTATTGTTTTGTAAGCATTCCTTTGAATGTTTGGGGTGACTTCTGCGGTGAGAGAATGTCAACACTGCTGTTCTGCCAGCTTAATGGAGTGATTCCTGACATTCTAGTTCTGCTGGATTTTGTAAGAAAACAAGCACCTCTTCTACCACTAGCAATATTTTGTCTCTTGCCTCTTGTTGGGGCCAGGGGAGATGGCTCGATGATTAGGAGCACGCACTGTTCTTGCAGAAGACTTGGGTCCTAGCATCCACATGTAGTTCCAGGGAATATAATACCCTCTTCTAACCTTCAGGGCCATTGCATGCACAGGCAGTTACACACACACACACACACACACACACACACACACACACACACGTATTATACGATATATATTAATTTAAAGAAATTTGGGCTGAAGAGATAGCTCAGCAGTTAGGAACATACAGTGCTCTTCCAGAGAACCCCGACTCCGCTCCCAGCACCACATACATCATGCTGCTCACAGACACCTACAACTCCCGCTGCAGGGCGATCTGACAGCTCTGCCTCTGAAGGAACCTGCACTCATCTCCACATCTCCAAACACTGACACGTAATTAAAAATAATTTTAAGAATTAAAAATATAATAATAATAAAAAAATGTAAAGAAATTGAAGTTAAAGACCATGCAAGAGTGAGAGAAAAGGTAGGTAGCACACAGAGAAGCATTAGCATACTATCAAGAAGTGTGAAAAGTGGGCTGGAGAGATGGCTCAGCGGTTAGGAGCACTGACTGCTCTCCCAGAGGTCCTGAGTTCAAATCCCAGCAACCACACGGTGGCTCACAACCATCTGTAATGGGATCTGATTCCCTCTTCTGGCCTGCAGGTGTACATATAGATAGAGTTCTCATATACATAAAATAAAATAAATCATAAAAAAGAGAAAAAAAGAAATGTGAAGAAGAAAAGAGAAGTAGGAAAAGGTATTTGAATAGAACAGGATGCTCAGCTATTAGTAAACAGTGTAAATAAAACCCATAGCAGGGTATAATACTCCATCGTCAAACCAGTGCTGGAGAACGCCCCTGGCTGGCCTCAGGGCCCTCCTAAACTGAAGGCTTGTACTGCTGCACCATCCCTACAGAGAGACAAAATGACAGCAACCTACCTCAGTGACAGCTCTTTAAACAACAGCAAACAGGCATAGGGTGGCACACGCCTTTTAGCCGGGCACTTGGGAGGCAGAGGCAGGCGGATCTCTGAGTTCCAGGCCACCTGGAGCTACATAAGTGAGTTCCTGGTCTACATAGAGAGTCCCAGGCCATACTGACAGTATCTCTAAACAAACAAACAAAACGTCTCTGCTCAGACATAACGTATCTGTGAAATATGTATAACACACACACACACACACATACACATCTCTGTCTTGAGAGACTTCAATAGAACAAGGGGGCAAGAAGTTGGTGAGAAGGAAAATGTATGGACATCAGGGCTCAGACAAAACCTACACATCCAACCACTGAAGCAAATGCCTATAAAACCGCTGGAAAGAGCTCCCCCTCTAGTGGAAGGCAAAGAAACTGCTCTTCCTTACTGGCCCGGTACAGTGGTGTCTCTGAGATCTTCTGACATCCGTCAACCTTACAAACGCAGCATACACTCACTCAAAAGTCTCCTACATATAAATAAAAATACACATATACTTTCAAAAATTGGATTTTGTAGTGCGGAAAGCCAATCACTACCTGTCTACAGTTTTGGACTTATTAGTCCATCCGAGATAAACAGTGATGTATCCATGCCTGGGAACTCTGCAACACTTTCTTTACAGTTTTGTTTGTTTGTTTGTGGTTAGTTTAATTTTATTTTCCATGCATGGGTGTTTGGCCTGCACGGGTGCCTATCGCCATGTGCACAGTAACCCCGAGAAGCCATAAGAGGGCATTCCTTGGAAGTAGAGTTACAGACTCTACAGAGCTGTCATGTATACTGGGAATCCAACATCACTGTGGTTAAGCAACTAATCCATCCCTCCTCCTTCTGCTCAGAAGCAGCATCAGACGAATGTAGTTATACTCATTTCTGTGGACTTTTCAAGTTATTAATGGCCTTCTTCCATGATCGGTAGCTATAACTGAGATAAACATAAATGTACAAAGTATCTGTCATTTTAGGTATGTCTGAATAGATATTAAATAGATACAGAGTCTGTGGACAGAGACTAGGGAGAAGGCACCAAGCTTCAGACACTGGGCTAGAGTGATGGAGCCGGGGCAGAGGGGGTTTACACTATATACTTCATCACTTTGCTCTTCATAATCAATTTCTTTGAGACTGAATCTCATTGCGTAGCTCTGGCAGGCTTGCAGCTTGTTATACAGACCGGGCTCACATCGAACTCACAGAGATCCCCCTGCCTCGGCCTTCCAAGTGCTAAGATTATGGGTGTGTGACACCTCACTCACCAAATTGATTTTTTTTTTAAAAAAGATTTATTATTTTTATTTATATGAGTACACTGTAACTGTCTTCAGACACACCAGAAGAGGGCATCAGATCCCATTACAGATGGTTGTGAGCCACCATGCGGTTGCTGGGAATTAAACTCAGGACCTCTGGAAGAGCAGCCAGTGCTCTTAACCACTGAGCCATCTCTCCAGCCCAAATTGATTTATTTTTAATTTAATTACCTTTATTCCTGTAATTTAATTATGTGCATGCATGTGTGTATTCCTCTGTGTGTGTGTGTGTGTGTGTGTGTGTACTACATGGTGCTTATGAAGGGCAAAGCTGTTCCCAACATGGATGCAAACGCAGGTCAGCAGGCATTTTTACCCACTGAGGGTGGGCCATACTTTGTGATTGTTCACTGAAGAATACCCCATTGCACATGTTGCTCATTTTCCTTACTTTATTTAGAGTCAGGATCGCATTATGGAATTAGGTCTGATCCTGATAACTTCCTGCCTATACCTTTTGAGTTCTGGATGACAAATATGTGCCAGCAATGCCAGATTTTGCGTTTTCTTATTTTAAATTCAAGTAATTAAGTCGCTCACTGGCTCTGAGCTGCAAAAATCCTTGTGGGTTTAGGTTTCATTTTGTTCTACAATCTCACGCCCAGCTAAGCTAAATCAGAATGCCCTATCAAGTATAGCCAATTCTTGGCATTACCGAGATAAATCCTTCCCACAAAACCAGCTCATCTGGGCATCCTAATCCTCAAGGGGAGAGGGTGCTTTTTAAGAATTAGATCCAAGTCTTGGTGGCAGACCTGATGGCTCCTAGTTTGAATTTCTGCATCACAGCCTACAGGAGAGGGGGAGATGAAAAGGAAAGACGGCTGGTTAATGCAGGGACTGTGGTGTGTAACAGCCTTTCGGCTGACACAGCATGCTGGTACTGCAGAGACTGGGGAAATGCACTAGCATGCGAGAGGGCTCACTGCATGCTGGAGAGATGGTTCAGTGGTTAAGAGCGCTCACTGCTCTTGTAGAGCACCCAGGTTTGATTTCTAGCACCCGCCTCAAGGGTGATCACAACTGCCTGTACCTTCTTGGTCTTCGAATGGGTCTGAGGATAGGCCCCTTGTGGGATTACCCCTGGGGGTCAGAGGGTATGGCAGATGAGATCCCTGGCTTGGCTCCGGTTTATAGCATAATGACTGCTGGGACTGTGAACTCCTTAACGGTAGACAGCTACACGAATATGTGGTTATTTCCGTTTTCGCCTCTCCTAGAGACTACCAAATGTTAAGTCTCAAACCCTGCGACAAATGTCTGAGGCGCCTATCTAATATCAAACAGGACCTGGCCCCCAGGCTCCCCCAGCATCCCTCAGTCCCTACCTACTACAGGGCGTGGCTGGCATACCCTATCTTCTACCCCCAGCCCCTGATCTCCATCCCGGCTTCCGGCTGCCCTTCCTCCAAAGGCTCTTTTCTATAATCCAGCCATGTCGGTTACTCTTCCCTTTTTGCCTTTTGCCCTCCTGGCTGCTATAACTAGCTTCCTTCCTTCCCCTTTTCCTTCCTTCCCCCACTCCTCAAATGGTTCAGGGTCATGTCCTCTCTCTATTCTCCCAAATGTCTCTGCTTTTGCCTGTTCTCTCTTCTAGCTACAATAGACCCTCACCCCCACTGTTCCTAGGAGTAGTCACAACCTTCCTTTTAATTTTTTTTTTTTTTAACTTACCGAGCACTGGCCAGTGCAGGGCTAGCATATTTGCTAACTTATGCTCTGACTTCCGTTTACTTTTGTCTCTGGGCCATTACTTGCTTTTTTTTTTTTTTTAATTGTTTTGTTTGTTTCATTTTGTTTTGAGACAGGGTCTCCACTGTGTAGCCCTGGCTGTCTGTCCTGGAAGTCAATGTGTAGATCAGCTTGGCCTCAAACTCATAGAGATCCTCCTGCCTCTGCCTTCCAAGTGCTGGGTGTAGAGGCCTGCTCTGTCTCCACCTGGCTACTGTCCCTTGCTTTTAAACTGCTTTGAAGTCGTAACTTGTAAGAAATGGATAAAGGTGCAAGATAACTCTTCTCTCTAGATTTGAAAATTCTGCCTGTGCTAAGTTCACTTACTGCTGGTTTCACTGCTTACTGTTGTGTGGGGAAAGCCAGGTGCCTCCGAAGCCAGGAGCACCAAATGCACAAGCAGGTCGATATCCCAAGTCTAGGCAGCTGCTTGGACAGCGTGTAGCATCTCCCACCTTTGCTCTTTAGGAAGGAGTTAAATGAGTTTTATCGGCGGGTTTCTGCAGAGGGCAGACATTAAGCCCTCCATCCGTTCTCACTAGCCTTCAAAGAACATTTCCAAGATCCTAGGAGTCCGGGACTCAGAACTTGTGCCAGCCTGTGAGGGACACAGAGGAAGGTCTTCAATCTGAGACTCAATTTGACTGACTGTGAAATGGGCTCAGAAGCAGAGCCTGGGGCCTCCATCTCCACTTCGGTGCCTGATCCCCAAGGGCAGGGGTAGGGTGGGAAGCTGGACGGGATGCTCTGATGGAGAGGTTGCCTTTGAGATGGGATCCCGGACTGCGCCTTCTTTCAGGGTATGGTGGGGCTTCTAGAGGGGGCGGGCAGGTTCTCTGGAGCCAGAACCCGGAGCCGCCCAGGAATTTTGGCTCGGACTGCATTTCCTCGGGCCGGGCGGGCGCGATCCCCAGGAGGCGACTACGGACAAACGGCTGCACTCGGTGGCTCCCTACCATGCAGCCGCTGCTCTGCGCGCTGGCCGGGCTCGCCCTGCTCCGTGCCGGGGCGGGCGAATGGAGCCAGGGTCCCAGGGACATCCCCGGACGACGAGGTAGGAATGAGAGAGGAACTGGAGACAGACACCGGGAAAAGCAGAGGGAGGGAACGGAGATGGTGAAAGAAACAGAGATCGAAGGACAGAAAAGGGAGGAGATCAAGGAAAAAGATGAGTAAGAGAGGAGAGTCTGGGAACGAAAGAGGCTTTGGAAATGTATGTGGGTGAGGAGAGCAAGAGACGGGAGTTTGAGAAAAACACAAACAAGAAGGAAAGAAATAGGAATGGCAGGAACAAACGTGGAAAGAAAGATTTGGGGAAAGGAATGTGGCAACCGGATGTCAAGAGAGTTGGAGAAGACTAGCCGGCATGGGCGGAGGTCCAGCTGCAGGGTGTGGCCGCCCTCGGGCCAGAGCATCCAGGGGAAAGTTCCGAAGAGCATCCTGTTGGAAGGGGAGTCTGAAAGGGTCAATGGCCCAGGCAGGGCCAGTACCATCACTGGGGAGACGGATAGAAAAAAAAAAAGGTACAGTCTCACCTGCCTGGAGGCCTGAGGGATCTGTAGTGAGCTGAGGAGGCCATCCTTGAGGTGCCCAGAACGTTCTAAGAACTCTGGCTCATCCTAGCTGTCTAGAGGAGGAGTGAGCTCAGGCTGTGTTAAGGCAGATCCAGCACCAAATCCCAGGCCTCTGGCACCCTCGGTTGTTGTTCAGACAGGCAGAGATGCCCGGCACCGAAACTGAAGCTCTGGTTGCTTTTCAGGGCCCACAGAGAAACGGGAGACTAACCCAGATCATTAAAGGAGTCCCTGTGGGGTGAATCGCTTTTCTTCTCACAGGCTGACTTCAAGGAGTGTAAGAAAGGTCGCGCCCACCAGTGAACACGTAACACTAGCTCTCTCAGATCATCAACGCCTCTAGCCTCAGTTTCCCTATCTATTAAGGAGTGACTGGCAATCTGTCTAGCACAAGGCACCGACCTCCCCTTTCCTTCCCCTTTAGATCCTCTAAGTTCTTCTTGGACTACAGAGGTGGGGACCGGAGCTCAGCTGGAGCCTTCTGGAAGAAGGCGCTGTCAAGTAGTCATGCCCTCCCTGCACCCATTTGTTTGATCCAAGCAAGGTTGCATGCCTGGTTAAATTTGACTGACATGTCTACTGTCTCTTTAAATGTGCAATCTCTCTTCACTCTTCCTTTTTTTCCCCCTCCCGCTTGAAATCAATTGTTGAGAAAAGTTTTGCGGGTGGGCGGTGGTGCTTGCCTTTAATTCTAGCATTTGGGAAAAAGAAGCAGGCAGATCTCTGAGTTTGAGGCCAGCCTGTTGTATAGAGAGAGTTCCAGGACAGACAGGGCTACATAAACTCTGTCTTGAAAAATCAACACGCAAACGCACACGCACATGTACACAGGCACACGGGCACTCACGCACACGTACAAAGTGTGTGTGTGTGTGTGTGTGTGTGTGTGTGTGTGAGAGAGAGAGAGAGAGAGAGAGAGAGAGAGAGAGAGAGATATTGAATTTCTGGGTGTCATTCAACTATTCTCCCTCTGTGTTGTCTATAAAATTGAAGGCTATTTATAGAAGCTTGATCTAATTCCAGTTAGATTTTTCTTTTCGAAGAAACTACTTTCTACATGGTATTTACATATTTGGTATATATTTGGTTTTTCGAAACAGAGTCTCTCAGTGTAGCCTGGCTGTCTTGGAATTCACTGAGCTCTCTGCCTCCCAAATGTCAGGGCCATGCCTGGCTATTTTTAATATATATTTTTTGTAAAGAACAAGGTCTCTTGTAGCACAAGCTGGTGCTAAGCTTACCCTAGTGACTTTGAACTTCTGCTCCTCCTGCCTCTACCTTCCAAGTGTTAGAGAGGTATACTACCGTTTCTGTTTAGGTTGTGCTGAGGGGTAAACCTGGGGCCTCAGAATGTCAAGGCAAGCATTCTACCAACTGAGTCACATCCCCAGGTCATCTTTTATTTTAACGGAATGTCTCTGATTCCTGCTAAGGATAGACTCTTTTCTTCAAGGATGTAGTGGTCCTGCCTGTGACTCTTGTAGACTGTTAAGTCAGTAATTTGTTCAGTATTGTGCGTGGGGTTGCACAGTGTAAGTGAGGAAGTCAGAGGGCAGCTCTGTGGAGTCGGATCTCTCTTTCCACCTTTATGTGTGTTCTGAGGATAAAATTCTGGTCTCTGGGCGGAAGTTGTTACCCATGAATGGTCTTAGCAGCTCCCTTATAGAGACCTTTTCAGAGGCCAACCTCAGCTCAGTTGCTGTTTTGATTGTCAGAAGATTTCTCCATGTCTTCTTCTTCCTTTCTTCGCTCACTCACTCACTCACTTGTGTTTTTTGAGACAGGGTTTCTCTGTGTAGCTTTGGCTTCCTGGAACTGGCTCTGTAGACCAGGTTGGCCTAGAACTCACAAGGATCCACCTGCCTCTGCCTTCCCAGTGCTGTGACCAAAGGTGTGCACCATTACTGTCTGGCTCTTTTACTTTCTATAATTAGAAAATTGTATGTATGTATGCATGTATGTATGCATGTATGTATGCATGTATGTATGCATGCATATATGAATGCATGTATGTATGTATGCATGTATGTATGCATTATGTATGCATGCATGTATGTATGTATGCATGTATGCCTGTGTGAGTTCGTGTGCACCAGGGATTATAGATTATACAGTTATAGATTACTATAATGTAATTATACTATAATTATTAATTCTTAAGTAGTCTCGTTTCATTTATAATTTCACCTCTGCTGTCACCCCTGAATTATTTTAAAGGAAATTCCAAACACTTTATTTTTTTAAGTTCTTATTGTTTAGCTGTCTCATACAAAAAGCAGGTGTTCTTAGAGGCCAGAGGGCATAACATCTCCTGGAACTGGAGATATATTGCTGGGTCCTTCAGAAGACCAATAAAGTTAACAGGTGAGCCTTCTCTTCAGCCCTGTGTCTCTCTTTCATTTCTTAACTTTATTTGATCTACATGGGTGTTTTGCTTGCACGTATGTCTGTGTACCATATACATGCCTGGTGGCCAGAAGAAGACACCTTAGAATTGGAGTCACAGATGGGTGTGAGCCACCATGAGGTGCTCGGTATTGAACCCAGGTCCTCTAGAAGATCCAGAGCTCTTAACCCTTGATCTACCTCTCTCACAAGAGCTGTATCTCTTCTTGCAAGCAGGTATAATCATCCTCACCAACACCTCTGGATTATAGCATTTTTTTTTTACTATGCACACAGCCCCCTTACACACACACACACACACACACACACACACACACACACACACACACACACACACACACCATGGTTGTGACCAAACCACGAGGACCGAACCAACATAGAAGACAGAGACAGAAACAGAAAGGTATCTTGTTGCCCTCTGTGTTTACCCCCATTTTACAGATGGTATAAGAAAAAGTGCCCCTCACCTCATGGTAAGAGAACTAGGGATGCAGAGAACCAATATCAAGGTAGATTATTTTGATCTTGCAAAGTCAGGTGTCAGGCTACAGAAAAGACAAAAATGGTCGACACGTCAATTTGGCACAAAATAGTGTTTTTGTATGTTCCTAACCACATTTTCCTGCCCATGAATCCCTCATCAGCTAAGTTCTTTAGGGATGTACAGTCTTCCTGGTATCTAATATTACTGCCTCCAAATTCCCCATCCCATTCTTTCAGAATGCAAAGCCTAGCCTTCTCTGATGTTCATAGATAAACCTGGAGTTCAAGATGCCCTCCTTTGCACGGGCTCAGTCACATAACCTATTCTCTGAAACTTTTCAACTCTAAAATAAACTGAAAATCACCCAGGAGGCAGGCACTAGCTGCTAGCTAGGAAAAACAGGGTCATGTGTGTGGGGTGTGTGTGTGTGTGTGTGTGTGTGTGTGTAAGAATGAGGGAGACAGACAGACATAAAGTAAGGGAGAAAGAGAGTGAAAGGCAAGGAGAGAAAGACAAGGAGATACAAAGAGAGGGAAAAGAAAGAGAGAGGAGAGAGGCAGAGAGAGTCTCACTATTGTAGCCCTGGTTGGTCTGAAACGCACTACATAGACTAGGCCGACTTTAAACTCTCAGAGATCTACATGCCTCTGCCTCTCAAGTGCTGGCGTGTGTGTGTGTGTGTGTGTGTGTGTGTGTGTGTGTGTGTTCCATCTAAATTGTGTTTGAATTCTAAATGGCCTGAAAATGAAATATAATGATTTATTTCTTACAAGGGGAAACAGTGGGGACCCCAAGATACAAGAACTTAATTACACAGCCACAATCCTGTCACCTTCCAATCCTGTCACCACCACCTTCTGGCTATGTAATCTTACGTGTATCACTTAAACTTTTGATTTCATAAAACAACAATAATAATAATTTGGGTTTTTGTTATGTTTTTGAAACAACCTGTTTTTTGATTTCTTATTTATCTACCCAACACAGGATTGCTCTGTGTAGCCCTGGCCATCCTGGAACTCGTTATATAGACCAGGCTGGTCTTGAACTCTCAGAGATCCGCCTGCCTCTGCCTCCTGCGTGCTGGGAATAAAGGTGTGTGCCACCATCTCCTGGCTGAGACAAATTCTTGCTGTGTATCCCAGGCTGGCCTTGCACTTGCTATTCCCCTGCCTCTGGTGATGGGGTTACAGGAATGACTCATACTTAGTGTAAAAAGAAAACCTCTTTTTTTTTTTTTTTTTTTGGTTCTTTTTTTCCGGAGCTGGGGACCGAACCCAGGGCCTTGCGCTTCCTAGGCAAGCGATCTACCACTGAGCTAAATCCCCAACCCCTCAAGAAAACCTCTTTTAAGGTAGAGGAATATATAATGCCACACTTGGAAGGCTGAGGCATCAGAGGATTGAGAAGGAAAGGAAAGGAAAGGAAGGAAAGGCGTGACTTCATTTATTTACATGGTCAGCCCTGACAACATACATAGAAATAACGCTGTACAGACTGAGCAGGCTACATTTAGGAGTGTATAAGGATATGCATATATGCATGTAATAAAATTAATGGAAAAAGGCCACGCATTTAAAGGAGATCAAAGAGAAATTTGTGAGAAGGTTTGGAGGGAGGAAAGGGGAAGAAAGTAAAACAGAAAAAGAACTAGAATTCAATGACTGGCACATAGCCACATTCAGCAAGAAACTCATCGAGATAATGGACCTCAAAGCAATAGAACTTAGAAGGCAGACGTAACAAAAGCCAGGACCCAAGAAACGGAATTGGCTTGTAGCAGATAATCCAGTCAGGTCAGGGCTGCCCCAGCATCCTTGCTGAAGAAGTCCCTCTGTAATGTGGCACCTTCTGACTTCCTGCATAGATTTGATCCTAGAGAGATGTCCTTCTATCCTGAGACCTGATCCAAATGATCTCACTGAACTATAGATTCCACGGGAGAGGCAGAGCAAGGGGTTCCCTGACCTACTGGCTCCATCATTCTGAGCCTTTATCTGCTCAATGCCCAATACTTTGTGTCTGTCACTGCAATTTGGGAGGGA